>NC_060174.1:110482240-110525771 GCF_021184085.1 Oncorhynchus gorbuscha | reverse complement strand
TCCACTGCCTCCCTCTCTCTTTATCTTTCTCTCTCTCTCTCTCTCTCTCTCTCTCTCTTTCTCTTTCTCTCTCTCTCTCTCTCCCATGTTTGTGTGGGCGTGGTTCCCAATCTCGGCCTGATTGTCTGCGCCAGCTGGAACCACTTATCTTCCCTTTATATGTTCTGTAACCAGTGTTTCTTGTTGTCAGATCGTTGTTACTTCCCTGAGGTTGTGTCGTGTGTCCGTGCTTGTTACTTCCCTGAGGTTGTGTCGTGTGTCCGTGCTCATCTCTCGCCGCCCTTGTGTGGATTATCTGCTGTGCTCCTTCCTACCCATCCGGACACACTCCCCTGGATTTCTCAGCACGCTATCATCGGGAGATGCGCCCTCGTCCCTGGGTCAGATTCCGTCTGAGTACAGTCTGTCTGTCCTGTTGCTGCTGTAAACTGTATTCATTAAACCATCGTTGCTTGTATCTTGCATCCGCCTCTGTATTGTCACAGAACGATCTGACCAGACCATGGATTCAGCGAGTTCAACGAGTCTGACCGAATTCATTTCCCGCAGTATCACGAGAATGGATCAACAAGAGGAGAACATCTCCAGCACAGGTCGGGCAGTACAAGCCCTTGCGACGCAGGTATCCCAGCTGACCCAACAATTGCAACATCTGAGGGGTTCTGCTGCGCCACCTACACCGGCAGTTCAACCCGCCCCGCCAGAGCCGGATTCCCAGCTAGAGCCACAGCTACCGACACCAGAGGGTTATTCAGGTGATCCTGACTATTGCAGAGCTTTTCTTACAAGATGTTCCATGCATTTCTCGTTGCAGCCACGGACCTTCAACCGTGAACAGTCTAAGGTAGCATTCGTACTCACACTGCTATCAGGCAAAGCTGCTCTTTGGGGAACGGCGGTGTGGGCGAACCAGGACCCATGCTGCACCTCTTTCCAGACACTCTCCGAGGAGATGAGAAGGGTCTTCGATCGGGCCGTGGCGGGTAGGGAAGCGGCCAGACTACTCGCTGACCTTCGCCAAGGAGACCGTTCAGTATCGGAATACTCCATCCAATTCCGCACTCTGGCCGCAGAGTGTCAGTGGAACGAGGAGGCGCAGTGGGACATGTTCCTGCATGGGCTGGAGGACCGGATCCAGAAGGAGATTTATGTTCTGGACCTTCCCAGGAGTTTAAATGGACTAGTGGAACTAGCCTCGAGGGTCGACGCTCGTCTGAGTCGTATTGGCCGCCGAGCATGCCCTAACAGACCGTATAACGACACGGAGGGCTGGCATGCCAGCGGCGGGAACATGGCCAGTTCAGCCTCCGCTCACGAACCCATGCAGCTGGGGAGAGCTCGCCTCTCCCGGGAAGAGAGGGAGAGGCGGAGATCCCAAGGACTCTGTCTCTACTGTGGTAGAGCGGGCCACTTTATCCACTCCTGCCCGGTAAAAGATCAGGCCCGGTAGTAAGCATGAGGCTACTATCGGGTGGTGTCACCACAGAGAAGACCTCATCATCTACTCTCCTCCCGGTAAGACTAAGATGGGCCACCCACATGCACGACACCCAAGCCTTACTGGACTCAGGAGCAGAGGGTAATTTCATGGACTTCAAGCTCGCTCACAAACTCCAGATTCCTATCACCTCACTCACGCACAAGATATTCGTCAACGCTCTCAATGGTCAAGAACTCCCCAACATTTCTCACACCACTGAACCTATCACACTCATTACTTCTGGCAATCACACTGAGACACTATCATTCCTACTCATGGACTCACCCCTTGCACCATTAGTTCTCGGCCACCCTTGGCTCACCCAACACAACCCCAGAGTTGACTGGGGTCATAACTCTATATCCATGTGGAGTAACAAGTGTCTTGAGTCCTGTTTAGTGTCTGCTTGTTCGTCTGTGTCTGATTCTGTGTTTCTAGAGGAGGCAGTGGATTTGTCTAACGTGCCCGTTGAATACCTCGACCTGAAGGAGGTGTTCAGTAAGTCCCGTGCTGCTTCTCTTCCTCCGCATCGTCCCTATGACTGTGCAATAGAATTATTGCCAGGTGAGTCTCCGCCTAAAGGCAAGTTATATTCACTCTCTGTTCCTGAGAGGGAGGCTATGGAGAGATACATCTCTGATTCTCTGGCATCTGGATTCATTCGTCCTTCCTCTTCTCCAGCAGGGGCGGGGTTCTTCTTTGTGGGGAAGAAGGACGGATCTCTGCGTCCTTGCATTGATTACCGTGGGTTGAATAACATCACAGTGAAGAATACCTATCCCTTACCGTTGATGTCCTCATCCTTTGAAAGGTTACAGGGAGCATCCGTGTTCACTAAGTTGGATTTACGTAATGCATATCATTTGGTTCGCATAAGGGGGGGGGGACGAACTGAAGACCGCGTTTAACACCCCCAGAGGGCACTTCGAATATTTGGTCATGCCTTTTGGGCTATCCAACTCCCCAGCGGTTTTCCAGGCACTCGTCAATGACGTGCTGAGAGATATGATTGATCAGTTCATATATGTTTACCTGGATGACATACTGATTTTTTCTTCTTCTCTCCAGGAACACGTTCAGCACGTCAGACGAGTGCTTCAGAGGTTGTTGGAGAATGGACTTTTTGTCAAGGCGGAGAAATGCATTTTTCATGCACAATCCGTTCCATTCCTAGGTTACATCGTCTCGACTGAAGGTATTCGCATGGATCCTGACAAGGTTAAGGCTGTGGTGGATTGGCCAAGCCCAGATTCCCGTAAGGCCCTACAGAGGTTTCTGGAATTCACCAATTTCTACTGGCGTTTCGTTCGCAACTTTAGCCAGATAGTCGCTCCTCTTACCGCCTTAACCTCCCCCAGAGTGACGTTCAGGTGGTCCGATACAGCCGAGGCTGCATTCGCCAAACTCAAGAGCCGCTTTGTTTCGGCTCCCATCCTCATAGCTCCCGATCCCTCGCGTCAGTTCGTGGTGGAGGTGGACGCTTCAGAGGTGGGGGTAGGTGCGGTACTTTCCCAACGTTCCTCTTCTGACGACAAGATGCACCCTTGCGCGTTCCTTTCCCATCGGTTATCACCTGCGGAACGCAACTACGACATTGGCAACAGAGAGTTGTTGGCAGTGAAGTTAGCACTGAAGGAGTGGCACCATTGGTTAGAGGGTTCGGGGGTACCTTTTACAGTTTGGACTGATCACAAAAATTTGGAATATATCAGAACCGCCAAGCGACTCAACTCCAGGCAGGCACGGTGGGCACTCTTTTTCGGACGTTTTGACTTCTCTCTCTCGTATCGCCCGGGTTCCAATAATGTCAAACCCGATTCCCTTTCTCGCATTTTTGACCATTCCGAACGCCCATCCACTCCCGAGTGCATCCTACCCGGGACCCTAGTGGTCTCCACACTCACATGGGAGGTTGAATCGAGGGTCAAAACGGCCTTAGAAGGGGTAACGCCTCCGCCCGGTTGCCCGCCTAATCGGTTGTTTGTGCCGGAGGGGTGTCGGTCCGATGTTATTCGGTGGGGGCATTGCTCCAACGTAGCGTGTCATCCAGGAGTCAGCCGCACTAGCTTTTTGGTTAAGCAACGCTTTTGGTGGCCACTGATGGCTCGTGACATTCACAGTTTTGTCTTGGCTTGCTCGGTTTGTGCCACTGGGAAGACTTCTAATCGACCCCCAGATGGGTTACTCCAACCGCTGTCGGTCCCTTCGAGACCCTGGTCCCACATCGCGCTAGATTTTGTTACCGGCCTCCCGCCCTCCCAGGGCAAGACGGTTGTTTTGACCGTGGTGGACCGGTTCTCGAAGGCGGCTCATTTTATTCCCTTGCCTAAATTACCATCTGCCAAGGAGACAGCGGTAACTGTCGTGGATCACGTCTTTCGCTTACATGGCCTGCCGATGGACGTAGTTTCTGACAGGGGGCCCCAATTTGTGTCCAAGTTTTGGCAAGAGTTTTGTAGGTTACTGGGAGCGAGTGTCAGCCTGTCTTCAGGGTTTCATCCCCAGAGCAACGGTCAAACAGAGAGGGCCAACCAAGATTTGGAGAGAGTGTTGCGATGTTTGGTTTCTAAGAATCCCTCTTCCTGGAGTCAACAACTCTCTATGGTTGAGTACGCTCACAATTCGTTGCTAGTGGCAGCCACGGGTCTCTCTCCGTTTGAGTGTAGTTTAGGTTACCAGCCACCTATCTTTCCCAGTACGGAGTCCGAGGTCACTGTTCCCTTCGCTCACGCTTTCATCCAGAGGTGCCGTCACGCATGGAGCAGAGCCTGTGAGACTCTTCTCCGGGTGGGGGCGCGCACAAAGGCTAAGGCCGATCGCCACCGGTCGAAGCCTCCGGTATACGTCGTTGGCCAAAGAGTGTGGCTTTCTACTAAGAACATTCCACTCCGATCCGTTTCGAACAAGCTTGCCCCCAAATTTATCGGCCCGTTCAAAGTCACCAGGATCATTAGTCCGGTGGCGGTCCGGCTCAAGCTTCCTCCGGCGTATAGGAGAATTCATCCTACCTTTCATGTGTCTAAAATAGAACCTGTGTTTCAGGCACGCATTAACCCGCCGGTCCCGGTTCCCCCGCCGCCACGACTTGTTGATGGGGAACCCACCTTTTCTGTCAATCGTATTTTGGACTCTAGAAGGAGGGGATGCGGATTCCAGTACCTGGTGGACTGGGAGGGTTACGGCCCGGAGGAGAGAAGTTGGGTGCCTGCTAGGGACATTCTGGATTACTCCCTTATCGATGATTTCAATCGACAGGTAAATTCGCCTGGGAACGCCAAGAGGCGTTCCTAGGGGGGGGGGTATTGTCACGGTTCATGAATCCACTGCCTCCCTCTCTCTTTCTCTCTCTCTCTCTCTCCCATGTTTGTGTGGGCGTGGTTCCCAATCTCGGCCTGATTGTCTGCGCCAGCTGGAACCACTTATCTTCCCTTTATATGTTCTGTAACCAGTGTTTCTTGTTGTCAGATCGTTGTTACTTCCCTGAGGTTGTGTCGTGTGTCCGTGCTTGTTACTTCCCTGAGGTTGTGTCGTGTGTCCGTGCTCATCTCTCGCCGCCCTTGTGTGGATTATCTGCTGTGCTCCTTCCTACCCATCCGGACACACTCCCCTAGATTTCTCAGCACGCTATCATCGGGAGATGCGCCCTAGTCCCTGGGTCGGATTCCATCTGAGTACAGTCTGTCTGTCCTGTTGCTGCTGTAAACTGTATTCATTAAACCATCGTTGCTTGCATCTTGCATCCGCCTCTGTATTGTTACAGATTCAGTCTTCCCAGCCTGGTGCAGGTCTACAATTTTGTTTCTGGTGTCCTTTGACAGCTCTTTGGTTTTGGCCATAGTGGAGTTTGGAGTTTGACTGTTTGAGGTTTGTGGACAGGTGTCTTTTATACTGATAACAAGTTCAAACAGGTGCCATTAATACAGGTAACGAGTGGAGGACAGAGGAGCCTCTTAAAGAGGAGTTACAGGTCTGTGAGAGCCAGAAATCTTGCTTGTTTTTAGGTGACCAAATACTTATTTTCTATAATTTAATGCCATAATTTGCAAATAAATTCATTAAAAATCCTACAATGTGATTTTCTGGATTTCTTTTCCCATTTTGTCTGTCATAGTTGAAGTGTGCATATGATGAAAATTACAGGCCTCTCATATTTTTAAGTTTAACTTGCACAATTGGTGGCTGACTAAATACTTTTTTTGCCCTACTGTATCTACCTTTACATAAAGCATTCCACCCCTATACATATCTACCTTTACATAAAGCATTCCACCCTACATATCTACCTTTACATAAAGCATTCCACCCCTATACATATCTACCTTTACATAAAGCATTCCACCCTACATATCTACCTTTACATAAAGCATTCCACCCCTATACATATCTACCTTTACATAAAGCATTCCACCCTACATATCTACCTTTACATAAAGCATTCCACCCCTATACATATCTACCTTTACATAAAGCATTCCACCCCTATACATATCTACCTTTACACTGTAGTCACTCTAGCAGCATGAGCTACTAGTGAAAAAACATCCCAAAATAGAAACATCACGAATAACAAGTAGACATTTTCATCATTTATCAGACACTCTTATCCAGAGCGAAGGTTAAGTGCCTTGCTCAATGGCACAGAGAGATTTTCACCTAATCGGCTAAGGGATTCAAATCAGCAAGCAACCTTTCAGTTACTAGTTCAATGCTCTTAACCTCTAGACAAACTGCCGCCCCAAGTAACAAAATCAAAGTCCTCTTCTCATATAGGGTATTGCTTGGTCTGCTCCTTCATCATTGTGGACATGACAGGTCAACTTGCATGATATCAGACAGGCTACAACAATGTTTATGTTTTATTATTAAATGACAATGATGCTCAAGATAACAGTTTTATTGTGATCGATAACTAATATTGAAAAGGTAATATGATGCAATCTAACTAGATTGGTCTAAGGTCTAAAATACCTCCTCCTAATGTAAGATACATAGATTGGAGAGAAAATCACTGGCATATGATAAAGGATAACATGTCCAATATAATTATATAAATACATATCAAACAGGAATATAAACTCGGGGTCCAGTTTATTATTTTTTATTGCCTCCCCCGTTCACAAATGTTTTGCTCCTACAGACAGTGAGTCATGTGGCCAACGGCTTACTATATAAAGCAGGCAGACAGGCATCAAGGCATTCAGTTAATGTTCGATTGAATGATAGAATGGGTAAAACAAGTGACCAAAGCGGTATGATCGTCGGTGGGAGGCACGTTGTTTTATTATCTCAGAAACAGCTTTTCACACAGGACAGTGTCTAGGGTTTAGAATCTTGCAAGCTAACAGGCAGGCCACAAACAGGCAAATAACTGTGCAGGACAACAGTGGTGAGAAGCAAGGCCTCTCGGAACGCAGAACTCGTCGGTCATTGTCACAGATGTGCTATTGCAGTAGACAACCACTCCTATCATCTAAAAACAAGAATAGGTGGCTCCAGTTGGCACGAGAACACCAACACTGGACAATTGAGGAGTGGAGAAATGTTGCACGTTCCGACGAATCCTGGTTCCTGTTGCATCATGCTGATGGCAGAGTTAGGATTTGTCACAAGAAGCACGAGCCCCATCGTGCATGGTGTAAATGGTACAGGGTGGTGGCAGTGGTATAATGGTGAGGGGAATGTTTTCCTGGCAAAAGTTCCATCCCTTGACAGCAATTAAGCACTGTTTCCATGTCTTGAAGAATTCATGCTGTTCTGGAGTTAAAGAGGGGTCTGACCCGGCACTAGGTGGATGTACCTGAGTGTACACTACAGTGTATACACAGTACCAGTAAACATTTGGACACACCTACTCATTCAAGGGTTTTTCTTTATTTTTACTATTTTCTACATTGTAGCATAGTAGTGAAGACATGAAAACTATAAAATAACACACATGGAATCATGGTAGTAACCAAAAAAAAATTAACAAATTAAAATACATTTTATATTCTTCAAAGTAGCCATCGTTTGTCTTGATGACAGGTTTGCACACTATTGGCATTCTCTCAACCAGCTTCACCTGGAATGCTTTTCCAACAGTCTTGAAGGAGTTCCCACATATGCTGAGCACTTGCTAATGGCTTTTCCTTCACTCTGCGGTCCAACTCATCCCAAGCCATCTCAATTGGGTTGAGGTTGGGTGATTGTGTAGGCCAGGTCATTTGATACAGCACTCCATCACTCTCCATCTTGGTCACATAGCCCCCACACAGTCTGGAGATGTGTTTTGGGTCATTGTCCTGTTGAAAAACAAATGATAGTCTCACTAAGCGCAAACCAGATGGGATAGCGTATCGCTGCAGAATTCTGTGGTAGCCATGATGGTTACGTGTGCCTTGAAATCTAAATAAATCACCAACAGTGTCACCAGCAAAGCACTCCCACACCATCACACCTCCTCCTCCATGCTTCACGGTGGGAAGTACACAAATCAAATCAAATTTTATTGGTCACACACATGGTTATCAGATGTTATTGTGAGTGTAACAAAATGCTTGTGCTTCTAGTTCTGACAGTGCAGCAGTATCTAACATGGATGGACAGGGAGTAAAGGAAGGGAATGAGCACCCTTGTGGGGCCCCAGTGTTGAGGATCAGCAGGAGGCCTGTCAGGTGGCCTGTCAGGAAGTCCAGGTTAAGTTGCACAGGACGGGGTCAAGACCCACCGGCTCAAACTTAATGATGAGTTTGGTGGGTACTATGGTGTTGAATGCTGAGCTGTTGTCAATGAACAGCATTCTTACATAGGTATTCCTCTTGTCCAGATGGGATAGGGCAGTGTGCAGTGCGGTGGCGATTTCATCGTCTGTGGACCCATTGGGGAAGTACGCAAATTGAAATTGGTCTTGGGTGACAGGTAAGGTGGAGGTGATATGATCCTTGACTAGTCTCTCAAAGCACTTCATGATGACAGAAGTGAGTGCTAAGGGGTGATAGTCATTTAGTTTGGTTACATTTGCCTTCTTGGGTACAGGAACAATTGTGGCCATCTTGAAGCATGTGGGGACAGCAGACTGGGATAGGGAGAGATTGAATATGTCCGTAAACACACCACCCAGCTGGTCTGCGCATGCTCTGAGAACACGGCTAGACATGCCTTCTGGGCCGGCAGCCTTGTGAGGGTTAACATGTTTAAATGTCTTACTCACATCGGCCATAGAGAAGGAGAGGGGGGGCCAAAGTCCTTGGTAGCAGGCCGCGTCGGTGGCACTGTGTTATGAAAAAGTCCATTTACAATTTCACTTGTGCTTTATTCCTGGTCCCCCAAGCATAGCCTCCGTGCTTTATTCCTGGTCCCCCAAGCATAGCCTCCGTCCTTTATTCCTGGTCCCCAAAGCATAGCCTCCGTGCTTTATTCCTGGTCCCCCAAGCATAGCCTCCGTGCTTTATTCCTGGTCCCCCAAGCATAGCCTCCGTGCTTTATTCCTGGTCCCCCAAGCATAGCTCCCGTGCTTCACCTGACTCCCAAGCATAGCCTCCGTGCTTCACCTGCCTCCCAAGCATAGCCTCCGTACTTCACCTGACTCCCAAGCATAGCCTCCGTGCTTCACCTGACTCCCAAGCATAGCCTCCGTGCTTCACCTGACTCCCAAGCATAGCCTCCGTGCTTCACCTGACTCCCAAGCATAGCCTCCGTGCTTCACCTGACTCCCAAGCATAGCCTCCGTGCTTCACCTGACTCCCAAGCATAGCCTCCGTGCTTCACCTGACTCCCAAGCATAGCCTCCGTGCTTCACCTGACTCCCAGTGCTCCTCTGGTTTGTATCTATGTATTTTATTGAACCTTTATTTAACTAGGCAAGTCAGTAGAGAAAACAAATATTATTTACAATGACGGCCTACAGCGGCCAAACCCGGACGACGCTGGGCCAATTGTGCGCCGCCCTATGGGACTCCCAATCACGGCCGGTTGTGATACAGCCTGGAATCGAACCCGTGTCTGTAGTGACGTGGGGAGAATACTCAGAAGCTCACTCAACAAAGAGCTGCAGTTAGGTTCAGAATGGGTGGCAAGGAATAAGTTAATCTTCAAATTTTCAAAAACTAAAAGCATTGTATTTGGGACAAATCCTTTACTAAACCCTAAACCTTAACTAAATCTTGCAATGAATAATGTGGAAATTGAGCAAGTTGAGATGACTAAACTGCTTGGGGTAACCATGGATTGTAAACTGTCATGGTCAAAACATGTTGATACAACAGTAGCTAAGATGGGGAGAAGTCTGTCTATAATAAAGTGCTACTCTGCCTTCTTAACAACACTATCAACAAGGCAGGTCCTACAGGTCCTAGTTTCTACCTTCTTAACAACACTATCAACAAGGCAGGTCCTACAGGCCCTAGTTTCTACCTTCTTAACAACACTATCAACAAGGCAGGTCCTACAGGCCCTAGTTTCTACCTTCTTAACAACACTATCAACAAGGCAGGTCCTACAGTCCCTAGTGTCTACCTTCTTAACAACACTATCAACAAGGCAGGTCCTACAGTCCCTAGTGTCTACCTTCTTAACAACACTATCAACAAGGCAGGTCCTACAGTCCCTAGTTTCTACCTTCTTAACAACACTATCAACAAGGCAGGTCCTACAGGCCCTAGTTTCTACCTTCTTAACAACACTATCAACAAGGCAGGTCCTACAGTCCCTAGTTTCTACCTTCTTAACAACACTATCAACAAGGCAGGTCCTACAGGTCCTAGTGTCTACCTTCTTAACAACACTATCAACAAGGCAGGTCCTACAGTCCCTAGTGTCTACCTTCTTAACAACACTATCAACAAGGCAGGTCCTACAGTCCCTAGTGTCTACCTTCTTAACAACACTATCAACAAGGCAGGTCCTACAGTCCCTAGTGTCTACCTTCTTAACAACACTATCAACAAGGCAGGTCCTACAGGTCCTAGTTTCTACCTTCTTAACAACACTATCAACAAGGCAGGTCCTACAGTCCCTAGTTTTGTCGCACCTGGACTTCTGTTCAGGTGTTTGGTCAGGTGCTACAAAGAGGGACCTCCGAAAAATTACAATTGGCTCAGAACAGGGCCCTTAAATGTATGCGGAGAGCGAACATTAGTTATATGCAGTGATGTAAAGTACTTCAGTAAAAATACTTTAAAGTACTACTTAAGTCGTTTTTAAGTGTATCTGCACTTTACTTTGGTATTTATATGTTTTCCTTTTCCTTCACTACATTTCTAAAGAAAATAATGTACTTCCTACTCCATACATTTCCCGAAAAGTACTCTTTACATTTTGACAGGTTAAAGGTCACACAAGAGAACATCTCTGGTCATCCCTACTGCCTCTGATCTGGAGGACTCACTAAACAGAGAACATCCCTGGTCATCCCTACTGCCTCTGATCTGGAGGACTCACTAAACAGAGAACATCCCTGGTCATCCCTACTGCCTCTGATCTGGAGGACTCACTAAACAGAGAACATCCCTGGTCGTCCCTACTGCCTCTGATCTGGTGGACTCACTAAACAGAGAACATCCCTGGTCATCCCTACTGTCTCTGATCTGGAGGACTCACTAAACAGAGAACATCCCTGGTCATCCCTACTGCCTCTGATCTGGTGGACTCACTAAACAGAGAACATCCCTGGTCATCCCTACTGCCTCTGATCTGGTGGACTCACTAAACAGAGAACATCCCTGGTCATCCCTACTGCCTCTGATCTGGTGGACTCACTAAACAGAGAACATCCCTGGTCATCCCTACTGCCTCTGATCTGGAGGACTCACTAAACAGAGAACATCCCTGGTCATCCCTACTGCCTCTGATCTGGTGGACTCACTAAACAGAGAACATCCCTGGTCATCCCTACTGCCTCTGATCTGGAGGACTCACTAAACAGAGAACATCCCTGGTCATCCCTACTGCCTCTGATCTGGAGGACTCACTAAACAGAGAACATCCCTGGTCGTCCCTACTGCCTCTGATCTGGTGGACTCACTAAACAGAGAACATCCCTGGTCTTCCCTACTGTAAATAAAATAAAAACAAGGTTTGGTTCATTTGCATAATATAAGGAAGTTAACATGATTTATATTTGTACTTTTGATGCTTAAATATATTTAAAACCAAATACTTTTACTCAAGTAGTATTTTACTGGGTGACTTTCACTTTTACTTGAGTCATTTTGTATTAAGGTATCTTTACTTTTATTCAAGACTGACAATTGAGTACTTTTTCCACCACTGGTATTATGCATGTAAATCTGACAAGGCTCAAAGTGGAGGAGAGATTGACTTCAGCACTACTCGTTTTTGCAAGAAGTGTTGACATGCTGAATGCACCGAGGCGTCTGTTTAAACTATTAACACACCGCTCGGATACCCATACATTCCCCACAAGCCATCTCACCAAAAGGTCTCTTCAACAAGGATGTAGGCTCCTTACGCAATATCCTCGTGACGGGGTTAACGGTGACGAGAATACGCCCCAAACTCCAACACATGCGGCGGTGTCGACTCCCTGCTGTAGCCGACTGAGCGCTCTACATGTTTCGTTAGTTACTCTACACTCAGACACGTCAAAGGAGCGTTCTGTATCAACAAGAGTTTCTGAAGTTGGTTGGGCAAACCTTACAGCCGCATATATCTCCTTTGCGCGCTCTCTCTTCCCCATAATGGATAATTCTAAATCAAATGCTGTCGCGGTTAACGTAGTGAACGGACATTCTAAAAGTGATGAAGCTTCGGTAACCGAATCCACCGTAGAGTCACCTGTGTTTTGCTGCGGCTGTCTGAGGCGGATCAGAGGCTGGATCCCCGTGCATTATAAAGAAGAGATTGGCCAAATTCTGAAACTAACGGGACCGGTGGTGAGACTGCAGGCTAAGAACGTTGTCTCTAATAATTACCGGCTGAAATGTCATTCCTTTAGTTCATACCAAAGTAACTGTTGCAGTGATTGGTCCGTTGTTATGGTGGTGATACTGTATTTTTTTCTGAATCTTTAATTGTTTCTTATAATATATACGAGTGTTGCTGAACTGCTATTCTTCTGCTCACATGAGACATGATGATGGTGATAATTTCCTCTGTTCTTTCCAGGTTATATCCCAGCTGATGATCTTTCTGATCAGTTTTGTCAGCACCGTGTTCTGTGGTCACCTGGGGAAGACTGAGCTGGCTGGGGTGGCACTGGCTATAGCGGTGATACAATCCTATCTATCTATCTATCTATCTATCTATCTATCTATCTATCTATCTATCTATCTATCTATCTATCTATCTATCTATCTATCTATCTATCTACTGTGGTAAGAACAAGGATGTGAACCCTTTGGAATTACCTGGATTTCTGCATAAATTGGTCAATCTGATCTTCCTCTAAATTATAACAATAGACAAACACAGTCTGGTTAAACTAATAACACGCATACAAGTATACGTTTTCATGTCTTTATTGAACAAACCATGTAAACAACTACCTAATACACACATCTAAAGGGGTGAATGAGAATATGTACATATAAATATATGGATAAGCGATGGCCGAGCGGCATAGGCAAGATGCAGTAGATGGTATAAATCAAACAATCAATCCAATTTATTTATATAGCCCTTCTTACATCAGTTGATATCTCAAAGTGCTGTACAGAAACCCAGCCTAAAACCCCAAACTGCAAGCAATGCAGGTGTAGAAGCACGGTGGCTAGGAAAGACTCCCTAGAAAGGCCAGAACCTAGGAAGAAACCTAGAGAGGAACCAGGCTATGAGGGGTGGCCAGTCCTCTTCTGGCTGTGCCGGGTGGAGATTATAACAGAACATGGCCAAGATGTTCAAATGTTCATAGATGACCAGCAGGGTCAAATAATAAAAATCACAGTGGTTGTAGAGGGTGCAACAGGTCAGCACCTCGGGAGTAAATGTCAGTTAGCTTTTCATAGCCGATCATTCAGAGTATCTCTACCGCTCCTGTGGTCTCTAGAGAGTTGAAAAAGGCAGGTCTGGGACAGGTAGCACTTCCGGTGAACAGGTCAGGGTTCATAGCCACAGGAAGAATAGTTGAAACTGGAGCAGCAGCATGACCAGGTGGACTGGGGACAACAAGGAGTCATCAGGCATGGTCCTAGGGCTCATGTCCTCCGAGAGAAAGAAAGAAAGAGAAAGAGAGAGAGAACTAGAGAGAGCATAATTAAATTCACACAGGACACCGGATAAGACAGGAGAAGTACTCCAGATACAACAGACTGACCCTAGCCCCCCGGCACAAACTACTGCAGCATAAATACTGGAGGCTGAGACAGGATGGGTCGGGAGACACCATGGCCTCATCCGACAATACCCCCAGACATGGCTAAACAGGCAGGATATAACCCCACCCACTTTGCCAAAGCACAGCCCCCACACCACTAGAGGGATATCTTCAACCACCAACTTACCATCCTGAGACGAGGCTGAGTATAGTCCACAAAGATCTCCACCACGGCACAACCCAAGGGGGGGGGGGTCGCGTCAGTGACTCAACTCACTCAAGCGACGCACCCCTCCTAGAGACAGCATGGAAGAGCACCAGTAAGCCAGTGACTCAGCCCCTGTAATAGGGTTAGAGCCAGAGAATCCCAGTGGAGAGAGGGGAACTGGCCAGGCAGAGGTTCGTTGCTCCAGTGCCTTTCCGTTCACCTTCACACTCCTGGGTCAGACTACACTCAATCATATTACCCACTGAAGAGATGAGTATTCAGTAAAGACTTAAAGGTTGAGACAGTCTGCGTCTCTGACATGGGTAGGCAGACAGTTCCATAAAAATGAAGCTCTAGAGGAGAAAGCCCTGCCTCCAGCTGTTTGCTTAGAAATTCTATGGACAATTAGGAGGCCTGCGTCTTGTGACCTTAGCGTACGTGTAGGTATGTACGGCAGGACCAAATTGGAAAGATAGGTAAGAGCAAGCCCATGTAATGCTTTGTAGTTTATCAGTAAAACCTTGAAATCAGCCCTTGCCTTAACAGCAAGCCAGTGTAGAGAGACTAGCACTGGAGTAATATGATAAACATTTTTGGTTCTAGTCAAGATTCTAGCAACCGTGTTTAGCACTAACTGAAGTTGATTTAGTGCTTTATCCGGGTAGCTGGAAAGTAGAAGATTGCATTAGTCTAACCTAGAAGTAGAAGTAAAAAATGCATGGATTAATTTTTCTGCATAATTTTTGGACAGATAGTTTCTGATTCTTGCAATGTTACGAAGATGGAAAAAAGTTGTCCTTTTAAGTCTTGATATGTTCGTGAAAAGAGAGATCAGGGTCCAGAGTAACGCCAAGTCCTTCACAGTTTTATTTGAGACGACTGTACAGCCATTAAGATTAATTGTCAGATTCAACAGAAGATCTTTGTTTCTTGGGAACTAGAACAAGCATCTCTGTTTTGTCAGAGTTTAAAAGAAGAACATTTGCAGCCATCCACTTCCTTATGTCTGAAACACAGGCTTCCAGGGAGGGCAATTTAGGGGATTCACCATGTTTCATTGAAATGTACAGCTGTGTGCCATCCGCATAGCAGTGAAAAGTTAACATTATGTTTACGAATGACATCACCAAGAAGTAAAATATATAGTGAAAACAATAGTGGTCCTAAAACGGAACTTTGAGGATCACTGAAATTTACAGTTGATTTGTCAGAGGACAAACCATTCACAGAGACAAACAGATGTCTTTCCTACAGATATGATCTAAACCAGGCCAGAACTTGTCCGTGTAGACCAAATTGAGTTTCCAATCTCTCCAAAAGAATGTGGTGAGCCTCGGTCTGAAGCCATTAGAAGGTCATTTACCACCTTTACAAGTGCAGTCTCAGTGCTATGATGAAAATACTGTATATGCATATAATATGAGTAATGTAAGATATGTAAACATTATTAAAGTTGCATTATTGCATTTTATAATGTGACTTGTGATCCATTTATTAAAGTGGCCTGTGATTGTGTCTCAATGTAGGCAGCAGCCACTCTAAGTGATTGCTGTATAACAGTCTGGTGGCCTTGAGATAGAAGCTGTTTTTCAGTCTCTCGGTGCCAGCTTTGATGGACCTGTACTGACCTCGCCTTCTGGATGGTAGTGGTGTGAACAGGTAGTTGATGATATCCAGGCCCTGATGTAGCAAAGACTGATGAACATCAAGGCTTTTAGAAATACTTTTCTAACCCTTTCCAGCTTTATGCAAGTCAACAATTCTTAATCTTAGGTCTTCTGAGAACTCATTTGTTCGAGGCATAGTTCACATCAGGCAATGCTTCATGTGAATAGTAAACTCACATTTTGTGAGTCTATTTTATATTGCAGGGCAGCTCTAACCAACATCTCCAATCTCATCTCATTGATTGGACTCCAGGATAGGTGACTTTTGACTCCAAATAGCCCAGGGGGTTTCACATACTTTTTTCCAACCTACACTGTGAATGTTTAAATTATGTATTCAATATAGGCAAGAACAATGCAATAATTTGTGTGTCATTAGTTTAAGCACATTGTGTCTGTCTGTTGTTGTGACTTAGAGGAAGATCAGATAACCAGGTAATTCCAAAGGGTTCACATACTTTTTCTTACAACTCTATCCATCCATCTATTTTATCCATCGATCTTATCCATCCATCCATCCATATTAACAAAAGTTGGGGTCACTTAGAAATGTCCTTGTTTTTGAAAAAAAACAGTTTTTTTGTCCATTAAAATAACATCAACTTGATCAGAAATACAGTGTAGACATGATTAATGTTGTAAATTACTGGAAACGGCAGATTTTTATGGAATATCTACATAGTCGTACAATAATCAGCAACCATCACCCCGGTTAACGGTTTTCTTGAGTTGGCGGACCAAAATGCAGCGTGGTTTCTATTCATAGTTCTTTAATAAAGACTCTACACATGAACAAACTAACAAAACAAGAAACGTTGAAAACCCAAAACAGTCCTATCTGGTGCAAACACAGAGACAGGAACAATCACCCACAAACACACAGTGAAACCCAGGCTACCTAAGTATGATTCTCAATCAGAGACAACTAATGACACCTGCCTCTGATTGAGAACCATACTAGGCCGAAACATAGAAATACCCCAAAACATAGAAAAACAAACATAGACTGCCCACCCCAACTCACGCCCTGACCATACTAAATAATGACAAAACAAAGGAAATAAAGGTCAGAACGTGACAACTCCTGTGTTCCAATGGCACATTGTGTTAGCTAATCCAAGGCTAATTGATTATTAGAAAACCCTTTTGCAATTATGTTAGCACAGCTGAAAACTGTTGTTTTGATTAAAGAAGCAATAAAACAGGCCTTTTTTTTAGACTAGTTGAGAATCTGGAGCATCAGCATTTGATTGAAGGGGTTTCTGTCTACACTGTATTCCTGATCAAGTTGATGTTTTTTTAATGGAACAAAAATGTGATTTTCTTTCAAAACAAGGACATTTCCAAGTGACTACAAACATTTGAAAGGTAGTGTGTATGTATGGCTGGGTTGTCGCTGGCTATAGCTGTGAGGAAAGACAACCTTCACAATACAGTTCAACTGTAACGGCGTTCTTCGTTTGTAGAAAGAGAGTCGGACCGAAATGCAGCGTGGTGGTTACTCATGACTTTATTGGAAAAAGCGACACATGAAATAACTATTACAAAATACAAAAACAACAAACGGAACGTGATACCTATTACAGCCTATCTGGTGAAACTACACAGAGACAGGAACAATCACCCACAAAATACAAAGCGAAACCAGGCTACCTAAATACGGTTCCCAATCAGAGACAACGAGAATCACCTGACTCTGACTGAGAACAGCCTCAGGCAGCCAAGCCCGTACAACACCCCTAATCAGCCGCGATCCCAAATACTACAAACCCCAATACGAAAATACAATAACATAAACCCATGTCACACCCTGGCCTAACCAAATAATATAACGAAAACACAAAATACAATGACCAAGGCGTGACATCAACAGAATACAGGAATACAGAATACATAATCCGAGCGGAGCAGAGATTATCTCTTGGTTTGCTCTTTGACAATTGTTGGTATTTAATAATAGGTCGATAGTAGTTAATATCTCACAAACAATAACATAGAAAAGGATGTCTCTTCAACCCAGAACTTAGTTAATATGCTTTATCTAAAGGGATGTATTTTAAGTAACTTTCCTTAATTTAATTAATGAAAGTTAGGCTGTAGTTTTTCCAGTTATCTTCAGTGTAATTTTGTTAGTGTTCTCTATATAGACGGAACATATACACCAAGTCTAGACCTGGTTCATATCCACCAAGTCTACACCTGGTTCATATCCACCAAGTCTACACCTGGTTCATATCCACCAAGTCTATAACTGGTTCATATCCACCAAGTCTATACCTGGTTCATATCCACCAAGTCTACACCTGGTTCATATCCACCAAGTCTACACCTGGTTCATATCTACCAAGTCTATACCTGGTTCATATCCACCAAGTCTATACCTGGTTCATATCCACCAAGTCTATAACTGGTTCATATCCACCAAGTCTATACCTGGTTCATATCCACCAAGTCTATACCTGGTTCATATCCACCAACCTGGTTCATATCCACCAAGTCTATACCTGGTTCATATCCACCAAGTCTATACCTGGTTCATATCCACCAAGTCTATACCTGGTTCATATCCACCAAGTCTATACCTGGTTCATATCCACCAAGTCTATACCTGGTTCATATCCACCAAGTCTATACCTGGTTCATATCCACCAAGTCTATACCTGGTTCATATCCACCAACCTGGTTCATATCCACCAAGTCTATACCTGGTTCATATCCACCAAGTCTATACCTGGTTCATATCCACCAAGTCTATACCTGGTTCATATCCACCAAGTCTATACCTGGTTCATATCCACCAAGTCTATACCTGGTTCATATCCACCAAGTCTATACCTGGTTCATATCCACCAAGTCTATACCTGGTTCATATCCACCAAGTCTATACCAGGTTCATATCCACCAAGTCTATACCTGGTTCATATCCACCAAGTCTATACCTGGTTCATATCCACCAAGTCTATACCTGGTTCATATCCAACAACCTGGTTCATATCCACCAAGTCTATACCTGGTTCATTTCCACCAAGTCTATACCTGGTTCATTTCCACCAAGTCTACACCTGGTTCATATCCACCAAGTCTATACCTGGTTCATTTCCACCAAGTCTATACCTGGTTCATTTCCACCAAGTCTATATCTGGTTCATATCCACCAACTTGGTTCATATCCACCAAGTCTATACCTGGTTCAAATCCACCAAGTCTATACCTGGTTCATATCCACCAAGTCTATACCTGGTTCATATCCACCAACTCTATACCTGGTTCATATCCACCAAGTCTATACCTGGTTCATATCCACCAAGTCTATACCTGGTTCATATCCACCAAGTCTATACCTGGTTCATATCCACCAACTCTATACCTGGTTCATATCCACCAAGTCTATACCTGGTTCATATCCACCAACCTGGTTCATATCCACCAAGTCTATACCTGGTTCATATCCACCAAGTCTATACCTGGTTCATATCCACCAACTCTATACCTGGTTCATATCCACCAAGTCTATACCTGGTTCATATCCACCAAGTCTATACCTGGTTCATATCCACCAAGTCTATACCTGGTTCATATCCACCAAGTCTATACCTGGTTCATATCCACCAACTCTATACCTGGTTCGTACCCACCAAGTCTATACCTGGTTCGTACCCACCAAGTCTATACCTGGTTCATATCCACCAAGTCTATACCTGGTTCATTTCCACCAAGTCTATACCTGGTTCCTATCCACCAAGTCTATACCTGGTTCATATCCACCAAGTCTATACCTGGTTCGTATCCACCAAGTCTACACCTGGTTCGTATCCACCAAGTCTACACCTGGTTCATATCCACCAAGTCTATACCTGGTTCATTTCCACCAAGTCTATACCTGGTTCATTTCCACCAAGTCTATACCTGGTTCATTTCCACCAAGTCTATACCTGGTTCATTTCCACCAAGTCTACACCTGGTTCATATCCACCAAGTCTATACCTGGTTCATTTCCACCAAGTCTATACCTGGTTCATTTCCACCAAGTCTATACCTGGTTCATATCCACCAAGTCTATACCTGGTTCATATGTACCTGCCTGTTCTGATTGTCTCCAGGTGATCAATGTCACCGGACTCTCCATTGGCTCTGGCCTGGCATCAGCCTGTGACACTCTCATATCTCAGGTACGTTTCCTGGACAGGTGTGCTCACCTGAATTGGTTTACTGTTGATGTCCTGTCTTTCTGTGGTCGTTGGTGGATTGGGATGGTCACTCTTATCAACGTGTGAATATATCAATCAAGGCCATCCAGTGTTTGTCTTTTATGGAAAAGTTTGGGAGCGTTAATCTTCTTGCTCTCTCTCTGTCCCCCCCTCTCTCTCTCTCTCTCTCTCTCTCTCTCTCTGTGTGTGTAGACATTTGGCAGTGGTAATATGAATCGTGTTGGCATGATTCTACAAAGGGGGGTTCTGATTCTGCTCCTGGCCTGCTTCCCCTGCTGGGCTCTCCTCATCAACACTGAACCCATCCTATTGGCTGTTAAACAGAGCCCGGAGGTCGCCAGGTCAGACGCAAACACACTCCCTCACCACGCACACAAAATGTCACTGTGCTGTTCTAACTGAACCACCTGACAACATAATGTAACTGAACCATCTGACTACATAATGTAACTGAACCATCTGACTACATAATGTAACTGAACCATCTGACTACATAATGTAACTGAACCATCTGACTACATAATGTAACTGAACCATCTGACTACATAATGTAACTGAACCATCTGACTACATAATGTCACTGAACCATCTGACTACATAATGTAACTGAACCATCTGACTACATAATGTAACTGAACCATCTGACTACATAATGTAACTGAACCATCTGACTACATAATGTAACTGAACCATCTGACTACATAATGTAACTGAACCAACTGACTACATAATGTCACTGAACCATCTGAACCATCTGACTACATAATGTAACTGAACCATCTGACTACATAATGTCACTGTACTGTACTAACTGAACCATCTGACTACATAATGTAACTGAACCATCTGACTACATAATGTCACTGTCCTGTACTAACTGAACCATCTGACTACATAATGTAACTGAACCATCTGACTACATAATGTAACTGAACCATCTGACTACATAATGTCACTGTCCTGTACTAACTGAACCATCTGACTACATAATGTAACTGAACCATCTGACTACATAATGTAACTGAACCATCTGACTACATAATGTCACTGTCCTGTACTAACTGAACCATCTGACTACATAATGTAACTGAACCATCTGACTACATAATGTAACTGAACCATCTGACTACATAATGTCACTGTGCTGTACTAACTGAACCATCTGACTACATAATGTCACTGAACCAACTGAACCATCTGACTACATAATGTCACTGTACTGTACTGACTGAACCATCTGACTACATAATGTCACTGTGCTGTACTAACTGAACCATCTGACTACATAATGTCACTGTCCTGTACTAACTGAACCATCTGACTACATAATGTCACTGTCCTGTACTAACTGAACCATCTGACTACATAATGTCACTGTGCTGTTCTAACTGAACCATCTGACTACATAATGTAACTGAACCATCTGACTACATAATGTAACTGAACCATCTGACTACATAATGTAACTGAACCATCTGACTACATAATGTAACTGAACCATCTGACTACATAATGTAACTGAACCATCTGACTACATAATGTCACTGAACCATCTGACTACATAATGTAACTGAACCATCTGACTACATAATGTAACTGAACCATCTGACTACATAATGTAACTGAACCATCTGACTACATAATGTAACTGAACCATCTGACTACATAATGTAACTGAACCAACTGACTACATAATGTCACTGAACCATCTGAACCATCTGACTACATAATGTAACTGAACCATCTGACTACATAATGTCACTGTACTGTACTAACTGAACCATCTGACTACATAATGTAACTGAACCATCTGACTACATAATGTCACTGTCCTGTACTAACTGAACCATCTGACTACATAATGTAACTGAACCATCTGACTACATAATGTAACTGAACCATCTGACTACATAATGTCACTGTCCTGTACTAACTGAACCATCTGACTACATAATGTAACTGAACCATCTGACTACATAATGTAACTGAACCATCTGACTACATAATGTCACTGTCCTGTACTAACTGAACCATCTGACTACATAATGTAACTGAACCATCTGACTACATAATGTAACTGAACCATCTGACTACATAATGTCACTGTGCTGTACTAACTGAACCATCTGACTACATAATGTCACTGAACCAACTGAACCATCTGACTACATAATGTCACTGTACTGTACTGACTGAACCATCTGACTACATAATGTCACTGTGCTGTACTAACTGAACCATCTGACTACATAATGTCACTGTCCTGTACTAACTGAACCATCTGACTACATAATGTCACTGTCCTGTACTAACTGAACCATCTGACTACATAATGTCACTGTGCTGTTCTAACTGAACCATCTGACTACATAATGTAACTGAACCATCTGACTACATAATGTAACTGAACCATCTGACTACATAATGTAACTGAACCATCTGACTACATAATGTCACTGTCCTGTACTAACTGAACCATCTGACTACATAATGTCACTGTCCTGTACTAACTGAACCATCTGACTACATAATGTCACTGTACTAACTGAACCATCTGACTACATAATGTCACTGTACTGTACTGACTGAACCATCTGACTACATAATGACACTGTGCTGTACTAACTGAACCATCTGACTACATAATGTCACTGTGCTATACTAACTGAACCATCTGACTACATAATGTCACTGTGCTATACTAACTGAACCATCTGACTACATAATGTCACTGTGCTATACTAACTGAACCATCTGACCACATAATGTCACTGTGCTATACTAACTGAACCATCTGACTACATAATGTCACTGTGCTATACTAACTGAACCATCTGACTCTATAATGTCACTGTGCTATACTAACTGAACCATCTGACTACATAATGTCACTGTGCTATACTAACTGAACCATCTGACTACATAATGCCACTGTACTGTACTGACTGAACCATCTGACTACATAATGTCACTGTGCTGTACTAACTGAACCATCTGACTACTTAGAGCATATAGCATCATGATTCATTGTGATTCAACATCTTGTGTTCCAGGCTCTCCCAGCTGTATGTGATGATCTTCATGCCAGCCTTGCCAGTGAGTTCTCTCTGAAATTTCTGGTGTCTTGCTGCTCTCCTCTCTCTGTCTCTCTCTGTCTCTCTCTCTCCCTGTCTCTCTCTCTCTCTCTCTCTCTCTCTCTCTCTCTCTCTCTCTCTCTCTCTCTCTCTCTCTCTCTCTCTCTCTCTCTCTCTCTCTCTCTCATCTCGTCCTCCTCTCTCTCTCTCTCATCTCGTCCTCTCTCTCTCTCTCTCTCTCTCTCTCTCTCTCTCTCTCTCTCTCTCTCTCTCTCTCTCTCTCTCATCTCCGCCTCCTCTCTCTGTCTCCCTCTCTCTGTCTCTCTCTCTCTCTGTCTCCCTCTCTCTGTCTCTCTGTCTCTCTCTCTCTCTCTCTCTCTCTCTCTCTCTCTCTCTCTCTCTCTCTCTCTCTCTCTCTCTCTCTCTCTCTCTCTCTCTCTCTCTCTCTCTCTCTCTCTCTCTCTGTCTCTCTGTCTTTCTCTCTGTCTCTCTCTCTCTACATGCCTTCTCTATTTTCTCTTTCTATTCACTCTCTCTTCTCATCTCAGACTCCTCTCTGTCTCTGCAGGCTGCCTTCATGTTCCTGCTGCAGGGGAAATATCTGCAGAATCAGGTGCAGTGTATTACAGCCCCATCTTCAGGAGGACATGTCTTTAGATAATGTATTGATCAGGAGGACATGTCTTTAGATAATGTATTGATCAGGAGGACATGTCTTTAGATAATGCATTGATCAGGACATGTCTTTAGATAATGTATTGATCAGGAGGACATGTCTTTAGATAATGTATTGATCAGGAGGACATGTCTTTAGATAATGTATTGATCAGGAGGACATGTCTTTAGATAATGTATTGATCAGGAGGACATGTCTTTAGATAATGTATTGATCAGGAGGACATGTCTTTAGATAATGTATTGATCAGGAGGACATGTCTTTAGATAATGTAATGATCAGGAGGACATGTCTTTAGATAATGTATTGATCAGGACATGTCTTTAGAAAATGTATTGATCAGGACATGTCTTTAGATAATGTATTGATCAGGAGGACATGTCTTTAGATAATGTATTGATCAGGAGGACATGTCTTTAGATAATGTATTGATCAGGAGGACATGTCATTAGATAATGTATTGATCAGGAGGACATGTCTTTAGATAATGTATTGATCAGGAGGACATGTCATTAGATAATGTATTGATCAGGAGGACATGTCTTTAGATAATGTATTGATCAGGAGGACATGTCTTTAGAAAATGTATTGATCAGGACATGTCTTTAGATAATGTATTGATCAGGAGGACATGTCTTTAGAAAATGTATTGTTTTGTTCTGGACAGCTGACAGGTATCTATATCTGTTATGTATTGAGTGGTGGGTCTATAGATGACAACATCTGGCCCTACAGTGGTAATAGGAGTGGTGGGTCTATAGACAACATCTGTCCCTACAGTGGTAATAGGAGTGGAGGGTCTATAGAGAACAACATCTGGCCCTACAGTGGTAATAGGAGTGGAGGGTCTATAGATAACAACATCTGGCCCTACAGTGGTAATAGGAGTGGTGGGTCTATAGAGAACAACATCAGACCCTACAGTGGTAATAGGAGTGGTGGGTTTATAGAGAACAACATCTGGCCCTACAGTGGTAATAGGAGTGGTGGGTCTATAGAGAACATCTGTCCCTACAGTGGTAATAGGAGTGGAGGGTCTATAGAGAACAACATCTGGCCCTACAGTGGTAATAGGAGTGGTGGGTCTATAGAGAACAACATCTGTCCCTACAGTGGTAATAGGAGTGGAGGGTCTATAGAGAACAACATCTGGCCCTACAGTGGTAATAGGAGTGGTGGGTCTATAGAGAACAACATCAGACCCTACAGTGGTAATAGGAGTGGTGGGTTTATAGAGAACAACATCTGGCCCTACAGTGGTAATAGGAGTGGTGGGTCTATAGAGAACATCTGTCCCTACAGTGGTAATAGGAGTGGTGGGTCTATAGAGAACAACATCTGTCCCTACAGTGGTAATAGGAGTGGTGGGTCTATAGAGAACAACATCTGTCCCTACAGTGGTAATATGAGTGGAGGGTCTATAGAGAACATCTGTCCCTACAGTGGTAATAGGAGTGGTGGGTCTATAGAGAACAACATCTGGCCCTACAGTGGTAATATGAGTGGTGGGTCTATAGAGAACAACATCTGGCCCTACAGTGGTAATAGGAGTGGAGGGTCTATAGAGAACAACATCTGGCCCTACAGTGGTAATAGGAGTGGTGGGTCTATAGAGAACAACATCTGTCCCTACAGTGGTAATAGGAGTGGAGGGTCTATAGAGAACATCTGTCCCTACAGTGGTAATAGGAGTGGTGGGTCTATAGAGAACAACATCTGGCCCTATAGTGGTAATAGGAGTGGTGGGTCTATAGAGAACAACATCTGGCCCTACAGTGGTAATAGGAGTGGAGGGTCTATAGAGAACAACATCTGGCCCTACAGTGGTAATAGGAGTGGTGGGTCTATAGAGAACAACATCTGTCCCTACAGTGGTAATAGGAGTGGAGGGTCTATAGAGAACAACAGCTGGCCCTACAGTGGTAAATGGAGTGGAGGGTCTATAGAGAACAACATCTGTCCCTACAGTGGTAATAGGAGTGGAGGGTCTATAGAGAACAACATCTGTCCCTACAGTGGTAATAGGAGTGGAGGGTCTATAGAGAACAACATCTGTCCCTACAGTGGTAATAGGAGTGGAGGGTCTATAGAGAACAACATCTGGCCCTACAGTGGTAATAGGAGTGGTGGGTCTATAGAGAACAACATCTGTCCCTAAAGTGGTAATAGGAGTGGAGGGTCTATAGAGAACAACATCTGGCCCTACAGTGGTAATAGGAGTGGAGGGTCTATAGAGAACAACATCTGGCCCTACAGTGGTAATAGGAGTGGTGGGTCTATAGAGAACAACATCTGTCCCTACAGTGGTAATAGGAGTGGAGGGTCTATAGAGAACAACATCTGTCCCTACAGTGGTAATAGGAGTGGTGGGTCTATAGAGAACAACATCTGGCCCCACAGTGGTAATAGGAGTGGAGGTCTCTATAGAGAACAACATCTGTCCCTATAGTGGTAATAGGAGTGGTGGGTCTATAGAGAACAACATCTGGCCCTATAGTGGTAATAGGAGTAGTGGGTCTATAGAGAACAACATCTGACCCTACAGTGGTAATAGGAGTGGTGGGTCTATAGAGAACAACATCTGTCCCTACAGTGGTAATAGGAGTGGAGGGTCTATAGAGAACAACATCTGTCCCTACAGTGGTAATAGGAGTGGTGGGTCTATAGAGAACAACATCTGGCCCCACAGTGGTAATAGGAGTGGAGGTCTCTATAGAGAACAACATCTGTCCCTATAGTGGTAATAGGAGTGGTGGGTCTATAGAGAACAACATCTGGCCCTATAGTGGTAATAGGAGTAGTGGGTCTATAGAGAACAACATCTGACCCTACAGTGGTAATAGGAGTGGTGGGTTTATAGAGAACATCTGGCCCTACAGTGGTAATAGGAGTGGTGGGTCTATAGAGAACATCTGGCCCTACCGTGGTAATAGGAGTGGAGGATCTATAGAGAACAACATCTGCCCCTACCGTGGTAATAGGAGTGGTGGGACTATAGATAACAACATCTGTCCCTACAGTGGTAATAGGAGTGGTGGGTCTATAGAGAACAACATCTGTCCCTACAGTGGTAATAGGAGTGGTGGGACTATAGATAACAACATCTGTCCCTACAGTGGTAATAGGAGTGGAGGGTCTATAGAGAACAACATCTGGCCCTACAGTGGTAATAGGAGTGGAGGTCTCTATAGAGAACAACATCTGTCCCTATAGTGGTAATAGGAGTGGTGGGTCTATAGAGAACAACATCTGGCCCTATAGTGGTAATAGGAGTAGTGGGTCTATAGAGAACAACATCTGACCCTACAGTGGTAATAGGAGTGGTGGGTCTATAGAGAACATCTGGCCCTACAGTGGTAATAGGAGTGGTGGGTCTATAGAGAACATCTGCCCCTTCCGTGGTAATAGGAGTGGAGGATCTATAGAGAACAACATCTGCCCCTACCGTGGTAATAGGAGTGGTGGGACTATAGATAACAACATCTGTCCCTACAGTGGTAATAGCAGTGGAGGGTCTATAGAGAACAACATTTTTCCCTACAGTGGTAATAGGAGTGGTGGGACTATAGATAACAACATCTGGCCCTACAGTGGTAATAGGAGTGGAGGGTCTATAGAGAACAACATCTGTCCCTATAGTGGTAATAGGAGTGGTGGGTCTATAGATAACAACATCTGTCCCTATAGTGGTAATAGGAGTGGTGGGTCTATAGATAACAACATCTGTCCCTACAGTGGTAATAGGAGTGGTGGGACTATAGATAACAACATCTGGCCCTACAGTGGTAATAGGAGTGGTGGGTCTATAGAGAACATCTGGCCCTACAGTGGTAATAGGAGTGGTGGGTCTATAGAGAACATCTGCCCCTACCGTGGTAATAGGAGTGGAGGATCTATAGAGAACAACATCTGCCCCTACCGTGGTAATAGGAGTGGTGGGACTATAGATAACAACATCTGTCCCTACAGTGGTAATAGGAGTGGAGGGTCTATAGAGAACAACATCTGTCCCTACAGTGGTAATAGGAGTGGAGGGTCTATAGAGAACAACATCTGGCCCTACAGTGGTAATAGGAGTGGAGGGTCTATAGAGAACAACATCTGTCCCTACAGTGGTAATAGGAGTGGAGGGTCTATAGAGAACATCTGGCCCTACAGTGGTAATAGGAGTGGTGGGTCTATAGAGAACATCTGCCCCTACCGTGGTAATAGGAGTGGAGGATCTATAGAGAACAACATCTGCCCCTACCGTGGTAATAGGAGTGGTGGGGCTATAGATAACAACATCTGTCCCTACAGTGGTAATAGGAGTGGTGGGTCTATAGAGAACAACATCTGTCCCTACAGTGGTAATAGGAGTGGTGGGACTATAGATAACAACATCTGTCCCTACAGTGGTAATAGGAGTGGAGGGTCTATAGAGAACAACATCTGGCCCTACAGTGGTAATAGGAGTGGAGGTCTCTATAGAGAACAACATCTGTCCCTATAGTAGTAATAGGAGTGGTGGGTCTATAGAGAACAACATCTGGCCCTATAGTGGTAATAGGAGTAGTGGGTCTATAGAGAACAACATCTGACCCTACAGTGGTAATAGGAGTGGTGGGTCTATAGAGAACATCTGGCCCTACAGTGGTAATAGGAGTGGTGGGTCTATAGAGAACATCTGCCCCTACCGTGGTAATAGGAGTGGAGGATCTATAGAGAACAACATCTGCCCCTACCGTGGTAATAGGAGTGGTGGGACTATAGATAACAACATCTGTCCCTACAGTGGTAATAGCAGTGGAGGGTCTATAGAGAACAACATTTTTCCCTACAGTGGTAATAGGAGTGGTGGGACTATAGATAACAACATCTGGCCCTACAGTGGTAATAGGAGTGGAGGGTCTATAGAGAACAACATCTGTCCCTATAGTGGTAATAGGAGTGGTGGGTCTATAGATAACAACATCTGTCCCTATAGTGGTAATAGGAGTGGTGGGTCTATAGATAACAACATCTGTCCCTACAGTGGTAATAGGAGTGG
Organism: Oncorhynchus gorbuscha; assembly: GCF_021184085.1. NCBI lineage: Eukaryota > Metazoa > Chordata > Actinopteri > Salmoniformes > Salmonidae > Oncorhynchus > Oncorhynchus gorbuscha. The sequence goes on along the minus strand of NC_060174.1, from coordinate 110,497,179 downwards.
TGGGACTATAGATAACAACATCTGGCCCTACAGTGGTAATAGGAGTGGAGGGTCTATAGAGAACAACATCTGTCCCTATAGTGGTAATAGGAGTGGTGGGTCTATAGATAACAACATCTGTCCCTATAGTGGTAATAGGAGTGGTGGGTCTATAGATAACAACATCTGTCCCTACAGTGGTAATAGGAGTGGTGGGACTATAGATAACAACATCTGGCCCTACAGTGGTAATAGGAGTGGTGGGTCTATAGAGAACATCTGGCCCTACAGTGGTAATAGGAGTGGTGGGTCTATAGAGAACATCTGCCCCTACCGTGGTAATAGGAGTGGAGGATCTATAGAGAACAACATCTGCCCCTACCGTGGTAATAGGAGTGGTGGGACTATAGATAACAACATCTGTCCCTACAGTGGTAATAGGAGTGGAGGGTCTATAGAGAACAACATCTGTCCCTACAGTGGTAATAGGAGTGGAGGGTCTATAGAGAACATCTGGCCCTACAGTGGTAATAGGAGTGGTGGGTCTATAGAGAACATCTGCCCCTACCGTGGTAATAGGAGTGGAGGATCTATAGAGAACAACATCTGCCCCTACCGTGGTAATAGGAGTGGTGGGACTATAGATAACAACATCTGTCCCTACAGTGGTAATAGGAGTGGTGGGTCTATAGAGAACAACATCTGTCCCTACAGTGGTAATAGGAGTGGTGGGACTATAGATAACAACATCTGTCCCTACAGTGGTAATAGGAGTGGAGGGTCTATAGAGAACAACATCTGGCCCTACAGTGGTAATAGGAGTGGAGGTCTCTATAGAGAACAACATCTGTCCCTATAGTGGTAATAGGAGTGGTGGGTCTATAGAGAACAACATCTGGCCCTATAGTGGTAATAGGAGTAGTGGGTCTATAGAGAACAACATCTGACCCTACAGTGGTAATAGGAGTGGTGGGTCTATAGAGAACATCTGGCCCTACAGTGGTAATAGGAGTGGTGGGTCTATAGAGAACATCTGCCCCTACCGTGGTAATAGGAGTGGAGGATCTATAGAGAACAACATCTGCCCCTACCGTGGTAATAGGAGTGGTGGGACTATAGATAACAACATCTGTCCCTACAGTGGTAATAGCAGTGGAGGGTCTATAGAGAACAACATTTTTCCCTACAGTGGTAATAGGAGTGGTGGGACTATAGATAACAACATCTGGCCCTACAGTGGTAATAGGAGTGGAGGGTCTATAGAGAACAACATCTGTCCCTACAGTGGTAATAGGAGTGGTGGGTCTATAGATAACAACATCTGTCCCTACAGTGGTAATAGGAGTGGTGGGACTATAGATAACAACATCTGGCCCTACAGTGGTAATAGGAGTGGAGGGTCTATAGAGAACAACATCTGTCCCTACAGTGGTAATAGGAGTGGTGGGTTTATAGATAATGTTGTGTTTCGTCCTACAGGGTATCATCTGGCCTACCGTGCTAGTAGGAGTGGTGGGGAACATTCTCAATGCTCTCATCAACTACATCTTCCTCTATGTGCTGGACCTGGGCGTAGCGTGAGTCATACATACTATACATTCAGTGTAGATACCAGAGGTCTCCAACTCTGGATCGAGGAACACACAGAAGGAACTCCCAGATGCATCATTTCCCCCCCAGGACCAGCCACACTGGGAGACATATTTGAAATAGAATTCATGGTGCAGGGTGGAGAAAATCCCATTAAAACACATTTAAAATCATATCTCCTGAAAGGCTGTCATCACCATTCAATTAATACATTAAATATATACATTTCAATCTCATGGCAACCCTATGCTTGGTGTGGCTGATATGAGCAAAGCAGACCATCTGATATGCCCTTCAATATTTTGTGAGGCAAACCTGAATTTAAAATGTAGTGATTCTATTGAAACGAATGTCACAATTGTCCCGTTTGCGAGCCATGTTGTTAGGCTATGTTTGATCTTTGTTTCCTCTTCAGAACTGGTGAGAAACAAAATAATTTAACTTCAAGTTTAGCACTGTATCTACACATGTTGAATGATCTGAATGATGATGATGGTGAAGGGGGTGATTGAATTTACATTAGAAACTGGGTGGTTTGAGCCCTGAATTCTGATTGGCTGAAAGCCATGGTATGGCAGACCGTATACCATGGGTTTGACAAAACATGTATTTCTCCTGATCTAATTACGTTGGTAACAATCCCACAATTATATAAACTCACTGTCAACTGCATTTATTTTCAGCAAACTTAACATGTGTAAATATTTGTATGAACATAACAAGATTCAACAACTTAAACTGAACAAGTTTCACAGACATGTGACTAACAGAAATGGAATAATGTGTCCCTGAACAAAGGGGGTCAAAATCAAAAGTAACAGTCAGTATCTGGTGTGGCCACCAGCTGCATTAAGTACTGCAGTGTATCTTCTCCTCATGGACTGCACCAGACTTGCCAGTTCTTGTTTTGAGATGTTACTCCACTCTTCCACCAAGGCACCTGCAAGTTCCCAGACATTTCTGGGGGGAATGGCCCTAGCCCTCACCCTCCGATCCAATGTGCTCAATGGGATTGAGATCCGGGCTCTTCGCTGGCCATGGCAGAACACTGACATTCCTGTCTTGCATGAAATCACACACAGAACGAGCAGTATGGCTGGTGGCATTGTCATGCTGGAGGGTCATGTTAGGATGAGCCTGCAGGAAGGGTACCACATGAGGGAGGAGGATGTCTTCCCTGTAATGCACAGCGTTGAGATTGCCTACAATGACAGACAACAAGCTCAGTCCGATGATGCCCCAGACCATGACGGACCCTCCACCTCCAAATCGATCCCGCTCCAGAGCACATGCCTCGGTGTAACGCTCATTCGTTTGACGATAAACGGAAATCCGACCATTACCCCTGGTGAGACAAAAACGCGACTCGTCAGTGAAGAGCACTTTTTTCCTGTCTGGTCCATCGACGGTGGCAATGTTGTTGCCGGTGATGTCTGGTGAGGACCTGCCTAACAGCAGGCCTACAAGCCCCCAGTCCAGCCTATTACAGACAGTCTGAGCACTGATGGAGGGATTGTGCATTCCTGGTGTAACTCAGGCAGTTGTTGTTGCCATCCTGTACCTGTCCCGCAGGTGTGAAATTCGGATGTACCGATCCTGTGCAGGTGTTGTTACACGTGGTCTGCAACTGCGAGGACGATCATCAGTTCGTCCTGTCTCCCTGTAGCGCTGTCTTAGGCATCTCACAGTACAGACATGGCAGATTATTGCCCTGGCCACATCTGCAGTCCTCCTTGCTGCTTTTTATTTTAACTTTATTTAACTCGGCAATTCAGTAAGAACAAATTCTTATTTTCAGGGGCAGAACGACAGATTTGTACCTTGTCAGCTCGGGGGTTTGAACTTGCAACCTTCCGGTTACTAGTCTAACGCTCGAACCACTAGGCTACCCTGCCGCCCCATTATGACAGACCAGCTAGATGGATGACTACTAACTAGTAGCTAGTTAGCTGGCTAGCTTCTGAAGGGGGTCCGGTAATAGAAATAGCAGGTCCATACCACATTGGGTGAGGCGGGTTGCAGGAGAGTATATTCAGTCCTTAGATGGAAAGTGAGATTATAGTATACACGTAAAAAAATGAGGAAAACGATATTTACACGGGACAGGACAGGACAAGACCAAACACACGACCGACTGCTACGCCATTTTGGAACAATTCTTGTAGGAGCAGGTTAGCTACTAGGCTATTAGACTACATGTCATTGAGGTAGGATAAACTATACTGTTTCATTTGTTCACGACATCTAAACTGATTGGATACCCCTCTCCAAAACTCGCTATACAGCACAAACCCCGCCAGCCAAATGATCTCCAGCCCACACCACCCGTTCCAACACTGTTTTCATCTCCCACCAGCTCAGAGAAACCAGCCAATTAAATGGCTGCGACCTCCGGGAGGAGTTTCATCTCAGGGGTTATTTCTATTATGGGATGGGAGTGTAGGTATCTGTCTGACTATTTCTATTATGGAATGGGGGTAGGTATCTGTCTGACTGTTTCTATTATGGAATGTGAGGGTAGGTATCTGTCTGACTGTTTCTATTATGGGATGGGAGGTATCTGTCTGACTGTTTCTATTATGGGATGGGTAGATATCTGTCTGACTGTTTCTATTATGGGATGGGGAGTAGGTATCTGTGTGACTGTTTCTATTATGGGATGGGAGGTATCTGTCTGACTGTTTGTCTTATGGGATGGGAGGGTAGGTATCTGTCTGACTGTTTCTATTATGGGATGGGGGGGTAGGTATCTGTCTGACTGTTTCTATTATGGGATGGGGGGTAGGTATCTGTCTGACTGTTTCTATTATGGGATGGGAGGGTAGGTATCTGTCTGACTGTTTCTATTATGGGATGGGAGGGTAGGTATCTGTCTGACTGTTTCTATTATGGGATGGGAGGTATCTGTCTGACTGTTTCTATTATGGGATGGGAGGGTAGGTGACTGTCTGACTGTTTCTATTATGGGATGGGTAGATATCTGTCGGACTGTTTCTATTATGGGATGGGTAGATATCTGTCTGACTGTTTCTATTATGGGATGGGAGGGCAGATATCTGTCTGACTGTTTCTATTATGGGATGGGGGGTAGGTATCTGTCTGACTGTTTCTATTATTGGATGGGAGAGTAGGTATCTGTCTGACTGTTTCTATTATGGGATGGGAGGGCAGATATCTGTCTGACTGTTTCTATTATGGGATGGGGGGGTAGGTATCTGTCTGACTGTTTCTATTATGGGATGGGAGGGTAGGTATCTGTCTGACTGTTTCTATTATGGGATGGGAGAGTAGGTATCTGTCTGACTGTTTCTATTATGGGATGGGGGGTATCTGTCTGACTGTTTCTATTATGGGATGGGTAGATATCTGTCTGACTGTTTCTATTATGGGATGGGTAGATATCTGTCTGACTGTTTCTATTATGGGATGGGGGGGGGGTAGGTATCTGTCTGACTGTTTCTATTATGGAATGGGAGGGTAGGTATCTGTCTGACTGTTTCTATTATGGGATGGGTAGATATCTGTCTGACTGTTTCTATTATGGGATGGGGGGTAGGTATCTGTCTGACTGTATCTATTATGGGATGGGAGGGTAGGTATCTGTCTGACTGTTTCTATTATGGGATGGGAGAGTAGGTGACTGTCTGACTGTTTCTATTATGGGATGGGAGGGTAGGTATCTGTGTGACTGTTTCTATTATGGGATGGGAGGGTAGATATCTGTCTGACTGTTTCTATTATGGGATGGGAGGGTAGGTATCTGTCTGACTGTTTCTATTATGGGATGGGAGGGTAGGTATCTGTCTGACAGTTTCTAGTATGGAATGGTAGGGTAGATATCTGTCTGACTGTTTCTATTATGGAATGGGAGGGTAGGTATCTTTCTGACTGTTTCTATTATGGGATGGGAGGCTAGGTATCTGTCTGACAGTTTCTATTATGGGACGGGAGGGTAGGTATCTGTGTGACTGTTTCTTTTATGGGATGGGGGGTAGGTATCTGTCTGACTGTTTCTATTATGGGATGGGGGGGTAGGTATCTGTGTGACTGTTTCTATTATGGGATGGGAGGGTAGGTATCTGTCTGACTGTTTCTATTATGGGATGGGAGGGGAGGTATCTGTCTGACTGTTTCTATTATGGGATGGGAGGGTAGATATCTGTCTGACTGTTTCTATTATGGGATGGGAGGGTAGATATCTGTCTGACTGTTTCTATTATGGGCTGGGGGGGGTAGGTATCTGTCTGACTGTTTCTATTATGGGATGGGAGGGTAGATATCTGTCTGACTGTTTCTATTATGGGATGGGAGGGTAGGTATCTGTCTGACTGTTTCTATTATGGGATGGGAGGGTAGGTATCTGTCTAACTGTTTCTATTATGGGATGGGAGGGTAGGTATCTGTCTGACAGTTTCTAGTATGGAATGGGAGGGTAGATATCTGTCTGACTGTTTCTATTATGGAATGGGAGGGTAGGTATCTTTCTGACTGTTTCTATTATGGGATGGGGGGTAGGTATCTGTCTGACAGTTTCTATTATGGGATGGGAGGGTAGGTATCTGTGTGACTGTTTCTTTTATGGGATGGGGGGGTAGGTATCTGTCTGACTGTTTCTATTATGGGATGGGAGGGTAGGTATCTGTCTGACTGTTTCTATTATGGGATGGGGGGGTAGGTATCTGTGTGACTGTTTCTATTATGGGATGGGAGGGTAGGTATCTGTCTGACTGTTTCTATTATGGGATGGGAGGGTAGATATCTGTCTGACTGTTTCTATTATGGGATGGGAGGGTAGATATCTGTCTGACTGTTTCTATTATGGGATGGGAGGGTAGATATCTGTCTGACTGTTTCTATTATGGGCTGGGGGGGTAGGTATCTGTCTGACTGTTTCTATTATGGGCTGGGGGGGTAGGTATCTGTCTGACTGTTTCTGTCTGTTTTTTCCTGCTGTGTTTCCTATACAGTATGTTTTGTTTTGTGTTAATTAAATGCTCAGATTTTCCTCTTCAAATAAACACGAATCTAAATAGTTTTGCTTTTCCGTTGACATGCATTTAAACACAGTCTTTTTTAGAACCCTGTGTTTCAAAGATAATTAGTTAAAATCCAAATACCTTCACAGATCTTCATTGTAAAGGGTTTAAACACTGTTTCCCATGCTTGTTCAATGAACCATAAACAATTAATGAACATGCACCTGTGGAACGGTCATCAAGACACTAACAGTTTACAGACGGTAGGCAATCAACGTCACAGTCATGAAAACTTAGGACACTAAGGAGACCTTTCTACTGACTCTGAAAAACACCAAAAGAAAGATGGCCAGGGTCCCTGCTCATCTGCCTTAGGCATGCGACAGGTATCCTAGTGGTTAGAACGTTGGTCTTAAAACCTCTTAAAGCTAGGGGGCAGAATTTTCACTTTTGGATAAATAGCGTGCCCAATTTCAACTTCCTGCTACACATGCCAAGAATATAAGATATGCATATTATTCATAGATTTGGATAGAAACGTTTCTAAAACTGTTTGAATCATGTCTGTGAGTATTACAGAACTTATGTAGCAGCCAAAACCCTGAGGACTGTTCAGGTTTTTTCCCCCTCTCTGTTCACTATATTGTCTTTGCCATTGGATATTTAATAGGAACCTATTTTCAGTTCCTACCGCTTCCACACGATGTCGCCAGTCTTTGGAATATGGTTGAGGTTATTCCTTTGTGCTATGAAGAAGTAGGCCAACTCGGAACTGGGGACACTTTTGTGAGTTGTGCAAAACGTGAAAAGCAGTGCTGGCTTCTTTTCCTATATTTAATACAGATTGCCCCGTCTACAATTTGATCGATTATTAACGTTAAAAAATTCCTAACGTTGTATTACAAAAGTAGTTTGAAATATTTTGGCCAAGTTTATAGGCAACTTTTGAAATATTTTGTAGTGACGTTGCGTTTTTGTAAGCTGTTTTTTTCTGTAACAAACGCGCTTTATAAATGGACATTTTGGATACATATGGACGGAATTAATCGAACAAAAGGACCAATTGTGATGTTTATGGGACATATTGGAGTGCCAACAAAAGAAACTCGTCCAAGGTAATGCATATTTTATATTTTATTTCAGCGTTTTGTGTAGCGCCTGCAGGGTTGTAATTTGCTAGCTCCTTTGTTCACTGCTGGTGCAGATGGTGCAGGCAATCAGATAATAGCTTCTTATGCTTTTGCCGAACAGCATTTTTAAAATCTGACATGTTGGGTGGATTCAAAACGAGTGTAGCTTTAATTGAGTATCTTACATGTGTGATTTAATGAAAGTTTGAATTTTATAGCATTTTATTTGAATCTCGCGCTCTGCATTTCCCCTGGCAATTGGCCAGTTGAGACGCTAGCGTCTCCGCTATCCATAAGAGGTTTTAACTGACTTGCCTAGTTAAATAAAGGTAAAAACAATAATAATAATTATACGATATATTTCTCTGTCTGTCTCAGTGGTTCTGCTGCAGCCAACTCCATCTCCCAGTACTCCCTGGCTGTCTTTCTCTACTGCTATATTGTCTGGCAGGGTCTGCACAAGGCCACCTGGGAAGGTATGTGTAACTCTAACCCCTAACCACAAGCACCTATTACCTAAACACTAGCCCCTAGCCACTACGCCCTAATCCCCAGCACATTCCCCGAGCCACTACGCCCTAATCCCCAGCACTTTACCCTAGCCACTACGCCCTAATCCCTAGCACCTACCCCTAGCCACTACGCCCTAATCCCTAGCACATTCCCCTAGCCATTACGCCCTAATCCCAAGCACATTCCCCTAGCCACTACGCCCTAATCCCTAGCACATTCCCCTAGCCATTACGCCCTAATCCCTAGCACCTTCCCCGAGCCACTACGCCCTAATCCCTAGCACCTTCCCCTAAATCAAATCAAATCAAATCAAATCAAATGTTTATTTGTCACATACACATGGTTAGCAGATGTTAATGCGAGTGTAGCGAAATGCTTGTGCTTCTAGTTCCGACAATGCAGTGATAACCAACAAGTAATCTAACTAACAATTCCAAAACTACTGTCTTATACACAGTGTAAGGGGATAAGGAACATGTACATAAGGATATATGAATGAGTGATGGTACAGAGCAGCATACAGTAGATGGTATCGAGTACAGTATATACATATGAGATGAGTGTGTAGACAAAGTAAACAAAGTGGCATAGTTAAAGTGGCTAGTGATACATGTGTTACATAAGGATGCAGTCGATGATGTAGAGTACAGTATATACATATGCATATGAGATGAATAATGTAGGGTAAGTAACATTATATAAGGTAGCATTGTTTAAAGTGGCTAGTGATATATTTACATCATTTCCCATCAATTCCCATTATTAAAATGGCTGGAGTTGGGTCAGTGTCAATGACAGTGTGTTGGCAGCAGCCACTCAGTGTTAGTGGTGGCTGTTTAACAGTCTGATGGCCTTGAGATAGAAGCTGTTTTTCAGTCTCTCGGTCCCAGCTTTGATGCACCTGTACTGACCTCGCCTTCTGGATGATAACGGGGTGAACAGGCAGTGGTTCGGGTGGTTGATGTCCTTGATGATCTTTATGGCCTTCCTGTAACAACGGGTGGTGTAGGTGTCCTGGAGGGCAGGTAGTTTGCCCCGGTGATGCGTTGTGCAGTCCTCACTACCCTCTGGAGAGCCTTACGGTTGAGGGCGGAGCAGTTGCCGTACCAGGCGGTGATACAGCCCGCCAGGATGCTCTCGATTGTGCATCTGTAGAAGTTTGTGAGTGCTTTTGGTGACAAGCCGAATTTCTTCAGCCTCCTGAGGTTGAATAGGCGCTGCTGCGCCTTCTTCACGACGCTGTCAGTGTGAGTGGACCAATTCAGTTTGTCTGTGATGTGTATGCCGAGGAACTTAAAACTAGCTACCCTCTCCACTACTGTTCCATCGATGTGGATAGGGGGGTGTTCCCTCTGCTGTTTCCTGAAGTCCACAATCATCTCCTTAGTTTTGGTGACGTTGAGTGTGAGGTTATTTTCCTGACACCACACTCCGAGGGCCCTCACCTCCTCCCTGTAGGCCGTCTCGTCGTTGTTGGTAATCAAGCCTACCACTGTTGTGTCGTCCGCAAACTTGATGATTGAGTTGGAGGCGTGCGTGGCCACGCAGTCGTGGGTGAACAGGGAGTACAGGAGAGGGCTCAGAACGCACCCTTGTGGGGCCCCCGTGTTGAGGATCAGCGGGGAGGAGATGTTGTTGCTTACCCTCACCACCTTGGGGCGGCCCGTCAGGAAGTCCAGTACCCAGTTGCACAGGGCGGGGTCGAGACCCAGGGTCTCGAGCTTGATGACGAGCTTGGAGGGTACTATGGTGTTGAATGCCGAGCTGTAGTCGATGAGCAGCATTCTCACATAGGTATTCCTCTTGTCCAGGTGGGTTAGGGCAGTGTGCAGTGTGGTTGAGATTGCATCGTCTGTGGACCTATTTGGGCGGTAAGCAAATTGGAGTGGGTCTAGGGTGTCAGGTAGGGTGGAGGTGATATGGTCCTTGACTAGTCTCTCAAAGCACTTCATGATGACGGAAGTGAGTGCTACGGGGCGGTAGTCGTTTAGCTCAGTTACCTTAGCTTTCTTGGGAACAGGAACAATGGTGGCCCTCTTGAAGCATGTGGGAACAGCAGACTGGTATAGGGATTGATTGAATATGTCCGTAAACACACCGGCCAGCTGGTCTGCGCATGCTCTGAGGGCGCGGCTGGGGATGCCGTCTGGGCCTGCAGCCTTGCGAGGGTTAACACGTTTAAATGTCTTACTCACCTCGGCTGCAGTGAAGGAGAGACCGCATGTTTCCGTTGCAGGCCGTGTCAGTGGCACTGTATTGTCCTCAAAGCGGGCAAAAAGTTATTTAGTCTGCCTGGGAGCAAGACATCCTGGTCCGTGACTGGGCTGGATTTCATCTTGTAGTCCGTGATTGACTGTAGACCCTGCCACATGCCTCTTGTGTCTGAGCCATTGAATTGAGATTCCACTTTGTCTCTGTACTGACGCTTAGCTTGTTTAATAGCCTTACGGAGGGAATAGCTGCACTGTTTGTATTCAGTCATGTTGCCAGACACCTTGCCCTGATTAAAAGCAGTGGTTCGCGCTTTCAGTTTCACGCGAATGCTGCCATCAATCCACGGTTTCTGGTTAGGGAATGTTTTTATCGTTGCTATGGGAACGACATCTTCGATGCACGTTCTAATGAACTCGCACACCGAATCAGCGTATTCGTCAATATTCCCATCTGACGCAATACGAAACATGTCCCAGTCCACGTGATGGAAGCAGTCTTGGAGTGTAGAGTCAGCTTGGTCTGACCAGCGTTGGACAGACCTCAGTGTGGGAGCCTCTTGTTTTAATTTCTGCCTGTAGGCAGGGATCAGCAAAATGGAGTCGTGGTCAGCTTTTCCGAAAGGGGGGCGGGGCAGGGCCTTATATGCGCCGCGGAAGTTAGAGTAACAATGATCCAAGGTTTTACCACCCCTGGTTGCGCAATCGATATGCTGATAAAATTTAGGGAGTCTTGTTTTCAGATTGGCTTTGTTAAAATCCCCAGCTACAATGAATGCAGCCTCCGGATAAATGTTTTCCAGTTTGCAAAGAGTTAAATAAAGTTCGTTCAGAGCCATCGATGTGTCTGCTTGGGGGATATATACGGCTGTGATTATAATCGAAGAGAATTCTCTTGGAAGATAATGCGGTCTACATTTGATTGTGAGGAATTCTAAATCAGGTGAACAGAAGGATTTGAGTTCCTGTATGTTTCCTTCATCACACCATGTCTCGTTAGTCATGAGGCATACGCCCCCGCCACTCTTCTTACCAGAGAGATGTTTGTTTCTGTCGGCGCGATGCGTGGAGAAACCCGTTGGCTGCACCGCCCTGGATAGCGTTTTCCCAGTAAGCCATGTCTCCGTAAAGCAAAGAACGTTGCAGTCTCTGATGTCCCTCTGGAATGCCACCCTTACTCGGATTTCATCAACCTTGTTGTCGAGAGACTGGACATTGGCAAGAAGAATACTGGGAAGTGGTGCGCGATGTGCCCTTTTTCGGAGTCTGACCAGAACACCGCCGCGTTTCCCTCTTTTTCGGAGTGGTTTCCTTGGGTCGCTGCATGCGATCCATTCCGTTGTCCTGTTTGTAAGGCAGAACACAGGATCCGCGTCGCGGAAAACATATTCTTGGTCGTACTGATGGTGAGTTGACGCTGATCTTATATTCAGTAGTTCTTCTCGACTGTATGTAATGAAACCTAAGATGACCTGGGGTACTAATGTAAGAAATAACACGTAAAAAAACAAAAAACTGCATAGTTTCCTAGGAACGCGAAGCGAGGCGGCCATCTCAGTCGGCGCCGGAAGTCTAGCCACTACGCCCTAATCCCTAGCCACTACGCCCTAATCCCTAGCACATTCCCCTAGCCATTACGCCCTAATCCCTAGCACATTCCCCGAGCCACTACGCCCTAATCCCTAGCACATTCCCCTAGCCACTACGCCCTAGTCCCTAGCACCTTCCCCTAGCCACTACGCCCTAAGCCCTAGCACATTCCCCTAGCCACTACGCCCTAATCCCCAGCACCTTCCCCTAGCCACTACGCCCTAATCCCCAGCACATTCCCCTAGCGACTACTCCCTAATCCCCAGCACCTTCCCCTAGCCACTACGCCCTAATCCCTAGCACATTCCCCTAGCCACTACACCCTAATCCCAAGCACCTTCCCCTAGCCACTACGCCCTAATCCCTAGCACATTCCCCTAGCCACTACGCCCTAATCCCCAGCATATTCCCCTAGCCACTATGCCCTAATCCCTAGCACATTCCCCTAGCCATTACGCCCTAATCCCCAGCACCTTCCCCTAGCCACTACGCCCTAATCCCCAGCACATTCCCCTAGCCACTACGCCCTAATCCCCAGCACCTTCCCCTAGCCACTACGCCCTAACCCCCAGCACCTTCCCCAAGACACTACGACCTAGCCCCCAGTACCTTCCCCAAGCCACTACGCCCTAACCCCCAGCACCTTCGCCTAGCCACTACGCCCTAATCCCCAGCACCTTCCCCTAGCCACTACGCCCTAATCCCCAGCACCTTCCCCTAGCCACTATGCCCTAATCCCCAGCACCTTCCCCTAGCCACTACACCCTAACCCCCAGCACCTTCCCCAAGACACTACAACCTAGCCCCCAGCACCTTCCCCAAGCCACTACGCCCTAACCCCCAGCACCTTCCCTAGCCACTACGCCCTAATCCCCAGCACATTCGCCTAGCCACTACGCCCTAATCCCCAGCACCTTCCCCTAGCCACTACGCCCTAATCCCCAGCACCTTCGCCTAGCCACCATGCCCTAATTCCCAGCACCTTCCCCTAGCCACTACGCCCTAATCCCCAGCACCTTCGCCTAGCCACCATGCCCTAATCCCCAGCACCTTCCCCTAGCCACTACGCCCTAATCCCCAGCACCTTCCCCTAGCCACCATGCCCTAATCCCCAGCACCTTCCCCTAGCCACCATGCCCTAATCCCCAGCACCTTCCCCTAGCCACCATGCCCTAATCCCCAGCACCTTCCCCTAGCCACCATGCCCTAATCCCCAGCACCTTCCCCTAGCCACCATGCCCTAATCCCCAGCACCTTCCCCTAGCCACCATGCCCTAATCCCCAGCACCTTCCCCAAGCCACTACGACCTAGCCCCTACCACGTACCCTGAAAAGCAGTGATCTCAGGGCAGATATCCTCTCCTGGTCAGCCTAAATTGACCCTAGTGTCTCAGTGTAATAGTAATACGTGACAGGAGATGTTATATCACAAGGCTACTCTTTAACCACCTGGGAGGGAGGGAGGGAGGGAGGGAGGTCAGAACAGGAAGGCTTTGTTCACGTTATGACATAACTGGTCACCTTTAGTTGTAGTTTGGTCAGAGGTGGTCTATAATATTGAGGTTGTATTTGAGCTCCAGAGTCCAACTGTGTGTGAACAGGTCATCTATCTGAGAGAGGAGTAGCAGTCTGTTCTGTTCCCATGCACTATAGAGTTTCCCAATCCTGCTCCTGGGAACCCAAAGGGATGCACATTTCTGGTTTTGGCCGTAGCACTAACATACTTTATTCAACTAATCAATGTATCATCAAGCCTTACATTTGAATCTGGTGTGTAGCACTAGGGCTGAGAGCTAAGGATCAGGATTGAGAAACCCTACAGTAAAAGGTTCTGTATCCCTTCTAACCTGCCATCTCAAAGGTTCTGTTCCACTCCACTAACCTGCCATCTCAAAGGTCCTGTTCCACCCCTCTAACCTGCCATCTCAAAGGTTCTGTTCCACTCCATTAACCTGCCATCTCAAAGGTTCTGTATCCCCTCTAACCTGCCATCTCAAAGGTCCTGTTCCACCCCTCTAACCTGCCAGCTCAAAGGTTCTGTTCCACTCCACTAACCTGCCATCTCAAAGGTTCTGTATCCCCTCTAACCTGCCATCTCAAAGGTCCTGTTCCACTCCACTAACCTGTCATCTCAAAGGTTCTGTTCCACTCCACTAACCTGCCATCTCAAAGGTTCTGTTCCACTCCACTAACCTGTCATCTCAAAGGTTCTGTATCACCACTAACCTGCCATCTACACATTCTGAGACGTTTCTATTGGTGGGGGTGATCCCTGACCTCTTACCCCTAGTTGGTCAGCTGACTACCTGCAGGAATGGGGTCAGTTCCTCACCCTGACCTCTTACCCCTAGGTTGGTCAGCTGACTACCTGCAGGAATGGGGTCAGTTCCTCACCCTGACCTCTTACCCCTAGGTTGGTCAGCTGACTACCTGCAGGAATGGGGTCAGTTCCTCACCCTGACCTCTTACCCCTAGGTTGGTCAGCTGACTACCTGCAGGAATGGGGTCAGTTCCTCACCCTGACCTCTTACCCCTAGGTTGGTCAGCTGACTACCTGCAGGAATGGGGTCAGTTCCTCACCCTGACCTCTTACCCCTAGGTTGGTCAGCTGACTACCTGCAGGAATGGGGTCAGTTCCTCACCCTGACCTCTTACACCTAGGTTGGTCAGCTGACTACCTGCAGGAGTGGGGTCAGTTCCTCACCCTGACCTCTTACCCCTAGGTTGGTCAGCTGACTACCTGCAGGAGTGGGGTCAGTTCATCACCTTGACCTCTTACCCCTAGTTTGGTCAGCTGACTACCTGCAGGAATGGGGTCAGTTCATCACCCTGACCTCTTACCCCTAGGCTGGTCAGCTGACTGCCTGCAGGAATGGGGTCAGTTCCTCACCTTGACCTCTTACCCCTAGGTTGGTCAGCTGACTGCCTGCAGGAGTGGGGTCAGTTCATCA
>NC_060174.1:110317240-110472240 GCF_021184085.1 Oncorhynchus gorbuscha | reverse complement strand
CTGTTCCACTCCACTAACCTGCCATCTCAAAGGTCCTGTTCCACTCCACTAACCTGTCATCTCAAAGGTTCTGTTCCACTCCACTAACCTGTCATCTCAAAGGTTCTGTTCCACTCCACTAACCTGTCATCTCAAAGGTTCTGTTCCACTCCACTAACCTGTCATCTCAAAGGTTCTGTTCCACTCCACTAACCTGCCATCTCAAAGGTTCTGTATCACCTCTAACCTGCCATCTACACATTCTGAGACCTTTCTATTGGTGGGGGTGATCCCTGACCTCTTACCCCTAGGTTGGTCAGCTGACTACCTGCAGGAATGGGGTCAGTTCCTCACCCTGACCTCTTACCCCTAGGTTGGTCAGCTGACTGCCTGCAGGAATGGGGTCAGTTCCTCACCCTGACCTCTTACCCCTAGGTTGATCAGCTGACTGCCTGCAGGAATGGGGTCAGTTCCTCACCCTGACCTCTTACCCCTAGGTTGATCAGCTGACTGCCTGCAGGAATGGGGTCAGTTCCTCACCCTGACCTCTTACCCCTAGGTTGGTCAGCTGACTACCTGCAGGAATGGGGTCAGTTCCTCACCCTGACCTCTTACCCCTAGGCTGGTCAGCTGACTGCCTGCAGGAATGGGGTCAGTTCATCACCTTGACCTCTTACCCCTAGGCTGGTCAGCTGACTGCCTGCAGGAATGGGGTCAGTTCATCACCTTGACCTCTTACCCCTATGTTGGTCAGCTGACTACCTGCAGGAGTGGGGTCAGTTCAACTCTAGAGCTTTGTCAGAATAAAAAAAAAAAAAAAAAACGTGTTTTCTTTTTGTCATTATGAGGAAAATGTTTTATTGAATTCATTTCAGAATAAGGCAGTAATGTAACAAAGTGTGGATCAGGTCAAGGGGTCTGAATACTTTCCGAATGCACTGTATATAGAGGGTGACTTTGTTTCTTGAATAATAGTAATGATTGTCAGAATGGTTAGTAACTCTTTGTCTTTTCTGTCCAGTCATCGTCTCGTGTTTTGTCAGTACGTTTGTCCTCGTGACTAAAGACGTGATCGGGTACATCTTTACCACAGAACAGTGAGTACACACACCCACCACACTGATTAACTTTAGAAACCTTGTGTGTGTGTGTGCGTGTGCGTGTGCGCGTGTGCGCGTGTGTGTGTGTGTGTGTGCGTGCGTGTGACATCTTGTAGACACACAGACACCACATAACTTCCGTAACATCCAGTAATCATGTTATAACCTACTTCACCAACAGCATGACACTGTAGGTGTTATGAACCCATAGATCTCTGTAGTACCTTAGCCTGGAGGCCAGTTTGTTTGGAATGTTAGCACCAACAGATCTGGGACCACTCTAGTAGAACCCAGTGGCCCCTTAGCCTGGAGGCCAGTTTGTTTGGAATGTTAGCACCAACAGATCTGGGACCACTCTAGTAGAACCCAGAGGCCCATTAGCCTGGAGGCCAGTTTGTTTGGAATGTTAGCACCAACAGGTCTGGGACCACTCTAGTAGAACCCAGTGGCCCCTTAGCCCTAAAAGAACCTGTCTCTCTGTGTGTTCCAGGGACATTGTGAAGAGGGTGGCTGACATCATGATCCTGTATGGCTTCTTCCATCTGGCAGACACCTTCGTGGTGAGATTACACTGTGTGTGTGTGACAGGGCGTAATGTGTGTGTGACAGGGCGTGATGTGTTTGTCGTGACAGGGAGTAATCTGTGTGTGACAGGGCGTGATGTGTTTGTCGTGACAGGGCGTGATGTGTGTGTCGTGACAGGGCATGATGTGTGTGTCGTGACAGGGCGTGATGTGTGTGTCATGACAGGGCGTGATGTGTGTGTCGTGACAGGGCGTGATGTGTGTGTCGTGACAGGGCGTGATGTGTGTGTCGTGACAGGGCGTGATGTGTTTGTCGTGACAGGGCGTGATGTGTGTGTCGTGACAGAGCGTAATGTGTGTGTGTGACAGGGCGTAATGTGTTTCGTGAGAGGAAGTGATGTGTGTGTCGTGACAGGGCGTGATGTGTGTGTCGTGACAGGGCATGATGTGTGTGTCGTGACAGGGCGTGATGTGTTTGTCGTGACAGGGCGTGATGTGTGTGTCGTGACAGGGCGTGATGTGTGTGTCGTGACAGAGCGTAGTGTGTGTGTGTGACAGGGCGCAATGTGTGTGTGACAGGGCATGATGTGTGTGTCGTGAAAGGGCGTAATGTGTGTGTCGTGACAGGGCGTGATGTGTGTGTCGTGACAGGGCGTGATGTGTGTGTCGTGACAGGGCGTAATGTTTGTGTGACAGGGCATGATGTGTGTGTCGTGACAGGGCGTGATGTGTGTGTCATGACAGGGCGTGATGTGTGTGTCGTGACAGGGCGTAATGTGTTTGTCGTGACAGGGCGTGATGTGTGTGTCGTGACAGGGCGTAATGTGTGTGTCGTGAGAGGGCGTGATGGGCAGTGTCGTGACAGGGCGTATTGTGTGTGTCATGACAGGACGTGATGTGTGTGTCGTGACAGGGCGTAATGTGTGTGTGACAGGGCATGATGTGTGTGTCGTGACAGGGCGTAATGTGTGTGTCGTGACAGAGCGTAATGTGTGTGTGTGACAGGGCGCAATGTGTGTGTGACAGGGCATGATGTGTGTGTCGTGAAAGGGCGTAATGTGTGTGTCGTGACAGGGCGTGATGTGTGTGTCGTGACAGGGCATGATGTGTGTGTCGTGACAGGGCGTGATGTGTGTGTCGTGACAGGGCGTAATGTGTGTGTGACAGGGCATGATGTGTGTGTCGTGACAGGGCGTGATGTGTGTGTCATGACAGGGCGTGATGTGTGTGTCGTGACAGGGCGTAATGTGTTTGTCGTGACAGGGCGTGATGTGTGTGTCGTGACAGGGCGTAATGTGTGTGTCGTGAGAGGGCGTGATGGGCAGTGTCGTGACAGGGCGTATTGTGTGTGTCATGACAGGACGTGATGTGTGTGTCGTGACAGGGCGTAATGTGTGTGTGACAGGGCATGATGTGTGTGTCGTGACAGGGTGTAATGTGTGTGTCGTGACAGAGCGTAATGTGTGTGTGACAGGGCGCAATGTGTGTGTGACAGGGCATGATGTGTGTGTCGTGAAAGGGCGTAATGTGTGTGTCGTGACAGGGCGTGATGTGTGTGTCGTGACAGGGCGTGATGTGTTTGTCGTGACAGGGCGTGATGTGTGTGTTGTGACAGGGCGTAATGTGTTTGTCGTGGCAGGGCGTGATGTGTGTGTCGTGACAGGGCGTAATGTGTTTGTCGTCACAGGGCGTAATGTGTTTGTCGTGACAGGGCGTAATGTGTGTGTGACAGGGCGTGATGTCTGTGTCGTGACAGGGAGTAATCTGTGTGTGACAGGGCGTGATGTGTTTGTCGTGACAGGGCGTGATGTGTGTGTCGTGACAGGGCGTAATGTGTGTGTCGTGACAGAGCGTAATGTGTGTGTGTGACAGGGCGCAATGTGTGTGTGACAGGGCATGATGTGTGTGTCGTGAAAGGGCGTAATGTGTGTGTCGTGACAGGGCGTGATGTGTGTGTCGTGACAGGGCGTGATGTGTGTGTCGTGACAGGGCGTGATGTGTGTGTCGTGACAGGGCGTAATGTGTGTGTTACAGGGCATGATGTGTGTGTCATGACAGGGCGTGATGTGTGTGTCATGACAGGGCGTGATGTGTGTGTCGTGACAGGGCGTAATGTGTTTTTGTCGTGACAGGGCGTGATGTGTGTGTCGTGACAGGGCGTAATGTGTGTGTCGTGAGAGGGCGTGATGGGCAGTGTCGTGAAAGGGCGTATTGTGTGTGTCATGACAGGACGTGATGTGTGTGTCGTGACAGGGCGTAATGTGTGTGTGACAGGGCATGATGTGTGTGTTGTGACAGGGCGTAATGTGTTTGTCGTGGCAGGGCGTGATGTGTGTGTCGTGACAGGGCGTAATGTGTTTGTCGTCACAGGGCGTAATGTGTTTGTCGTGAAAGGGCGCAATGTGTTTGTTCGTGACAAGGCGTGATGTGTTTGTCGTGACAGGGCGTAATGTGTTTGTCATGACAGGGCGTAATGTGTTTGTCGTGACAGGACGTGATGTGTTTGTCGTGACAGGGCGTAATGTGTTTGTCGTGACAGGGCGTGATGTGTTTGTCGTGACAGGGCGTGATGTGTTTGTCATGACAGGGCGTAATGTGTGTGTCGTGACAGGGCGTAATGTGTGTGTCGTTACAGGGCGTAATGTGTGTGTCGTGACATGGCGGAATGTGTTTGTCGTGACAGGGCGTAATGTCTTTGTCGTGACAGGGCGTGATGTGTGTGTCGTGACAGGGCGTAATGTGTGTGTCGTGATAGGGCGTGATGTGTGTGTCGTGACAGGGCGTAATGTGTTTGTTGTGACAGGGCGTGATGTGTGTGTCGTGACAGGGCGTGATGTGTGTATCGTGACAGGGCGTGATGTGTGTGTCGTGACAGGGCGTGATGTGTGTGTGTGACAGGGCGCAATGTGTGTGTGACAGGGCATGATGTGTGTGTCGTGAAAGGTCGTAATGTGTGTGTCGTGACAGGGCGTGATGTGTGTGTCGTGACAGGGCGTGATGTGTGTGTCGTGACAGGGCGTGATGTGTGTGTCGTGACAGGGCGTAATGTGTGTGTGACAGGGCATGATGTGTGTGTCGTGACAGGGCGTGATGTGTGTGTCATGACAGGGCGTGATGTGTGTGTCGTGACAGGGCGTAATATGTTTGTCGTGACAGGGCGTGATGTGTGTGTCGTGACAGGGCGTAATGTGTGTGTCGTGAGAGGGCGTGATGGGCAGTGTCGTGACAGGGCGTATTGTGTGTGTCATGACAGGACGTGATGTGTGTGTCGTGACAGGGCGTAATGTGTGTGTGACAGGGCATGATGTGTGTGTCGTGACAGGGCGTAATGTGTGTGTCGTGACAGAGCGTAATGTGTGTGTGTGACAGGGCGTAATGTGTGTGTGACAGGGCATGATGTGTGTGTCGTGAAAGGGCGTAATGTGTGTGTCGTGACAGGGCGTGATGTGTGTGTCGTGACAGGGCGTGATGTGTTTGTCGTGACAGGGCGTGATGTGTGTGTCGTGACAGGGCGTAATGTGTGTGTGACAGGGCGTGATGTGTGTGTCGTGACAGGGCGTAATGTGTGTGTCGTCACAGGGCGTGATGGACAGTGTCGTGACAGGGTGTGGTGTGTGTGTCGTGACAGGGCGTGATGTGTGTGTCGTGACAGGGCGTAATGTGTTTGTCGTGACAGGGCGCAATGTGTTTGTTCGTGACAGGGCGTGATGTGTTTGTCGTGACAGGGCGTAATGTGTTTGTCATGACAGGGCGTAATGTGTTTGTCGTGACAGGACGTGATGTGTTTGTCGTGACAGGGCGTAATGTGTTTGTCGTGACAGGGCGTGATGTGTTTGTCGTGACAGGGCGTGATGTGTTTGTCGTGACAGGGCGTAATGTGTGTGTCGTGACAGGGCGTAATGTGTGTGTCGTTACAGGGCGTAATGTGTGTGTCGTGACATGGCGGAATGTGTTTGTCGTGACAGGGCGTAATGTCTTTGTCGTGACAGGGCGTGATGTGTGTGTCGTGACAGGGCGTAATGTGTGTGTCGTGATAGGGCGTGATGTGTATGTCGTGATAGGGCGTAATGTCTTTGTTGTGACAGGGCGTGATGTGTGTGTCGTGACAGGGCGTGATGTGTGTGTCGTGACAGGGCGTGATGTGTGTGTCGTGACAGGGCGTGATGTTTGTTGTGACAGGGCGTGATGTGTGTGTCGTGACAGGGCGTGATGTGTGTGTCGTGAAAGGGCGTAATGTGTGTGTCGTGACAGGGCGTGATGTGTGTGTCGTGACAGGGCGTGATGTGTGTGTCGTGACAGGGCATGATGTGTGTGTCGTGACAGGGCGTAATGTGTGTGTGACAGGGCATGATGTGTGTGTCGTGACAGGGCGTGATGTGTGTGTCATGACAGGGCGTGATGTGTGTGTCGTGACAGGGCGTAATGTGTTTGTCGTGACAGGGCGTGATGTGTGTGTCGTGACAGGGCGTAATGTGTGTGTCGTGAGAGGGCGTGATGGGCAGTGTCGTGACAGGGCGTATTGTGTGTGTCATGACAGGACGTGATGTGTGTGTCGTGACAGGGCGTAATGTGTGTGTGACAGGGCATGATGTGTGTGTCGTGACAGGGTGTAATGTGTGTGTCGTGACAGAGCGTAATGTGTGTGTGACAGGGCGCAATGTGTGTGTGACAGGGCATGATGTGTGTGTCGTGAAAGGGCGTAATGTGTGTGTCGTGACAGGGCGTGATGTGTGTGTCGTGACAGGGCGTGATGTGTTTGTCGTGACAGGGCGTGATGTGTGTGTCGTGACAGGGCGTAATGTGTGTGTGACAGGGCGTGATGTGTGTGTCGTGACAGGGCGTAATGTGTGTGTCGTCACAGGGCGTGATGGACAGTGTCGTGACAGGGTGTGGTGTGTGTGTCGTGACAGGGCGTGATGTGTGTGTCGTGACAGGGCGTAATGTGTTTGTCGTGACAGGGCGCAATGTGTTTGTTCGTGACAGGGCGTGATGTGTTTGTCGTGACAGGGCGTAATGTGTTTGTCATGACAGGGCGTAATGTGTTTGTCGTGACAGGACGTGATGTGTTTGTCGTGACAGGGCGTAATGTGTTTGTCGTGACAGGGCGTGATGTGTTTGTCGTGACAGGGCGTGATGTGTTTGTCATGACAGGGCGTAATGTGTGTGTCGTGACAGGGCGTAATGTGTGTGTCGTTACAGGGCGTAATGTGTGTGTCGTGACATGGCGGAATGTGTTTGTCGTGACAGGGCGTAATGTCTTTGTCGTGACAGGGCGTGATGTGTGTGTCGTGACAGGGCGTAATGTGTGTGTCGTGATAGGGCGTGATGTGTGTGTCGTGATAGGGCGTAATGTCTTTGTTGTGACAGGGCGTGATGTGTGTGTCGTGACAGGGCGTGATGTGTGTGTCGTGACAGGGCGTGATGTGTGTGTCGTGACAGGGCGTGATGTTTGTTGTGACAGGGCATGATGTGTGTGTCGTGACAGGGCGTGATGTGTGTGTCGTGAAAGGGCGTAATGTGTGTGTCGTGACAGGGCGTGATGTGTGTGTCGTGACAGGGCGTGATGTGTGTGTCGTGACAGGGCATGATGTGTGTGTCGTGACAGGGCGTAATGTGTGTGTGACAGGGCATGATGTGTGTGTCGTGACAGGGCGTGATGTGTGTGTCATGACAGGGCGTGATGTGTGTGTCGTGACAGGGCGTAATGTGTTTGTCGTGACAGGGCGTGATGTGTGTGTCGTGACAGGGCGTAATGTGTGTGTCGTGAGAGGGCGTGATGGGCAGTGTCGTGACAGGGCGTATTGTGTGTGTCATGACAGGACGTGATGTGTGTGTCGTGACAGGGCGTAATGTGTGTGTGACAGGGCATGATGTGTGTGTCGTGACAGGGTGTAATGTGTGTGTCGTGACAGAGCGTAATGTGTGTGTGACAGGGCGCAATGTGTGTGTGACAGGGCATGATGTGTGTGTCGTGAAAGGGCGTAATGTGTGTGTCGTGACAGGGCGTGATGTGTGTGTCGTGACAGGGCGTGATGTGTTTGTCGTGACAGGGCGTGATGTGTGTGTTGTGACAGGGCGTAATGTGTTTGTCGTGGCAGGGCGTGATGTGTGTGTCGTGACAGGGCGTAATGTGTTTGTCGTCACAGGGCGTAATGTGTTTGTCGTGACAGGGCGTAATGTGTGTGTGACAGGGCGTGATGTCTGTGTCGTGACAGGGAGTAATCTGTGTGTGACAGGGCGTGATGTGTTTGTCGTGACAGGGCGTGATGTGTGTGTCGTGACAGGGCGTAATGTGTGTGTCGTGACAGAGCGTAATGTGTGTGTGTGACAGGGCGCAATGTGTGTGTGACAGGGCATGATGTGTGTGTCGTGAAAGGGCGTAATGTGTGTGTCGTGACAGGGCGTGATGTGTGTGTCGTGACAGGGCGTGATGTGTGTGTCGTGACAGGGCGTGATGTGTGTGTCGTGACAGGGCGTAATGTGTGTGTTACAGGGCATGATGTGTGTGTCATGACAGGGCGTGATGTGTGTGTCATGACAGGGCGTGATGTGTGTGTCGTGACAGGGCGTAATGTGTTTTTGTCGTGACAGGGCGTGATGTGTGTGTCGTGACAGGGCGTAATGTGTGTGTCGTGAGAGGGCGTGATGGGCAGTGTCGTGAAAGGGCGTATTGTGTGTGTCATGACAGGACGTGATGTGTGTGTCGTGACAGGGCGTAATGTGTGTGTGACAGGGCATGATGTGTGTGTCGTGACAGGGCGTAATGTGTGTGTCGTGACAGAGCGTAATGTGTGTGTGTGACAGGGCGCAATGTGTGTGTGACAGGGCATGATGTGTGTGTCGTGAAAGGGCGTAATGTGTGTGTCGTGACAGGGCGTGATGTGTGTGTCGTGACAGGGCGTGATGTGTGTGTCGTGACAGGGCATGATGTGTGTGTCGTGACAGGGCGTAATGTGTGTGTCGTCACAGGGCGTGATGGGCAGTGTCGTGACAGGGTGTGGTGTGTGTGTCGTGACAGGGCGTGATGTGTGTGTCGTGACAGGGCGTAACGTGTTTGTCGTGACAGTGCGTGATGTGTTTGTCGTGACAGGGCGTGATGTGTGTGTCGTGACAGGGCGTGATGTGTGTGTCGTGACAGTGCGTGATGTGTTTGTCGTGACAGGGCGTGATGTGTGTGTTGTGACAGGGCGTAATGTGTTTGTCGTGGCAGGGCGTGATGTGTGTGTCGTGACAGGGCGTAATGTGTTTGTCGTCACAGGGCGTAATGTGTTTGTCGTGACAGGGCGCAATGTGTTTGTTCGTGACAAGGCGTGATGTGTTTGTCGTGACAGGGCGTAATGTGTTTGTCATGACAGGGCGTAATGTGTTTGTCGTGACAGGACGTGATGTGTTTGTCGTGACAGGGCGTAATGTGTTTGTCGTGACAGGGCGTGATGTGTTTGTCGTGACAGGGCGTGATGTGTTTGTCATGACAGGGCGTAATGTGTGTGTCGTGACAGGGCGTAATGTGTGTGTCGTTACAGGGCGTAATGTGTGTGTCGTGACATGGCGGAATGTGTTTGTCGTGACAGGGCGTAATGTCTTTGTCGTGACAGGGCGTGATGTGTGTGTCGTGACAGGGCGTAATGTGTGTGTCGTGATAGGGCGTGATGTGTGTGTCGTGACAGGGCGTAATGTGTTTGTTGTGACAGGGCGTGATGTGTGTGTCGTGACAGGGCGTGATGTGTGTATCGTGACAGGGCGTGATGTGTGTGTCGTGACAGGGCGTGATGTGTGTGTGTGACAGGGCGCAATGTGTGTGTGACAGGGCATGATGTGTGTGTCGTGAAAGGTCGTAATGTGTGTGTCGTGACAGGGCGTGATGTGTGTGTCGTGACAGGGCGTGATGTGTGTGTCGTGACAGGGCGTGATGTGTGTGTCGTGACAGGGCGTAATGTGTGTGTGACAGGGCATGATGTGTGTGTCGTGACAGGGCGTGATGTGTGTGTCATGACAGGGCGTGATGTGTGTGTCGTGACAGGGCGTAATATGTTTGTCGTGACAGGGCGTGATGTGTGTGTCGTGACAGGGCGTAATGTGTGTGTCGTGAGAGGGCGTGATGGGCAGTGTCGTGACAGGGCGTATTGTGTGTGTCATGACAGGACGTGATGTGTGTGTCGTGACAGGGCGTAATGTGTGTGTGACAGGGCATGATGTGTGTGTCGTGACAGGGCGTAATGTGTGTGTCGTGACAGAGCGTAATGTGTGTGTGTGACAGGGCGTAATGTGTGTGTGACAGGGCATGATGTGTGTGTCGTGAAAGGGCGTAATGTGTGTGTCGTGACAGGGCGTGATGTGTGTGTCGTGACAGGGCGTGATGTGTTTGTCGTGACAGGGCGTGATGTGTGTGTCGTGACAGGGCGTAATGTGTGTGTGACAGGGCGTGATGTGTGTGTCGTGACAGGGCGTAATGTGTGTGTCGTCACAGGGCGTGATGGACAGTGTCGTGACAGGGTGTGGTGTGTGTGTCGTGACAGGGCGTGATGTGTGTGTCGTGACAGGGCGTAATGTGTTTGTCGTGACAGGGCGCAATGTGTTTGTTCGTGACAGGGCGTGATGTGTTTGTCGTGACAGGGCGTAATGTGTTTGTCATGACAGGGCGTAATGTGTTTGTCGTGACAGGACGTGATGTGTTTGTCGTGACAGGGCGTAATGTGTTTGTCGTGACAGGGCGTGATGTGTTTGTCGTGACAGGGCGTGATGTGTTTGTCGTGACAGGGCGTAATGTGTGTGTCGTGACAGGGCGTAATGTGTGTGTCGTTACAGGGCGTAATGTGTGTGTCGTGACATGGCGGAATGTGTTTGTCGTGACAGGGCGTAATGTCTTTGTCGTGACAGGGCGTGATGTGTGTGTCGTGACAGGGCGTAATGTGTGTGTCGTGATAGGGCGTGATGTGTGTGTCGTGATAGGGCGTAATGTCTTTGTTGTGACAGGGCGTGATGTGTGTGTCGTGACAGGGCGTGATGTGTGTGTCGTGACAGGGCGTGATGTTTGTTGTGACAGGGCGTGATGTGTGTGTCGTGACAGGGCGTGATGTGTGTGTCGTGAAAGGGCGTAATGTGTGTGTCGTGACAGGGCGTGATGTGTGTGTCGTGACAGGGCGTGATGTGTGTGTCGTGACAGGGCATGATGTGTGTGTCGTGACAGGGCGTAATGTGTGTGTGACAGGGCATGATGTGTGTGTCGTGACAGGGCGTGATGTGTGTGTCATGACAGGGCGTGATGTGTGTGTCGTGACAGGGCGTAATGTGTTTGTCGTGACAGGGCGTGATGTGTGTGTCGTGACAGGGCGTAATGTGTGTGTCGTGAGAGGGCGTGATGGGCAGTGTCGTGACAGGGCGTATTGTGTGTGTCGTGACAGGGCGTGATGTGTGTGTCGTGACAGGGCGTAATGTGTGTGTCGTGACAGAGCGTAATGTGTGTGTGTGACAGGGCGCAATGTGTGTGTGACAGGGCATGATGTGTGTGTCGTGAAAGGGCGTAATGTGTGTGTCGTGACAGGGCGTGATGTGTGTGTCGTGACAGGGCGTGATGTGTGTGTCGTGACAGGGCGTAATGTGTGTGTCGTGACAGAGCGTAATGTGTGTGTGTGACAGGGCGCAATGTGTGTGTGACAGGGCATGATGTGTGTGTCGTCACAGGGCGTGATGGGCAGTGTCGTGACAGGGTGTGGTGTGTGTGTCGTGACAGGGCGTGATGTGTGTGTCGTGACAGGGCGTAACGTGTTTGTCGTGACAGTGCGTGATGTGTTTGTCGTGACAGGGCGTGATGTGTGTGTCGTGACAGGGCGTAACGTGTTTGTCGTGACAGTGCGTGATGTGTTTGTCGTGACAGGGCGTGATGTGTGTGTTGTGACAGGGCGTAATGTGTTTGTCGTGGCAGGGCGTGATGTGTGTGTGTCGTGACAGGGCGTAATGTGTTTGTCGTCACAGGGCGTAATGTGTTTGTCGTGACAGGGCACAATGTGTTTGTTCGTGACAGGGCGTGATGTGTTTGTCGTGACAGGGCGTAATGTGTGTGTCGTGACAGAGCGTAATGTGTGTGTGTGACAGGGCGCAATGTGTGTGTGACAGGGCATGATGTGTGTGTCGTCACAGGGCGTGATGGGCAGTGTCGTGACAGGGTGTGGTGTGTGTGTCGTGACAGGGCGTGATGTGTGTGTCGTGACAGGGCGTAACGTGTTTGTCGTGACAGTGCGTGATGTGTTTGTCGTGACAGGGCGTGATGTGTGTGTCGTGACAGGGCGTAACGTGTTTGTCGTGACAGTGCGTGATGTGTTTGTCGTGACAGGGCGTGATGTGTGTGTCGTGGCAGGGCGTGATGTGTGTGTGTCGTGACAGGGCGTAATGTGTTTGTCGTCACAGGGCGTAATGTGTTTGTCGTGACAGGGCGCAATGTGTTTGTTCGTGACAGGGCGTGATGTGTTTGTCGTGACAGGGCGTAATGTGTTTGTCATGACAGGGCGTAATGTGTTTGTCGTGACAGGGCGTGATGTGTTTGTCGTGACAGGGCGTGATGTGTTTGTCGTGACAGGGCGTGATGTGTTTGTCGTGACAGGGCGTGATGTGTTTGTCGTGACAGGGCGTAATGTGTGTGTCGTGACAGGGCGTAATGTGTGTGTCGTTACAGGGCGTAATGTGTGTGTCGTGACATGGCGGAATGTGTTTGTCATGACAGGGCGTAATGTCTTTGTCGTGACAAGGCGTGATGTGTGTGTCGTGACAGGGCGTAATGTGTGTGTCGTGATAGGGCGTGATGTGTGTGTCCTGACAGGGCGTAATGTATTTGTTGTGACAGGGCGTGATGTGTGTGTCGTGACAGCGCGTGATGTGTGTGTCGTGACAGGGCGTGATGTGTGTGTCGTGACAGGGCGTGATGTGTGTGTCGTGACAGGGCGTGATGTGTTTGTCGTGACAGGGCGTGATGTGTGTGTCGTGACAGAGCGTAATGTGTGTGTGTGACAGGGCGTAATGTGTTTCGTGAGAGGAAGTGATGTGTGTGTCGTGACAGGGCGTGATGTGTGTGTCGTGACAGGGCGTGATGTTTGTGTCGTGACAGGGCGTGATGTGTTTGTCGTGACAGGGCGTGATGTGTGTGTCGTGACAGGGCGTAATGTGTGTGTCGTGACAGAGCGTAATGTGTGTGTGTGACAGAGCGTAATGTGTGTGTGTGACAGGGCGCAATGTGTGTGTGACAGGGCATGATGTGTGTGTCGTGACGGGGCGTGATGTGTGTGTCGTGACAGGGCGTGATGTGTGTGTCGTGACAGGGCGTGATGTGTGTGTCGTGACAGGGCATAATGTGTGTGTGACAGGGCATGATGTGTGTGTCGTGACAGGGCGTGATGTGTGTGTCATGACAGGGCGTGATGTGTGTGTCGTGACAGGGCGTAATGTGTTTGTCGTGACAGGGCGTGATGTGTGTGTCGTGACAGGGCGTAATGTGTGTGTCGTGAGAGGGCGTGATGGGCAGTGTCGTGACAGGGCGTATTGTGTGTGTCATGACAGGACGTGATGTGTGTGTCGTGACAGGGCGTAATGTGTGTGTGACAGGGCATGATGTGTGTGTCTTGACAGGGCGTAATGTGTGTATCGTGACAGAGCGTAATGTGTGTGTGTGACAGGGTGCAATGTGTGTGTGACAGGGCATGATGTGTGTGTCGTGAAAGGGCGTAATGTGTGTGTCGTGACAGGGCGTAATGTGTTTGTTGTGACAGGGCGTGATGTGTGTGTCGTGACAGGGCGTAATGTGTGTGTCGTGAGAGGGCGTGATGGGCAGTTTCGTGACAGGGCGTATTGTGTGTGTCATGACAGGACGTGATGTGTGTGTCGTGACAGGGCGTAATGTGTGTGTCGTCACAGGGCGTGATGGGCAGTGTCGTGACAGGGTGTGGTGTGTGTGTCGTGACAGGGCGTGATGTGTGTGTCGTGACAGGGCGTAACGTGTTTGTCGTGACAGTGCGTGATGTGTTTGTCGTGACAGGGCGTGATGTGTGTGTCGTGACAGGGCGTAATGTGTTTGTCGTGGCAGGGCGTGATGTGTGTGTCGTGACAGGGCGTAATGTGTTTGTCGTCACAGGGCGTAATGTGTTTGTCGTGACAGGGCGTAATGTGTGTGTGACAGGGCGTGATGTGTTTGTCGTGACAGGGCGTGATGTGTGTGTCGTGACAGGGCGTGATGTGTGTGTCGTGACAGGGCGTGATGTGTGTGTCGTGACAGGGCGTGATGTGTGTGTCGTGACAGGGCGTGATGTGTGTGTCGTGACAGGGCGTGATGTGTTTGTCGTGACAGGGCGTGATGTGTGTGTCGTGACAGAGCGTAATGTGTGTGTGTGACAGGGCGTAATGTGTTTCGTGAGAGGAAGTGATGTGTGTGTCGTGACAGGGCGTGATGTGTGTGTCGTGACAGGGCGTGATGTGTGTGTCGTGACAGGGCGTGATGTGTTTGTCGTGACAGGGCGTGATGTGTGTGTCGTGACAGGGCGTAATGTGTGTGTCGTGACAGAACGTAATGTGTGTGTGTGACAGGGCGCAATGTGTGTGTGACAGGGCATGATGTGTGTGTCGTGAAAGGGCGTAATGTGTGTGTCGTGACAGGGCATGATGTGTGTGTCGTGACAGGGCGTGATGTGTGTGTCGTGACAGGGCGTGATGTGTGTGTCGTGACAGGGCGTAATGTGTGTGTGACAGGGCATGATGTGTGTCGTGACAGGGCGTGATGTGTGTGTCATGACAGGGCGTGATGTGTGTGTCGTGACAGGGCGTAATGTGTTTGTCGTGACAGGGCGTGATGTGTGTGTCGTGACAGGGCGTAATGTGTGTGTCGTGAGAGGGCGTGATGGGCAGTGTCGTGACATGGCGTATTGTGTGTGTCATGACAGGACGTGATGTGTGTGTCGTGACAGGGCGTAATGTGTGTGTCGTCACAGGGCGTGATGGGCAGTGTCGTGACAGGGTGTGGTGTGTGTGTCGTGACAGGGCGTGATGTGTGTGTCGTGACAGGGCGTAACGTGTTTGTCGTGACAGTGCGTGATGTGTTTGTCGTGACAGGGCGTGATGTGTGTGTCGTGACAGGGCGTAACGTGTTTGTCGTGACAGTGCGTGATGTGTGTGTCATGACAGGGCGTAATGTGTGTGTCGTGACAGGGCGTAATGTGTGTGTCGTGACAGGTCGTGATGGGCGGTGTCGTGACACGGCGTGATGTGTGTGTCGTGACAGGGCGTGATGTGTGTGTCGTGACAGGGCGTAATGTGTGTGTCGTGACAGGGCGTGATGTGTGTGTCGTGACAGGGCGTAATGTGTGTGTCGTGACATGGCGGAATGTGTTTGTCGTGACAGGGCGTAATGTCTTTGTCGTGACAGGGCGTGATGTGTGTGTCGTGACGGCGTAATGTGTGTGTCGTGATAGGGCGTGATGTGTGTGTCGTGACAGGGCGTAATGTGTTTGTTGTGACAGGGCGTGATGTGTGTGTCGTGACAGGGCGTAATGTGTTTGTCGTGACAGGGCGTGATGTGTGTGTCGTGATAGGGCGTGATGTGTGTGTCGTGACAGGGCATAATGTGTTTGTCGTGACAGGGCGTGATGTGTTTGTCGTGACAGGGCGTGATGTGTTTGTCGTGACAGGGCGTAATGTGTGTGTCGTGACAGGGCGTAATGTGTGTGTCGTGACAGGGCGTGATGGGCGGTGTCGTGACAGGGCGTGATGTGTTTGTCGTGACAAGGCGTAATGTCTTTGTCGTGACAGGGCGTGATGTGTGTGTCGTGACAGGGCGTGATGTGTGTGTGTGACAGGGCATGATGTGTGTGTCGTGACAGGGCGTAATGTGTGTGTCGTGACAGGGCGTGATGTGTGTGTCGTGACAGGGCTTAATGTGTTTCGTGAAATGGCGTAACGTGTGTGCGTGACAGGGCGTAACGTGTTTGTCGTGACAGTGCGTGATGTGTGTGTTGTGACAGGGCGTAATGTGTTTGTCGTGACAGGGCGTGATGTGTGTGTTGTGACATGGCGTAATGTGTTTGTCGTGGCAGGGCGTGATGTGTGTGTCGTGACAGGGCGTAATGTGTTTGTCGTCACAGGGCGTAATGTGTTTGTCGTGACAGGGCGTAATGTGTGTGTCGTGACATGGCGGAATGTGTTTGTCGTGACAGGGCGTAATGTCTTTGTCGTGACAGGGCGTGATGTGTGTGTCGTGACAGGGCGTAATGTGTGTGTCGTGATAGGGCGTGATGTGTGTGTCGTGACAGGGCGTAATGTGTTTGTTGTGACAGGGCGTGATGGGTGTGTCGTGACAGGGCGTGATGTGTGTGTCGTGATAGGGCGTGATGTGTGTGTCGTGACAGGGCGTAATGTGTTTGTCATGACAGGGCGTGATGTGTGTGTCGTGACAGGGCGTAATGTGTTTGTCGTGACAGGGCGTGATGTGTGTGTCGTGATAGGGCGTGATGTGTGTGTCGTGACAGGGCGTAATGTGTTTGTCGTGACAGGGCGTGATGTGTGTGTCGTGACAGGGCGTAATGTGTGTGTCGTGACAGGTCGTGATGGGCGGTGTCGTGACACGGCGTGATGTGTGTGTCGTGACAGGGCGTAATGTGTGTGTCGTGACATGGCGGAATGTGTTTGTCGTGACAGGGCGTAATGTCTTTGTCGTGACAGGGCGTGATGTGTGTGTCGTGACGGCGTAATGTGTGTGTCGTGATAGGGCGTGATGTGTGTGTCGTGACAGGGCGTAATATGTTTGTTGTGACAGGGCATGATGTGTGTGTCGTGACAGGGCGTAATGTGTTTGTCGTGACAGGGCGTGATGTGTGTGTCGTGATAGGGCGTGATGTGTGTGTCGTGACAGGGCATAATGTGTTTGTCGTGACAGGGCGTGATGTGTTTGTCGTGACAGGGCGTGATGTGTTTGTCGTGACAGGGCGTAATGTGTGTGTCGTGACAGGGCGTAATGTGTGTGTCGTGACAGGGCGTGATGGGCGGTGTCGTGACAGGGCGTGATGTGTGTGTTGTGACATGGCGTAATGTGTTTGTCGTGGCAGGGCGTGATGTGTGTGTCGTGACAGGGCGTAATGTGTTTGTCGTGACAGGGCGTAATGTCTTTGTCGTGACAGGGCGTGATGTGTGTGTCGTGACAGGGCGTAATGTGTGTGTCGTGATAGGGCGTGATGTGTGTGTCGTGACAGGGCGTAATGTGTTTGTTGTGACAGGGCGTGATGGGTGTGTCGTGACAGGGCGTGATGTGTGTGTCGTGATAGGGCGTGATGTGTGTGTCGTGACAGGGCGTAATGTGTTTGTCGTGACAGGGCGTGATGTGTGTGTCGTGACAGGGCGTGATGTGTGTGTCGTGACAGGGCGTGATGTTTGTGTCGTGACAGGGCGTAATGTGTTTGTCGTACAGGGCGTAATGTGTTTGTCGTGACAGGGCGTGATGGGCGGTGTCGTGACAGTGCTTGATGTGTGTGTCGTGACAGGGCGTGATGTGTGTGTCGTGACAGGGCTTGATGTGTGTGTCATGACAGGGCGTGATGTGTGTGTCGTGACAGGGCGTAATGTGTGTGTCGTGACAGGGCATGATGTGTGTGTCGTGACACGGCGTGATGTGTGTCGTGACAGGGCGTGATGTGTTTGTCGTGACAGGGCGTGATGTGTTTGTCGTGACAGGGCGTGATGTGTGTGTCGTGACAGGGCGTGATGTGTGTGTCATGACAGGGCGTGATGTGTGTGTCGTGACAGGGCGTGATGTGTGTGTCGTGACAGGGCGTAATGTGTTTGTCGTGACAGGGCGTAATGTGTTTGTCGTGACAGGGCGTGATGGGCGGTGTCGTGACAGGGCTTGATGTGTGTGTCGTGACAGGGCGTGATGTGTGTGTCGTGACAGGGCTTGATGTGTGTGTCATGACAGGGCGTGATGTGTGTGTCGTGACAGGGCGTAATGTGTGTGTCGTGACAGGGCATGATGTGTGTGTCGTGACACGGCGTGATGTGTGTCGTGACAGGGCGTGATGTGTTTGTCGTGACAGGGCGTGATGTGTTTGTCGTGACAGGGCGTGATGTGTGTGTCGTGACAGGGCGTGATGTGTGTGTCATGACAGGGCGTGATGTGTGTGTCGTGACAGGGCGTGATGTGTGTGTCGTGACAGGGCGTAATGTGTTTGTCGTGACAGGGCGTAATGTGTTTGTCGTGACAGGGCGTGATGGGCGGTGTCGTGACAGTGCTTGATGTGTGTGTCGTGACAGGGCGTGATGTGTGTGTCGTGACAGGGCTTGATGTGTGTGTCATGACAGGGCGTGATGTGTGTGTCGTGACAGGGCGTAATGTGTGTGTCGTGACAGGGCATGATGTGTGTGTCGTGACACGGCGTGATGTGTGTCGTGACAGGGCGTGATGTGTTTGTCGTGACAGGGCGTGATGTGTTTGTCGTGACAGGGCGTGATGTGTGTGTCGTGACAGGGCGTGATGTGTGTGTCATGACAGGGCGTGATGTGTGTGTCGTGACAGGGCGTGATGTGTGTGTCGTGACAGGGCGTAATGTGTTTGTCGTGACAGGGCGTAATGTGTTTGTCGTGACAGGGCGTGATGGGCGGTGTCGTGACAGGGCTTGATGTGTGTGTCGTGACAGGGCGTGATGTGTGTGTCGTGACAGGGCTTGATGTGTGTGTCGTGACAGGGCGTGATGTGTGTGTCGTGACAGGGCTTGATGTGTGTGTCGTGACAGGGCGTGATGTGTGTGTCGTGACACGGCGTGATGTGTGTCGTGACCGGGCGTGATGTGTGTGTCGTAACAGGGCGTAATGTGTTTGTCGTGACAGGGCGTGATGGGCGGTGTCGTGCGTGGAGCAGGAAAGCAGAAGATTGGAGCGTTGTGTAATCTGGTTGGCTACTACTTCATAGGCTTCCCCATTGGAGTCTCCCTCATGTTCCCTAACAAGATGGGCATCATGGGTGAGTAGAGGATAAATAACAGCATGGTAATATATCAGAGGTGAGTAGAGGAGAGACAACATGGTAATATACCCTCTCTCTCTCTTTCTATTCTCTCTCTCTGCCTCCTCTATTCTCCCTCTTTTCCCCCTCCCTCTCTCTTTCTGTCAGGTTTGTGGATAGGCCTGTTCGCCTGTGTTTTAATCCAGTCCTTGTTCTTGGTAGTTCTGCTGTGTAAACTGGACTGGAAAAAAGCCAGTCAAGAGGTCAGCCACTATTTATGTCCTGTGTTTTAACCTCACTAGTTTCCTCTAATAGCTGATTTGTTTCGTCATGCCCTGCTCTCTCTGTGTGTGTGTGTGTGTGTGTGTGTGTGTGTGTGTGTGTGTGTGTGTGTGTGTGTGTGTGTGTGTGTGTGTGTGTGTGTGTGTGTGTGTGTGTGTGTGTGTGTGTGTGTGTGTGTGTGTGTGTGTGTGTGTGTGGGGGGGGGGGCGTTGGTTTTCTGGTACGCACAAGGATAGTAAAGCTTTGAAAATTCGCACAAGTGGGGACATTTCACCAGACCCCACAAGGAACAATGCAATTGTAGTGTGAGGTTAAGGGTTGGGGTTGGGGTTAAGGAAAATAGTATTTTGAATGGGAATCATTTGTTAGGTTCCAAAAAAAAACAAAAAAACATGTGTGTTGTTAGGCTCTGGTGAGGGCAGGAGTCCAGCTCCCTGAAAGGAGAGAAGAGCAGTTTGGACTGGAGAAGAGAGGTAACATTCCAGCAGTTCCATATATTCTAAATCCCATGGTTCCATTTATTCTAAATCCTACGGTTCCATTTATTCTAAATCCCAAGGTTCCATTTATTCTAAATCCCACGGTTCCATATATTCTAAATCCTACGGTTCCATTTATTCTAAATCCCAAGGTTCCATTTATTCTAAATCCTACGGTTCCATTTATTCTAAATCCCAAGGTTCCATTTATTCTAAATCCTACGGTTCCATTTATTCTAAATCCCAAGGTTCCATTTATTCTAAATCCTACGGTTCCATTTATTCTAAATCCTACGGTTCCATATATTCTAAATCCCATGGTTACATATATTCTAAATCATACGGTTCCACATTCTAAATCCCACGGTTCCATATATTCTAAATCCCACGGTTCCATACATTCTAAATCCCACGGTTCCATATATTCTAAATCCCACGGTTCCATATATTCTAAATCCCATGGTTCCATACATTCTAAATCCCACGGTTCCATATATTCTAAATCCCACGGTTCCATATATTCTAAATCCCACGGTTCCATATATTCTAAATCCCACGGTCCCATACATTCTAAATCCCACGGTTCCATATATTCTAAATCCCACGGTTCCATATATTCTAAATCTCACGGTTCCATATATTCTAAATCCCACGGTTCCATACATTCTAAATCCCACGGTTCCATATATTCTAAATCCCACGGTTCCATTTATTCTAAATCCTACGGTTCCATATATTCTAAATCCCACGGTTACATATATTCTAAATCCCATGGTTACATATATTCTAAATCATACGGTTCCACATTCTAAATCCCACGGTTCCATATATTCTAAATCCCACGGTTCCATACATTCTAAATCCCACGGTTCCATATATTCTAAATCCCACGGTTCCATATATTCTAAATCCCATGGTTCCATACATTCTAAATCCCACGGTTCCATATATTCTAAATCCCACGGTTCCATATATTCTAAATCCCACGGTTCCATATATTCTAAATCCCACAGTTCCATATATTCTAAATCCCACGGTTCCATATATTCTAAATCCCACGGTTCCATATATTCTAAATCCCACGGTTCCATATATTCTAAATCACACGGTTCCGTATATTCTAAATCCCACGGTTCCATATATTTTAAATCCCACGGTTCAATATATTCTAAATCCCACAGTTCCATATATTCCAAGTTTTAGGGTTCCATATATTCTAAATCCCACGGTTCCATATATTCTAAATCCCATGGTTCCATATATTCTAAATCCCACGGTTCCATATATTCCAAGTTTTACGGTTCCATATATTCTAAATCCCATGGTTCCATATATTCCAAGTTTTAGGGTTCCATATATTCTCAATCCCACGGTTCCATATATTTTAAATCCCATGGTTCCATATATTCTAAATCCCATGGTTCCATATATTCCAAGTTTTACGGTTCCATATATTCTCAATCCCACGGTTCCATATATTCTAAATCCCACGGTTCCAAATATTCTAAATCCCATGGTTCCATATATTCCAAGTTTTACGTTTCCATATATTCTAAATCCCACGGTT
The DNA here is from genome assembly GCF_021184085.1 of Oncorhynchus gorbuscha. NCBI lineage: Eukaryota > Metazoa > Chordata > Actinopteri > Salmoniformes > Salmonidae > Oncorhynchus > Oncorhynchus gorbuscha. Next base: position 110,451,346 of record NC_060174.1, on the reverse strand, counting down.
CCATATATTCCAAGTTTTACGGTTCCATATATTCTAAATCCCACGGTTCCATATATTCTAAATCCCATGGTTCCATATATTCCAAGTTTTACGGTTCCATATATTCTCAATCCCACGGTTCCATATATTCCAAGTTTTACGGTTCCATATATTCTCAATCCCACGGTTCCATATATTCTAAATCCCACGGTTCCAAATATTCTAAATCCCATGGTTCCATATATTCCAAGTTTTACGTTTCCATATATTCTAAATCCCACGGTTCCATATATTCCAAGTTTTACGGTTCCATATATTCTAAATCCCACGGTTCCATATATTCTAAATCCCATGGTTCCATATATTCCAAGTTTTACGGTTCCATATATTCTCAATCCCACGGTTCCATATATTCCAAGTTTTACGGTTCCATATATTCTCAATCCCACGGTTCCATATATTCTAAATCCCATGGTTCCATATATTCCAAGTTTTACGGTTCCATATATTCTCAATCCCACGGTTCCATATATTCTCAATCCCACGGTTCCATATATTCCAAGTTTTACGGTTCCATATATTCTCAATCCCACGGTTCCATATATTCCAAGTTTTACGGTTCCATATATTCTCAATCCCACGGTTCCATATATTCCAAGTTTTACGGTTCCATATATCCTCAATCCCACGGTTCCATATATTCTAAATCCCACGGTTCCATATATTCTAAATCCCATGGTTCCATATATTCCAAGTTTTACGGTTCCATATATTCTAAATCCCACGGTTCCCTATATTTTAAATCCCATGGTTCCATATATTCCAAGTTTTACGGTTCCATATATTCTCAATCCCACGGTTCCATATATTCCAAGTTTTACGGTTCCATATATTCTCAATCCCACGGTTCCATATATTCTAAATCCCATGGTTCCATATATTCCAAGTTTTACGGTTCCATATATTCTCAATCCCACGGTTCCATATATTCTAAATCCCATGGTTCCATATATTCCAAGTTTTACGGTTCCATATATTCTAAATCCCATGGTTTCATATATTCCAAGTTTTACGGTTCCATATATTCTCAATCCCACGGTTCCATATATTCTAAATCCCATGGTTCCATTTATTCTAAATCCCAAGGTTCCACATATTCCAAGTTTTACGGTTCCATATATTCTAAATCCCACGGTTCCATATATTCTAAATCCCATGGTTCCATATATTCCACTTTTTACGGTTCCATATATTCTCAATCCCACGGTTCCATATATTCCAAGTTTTACGGTTCCATATATTCTCAATCCCACGGTTCCATATATTCTAAATCCCACGGTTCCATATATTCTAAATCCCATGGTTCCATATATTCCAAGTTTTACGGTTCCATATATTCTAAATCCCACGGTTCCATATATTCTAAATCCCACGGTTCCATATATTCTAAATCCCATGGTTCCATATATTCCAAGTTTTACGGTTCCATATATTCTAAATCCCATGGTTCCATATATTCCAAGTTTTAGGGTTCCATATATTCTCAATCCCACGGTTCCATATATTTTAAATCCCATGGTTCCATTCCAAGTTTTACGGTTCCATATAAATCCCATGGTTCCATATATTCCAAGTTTTACGGTTCCATATATTCTCAATCCCACGGTTCCATATATTCTAAATCCCACGGTTCCAAATATTCTAAATCCCATGGTTCCATATATTCCAAGTTTTACGTTTCCATATATTCTAAATCCCACGGTTCCATATATTCCAAGTTTTACGGTTCCATATATTCTAAATCCCACGGTTCCATATATTCTAAATCCCATGGTTCCATATATTCCAAGTTTTACGGTTCCATATATTCTCAATCCCACGGTTCCATATATTCCAAGTTTTACGGTTCCATATATTCTCAATCCCACGGTTCCATATATTCTAAATCCCACGGTTCCAAATATTCTAAATCCCATGGTTCCATATATTCCAAGTTTTACGTTTCCATATATTCTAAATCCCACGGTTCCATATATTCCAAGTTTTACGGTTCCATATATTCTAAATCCCACGGTTCCATATATTCCTAAATCCCATGGTTCCATATATTCCAAGTTTTACGGTTCCATATATTCTCAATCCCACATGGTTCCATATATTCCAAGTTTTACGGTTCCATATATTCTCAATCCCACGGTTCCATATATTCTAAATCCCATGGTTCCATATATTCCAAGTTTTACGGTTCCATATATTCTCAATCCCACGGTTCCATATATTCTCAATCCCACGGTTCCATATATTCCAAGTTTTACGGTTCCATATATTCTCAATCCCACGGTTCCATATATTCCAAGTTTTACGGTTCCATATATTCTCAATCCCACGGTTCCATATATTCCAAGTTTTACGGTTCCATATATCCTCAATCCCACGGTTCCATATATTCTAAATCCCACGGTTCCATATATTCTAAATCCCATGGTTCCATATATTCCAAGTTTTACGGTTCCATATATTCTAAATCCCACGGTTCCCTATATTTTAAATCCCATGGTTCCATATATTCCAAGTTTTACGGTTCCATATATTCTCAATCCCACGGTTCCATATATTCCAAGTTTTACGGTTCCATATATTCTCAATCCCACGGTTCCATATATTCTAAATCCCATGGTTCCATATATTCCAAGTTTTACGGTTCCATATATTCTCAATCCCACGGTTCCATATATTCTAAATCCCATGGTTCCATATATTCCAAGTTTTACGGTTCCATATATTCTAAATCCCATGGTTTCATATATTCCAAGTTTTACGGTTCCATATATTCTCAATCCCACGGTTCCATATATTCTAAATCCCATGGTTCCATTTATTCTAAATCCCAAGGTTCCACATATTCCAAGTTTTACGGTTCCATATATTCTAAATCCCACGGTTCCATATATTCTAAATCCCATGGTTCCATATATTCCACTTTTTACGGTTCCATATATTCTCAATCCCACGGTTCCATATATTCCAAGTTTTACGGTTCCATATATTCTCAATCCCACGGTTCCATATATTCTAAATCCCACGGTTCCATATATTCTAAATCCATATATTCATCCCATGGTTCCATATATTCCAAGTTTTACGGTTCCATATATTCTAAATCCCACGGTTCCATATATTCCAAGTTTTACGGTTCCATATATTCTAAATCCCACGGTTCCATATATTCCACGGTTCCATATATTCTAAATCCCATGGTTCCATATATTCCAAGTTTTACGGTTCCATATATTCTCAATCCCACGGTTCCATATATTTTAAATCCCATGGTTCCATTCCACTTTTTATTCCATAAATCCCATGGTTCCATATATTCCAAGTTTTACGGTTCCATATATTCTCAATCCCACGGTTCCATATATTCTAAATCCCACGGTTCCAAATATTCTAAATCCCATGGTTCCATATATTCCAAGTTTTACGGTTCCATATATTCTAAATCCCACGGTTCCATATATTCCAAGTTTTACGGTTCCATATATTCTAAATCCCACGGTTCCATATATTCTAAATCCCATGGTTCCATATATTCCAAGTTTTACGGTTCCATATATTCTCAATCCCACGGTTCCATATATTCCAAGTTTTACGGTTCCATATATTCTCAATCCCACGGTTCCATATATTCTCAAATTCCAAGTTTTACGGTTCCATATATTCTCAATCCCACTGGTTCCATATATTCCGGTTCCATATATTCTCAATTCCACGGTTCCATATATTCCAAGTTTTACGGTTCCATATATTCTCAATACGGTTCCATATATTCCAAACGGTTCCATATATTCCAATCCCACGGTTCCATATATTCCAAGTTTTACGGTTCCATATATTCTCAATCACGGTTCCATATATTCTAAATCCCACGGTTCCATGGTTATATTCCAAGTTTTACGGTTCCATATATTCTAAATCCCACGGTTCCATATATTTTAAATCCCATGGTTCCATATATTCCAAGTTTTACGGTTCCATATATTCTCAATCCCACGGTTCCATATATTCTAAATCCCATGGTTCCATATATTCCAAGTTTTACGGTTCCATATATTCTCAATCCCACGGTTCCATATATTCTAAATATGGTTCCATATATTCCAAGTTTTACGGTTCCATATATTCTCAATCCCACGGTTCCATATATTCTAAATCCCATGGTTCCATATATTCCAAGTTTTACGGTTCCATATATTCTAAATCCCATGGTTCCATATATTCCAAGTTTTACGGTTCCATATATTCTCAATCCCACAGTTCCATTTATTCTAAATCCCAAGGTTCCACATATTCCAAGTTTTACGGTTCCAGATATTCTAAATCCCACGGTTCCATATATTCTCAATCCCACGGTTCCATATATTCCAAGTTTTACGGTTCCATATATTCTCAATCCCACGGTTCCATATATTCCAAGTTTTACGGTTCCAAATATTCTCAATCCCACGGTTCCATATATTCTAAATCCCATGGTTCCATTTATTCTAAATCCCAAGGTTCCACATATTCCAAGTTTTACGGTTCCATATATTCTAAATCCCACGGTTCCATATATTCTAAATCCCATGGTCCCATATATTCCAAGTTTTACGGTTCCATATATTCTCAATCCCACGGTTCCATATATTCCAAGTTTTACGGTTCCATATATTCTCAATCACACGGTTCCATACATTCTAAATCCCATGGTTCCATATATTCCAAGTTTTACGGTTCCATATATTCTCAATCCCATGGTTCCATATATTCTAAATCGCATGGTTCCATATATTCCAAGTTTTACGGTTCCATATATTCTCAATCCCACGGTTCCATATATTCTAAATCCCATGGTTCCATATATTCCAAGTTTTACGGTTCCATATATTCTAAATCGCATGGTTCCATATATTCCAAGTTTTACGGTTCCATATATTCTAAATCCCATGGTTCCATTTATTCTAAATCCCAAGGTTCCACATATTCCAAGTTTTACGGTTCCATATATTCTAAATCCCACGGTTCCATATATTCTAAATCCTATGGTTCCATATATTCCACTTTTTACGGTTCCATATATTCTCAATCCCACGGTTCCATATATTCCAAGTTTTACGGTTCCATATATTCTCAATCCCACGGTTCCATATATTCTAAATCCCACGGTTCCATATATTCTAAATCCCATGGTTCCATATATTCCAAGTTTTACGGTTCCATATATTCTAAATCCCACGGTTCCATATATTCCAAGTTTTACGGTTCCATATATTCTAAATCCCACGGTTCCATATATTCTAAATCCCATGGTTCCATATATTCCAAGTTTTACGGTTCCATATATTCTCAATCCCACGGTTCCATATATTCCAAGTTTTACGGTTCCATATATTCTCAATCCCACGGTTCCATATATTCTAAATCCCATGGTTCCATATATTCCAAGTTTTACGGTTCCATATATTCTCAATCCCACTGTTCCATATATTCCAAGTTTTACGGTTCCATATATTCTCAATCCCACGGTTCCATATATTCTCAATCCCACGGTTCCATATATTCCAAGTTTTACGGTTCCATATATTCTCAATCCCACGGTTCCATATATTCCAAGTTTTACGGTTCCATATATTCTCAATCCCACGGTTCCATATATTCCAAGTTTTACGGTTCCATATATTCTCAATCCCACGGTTCCATATATTCTAAATCCCACGGTTCCATATATTCTAAATCCCATGGTTCCATATATTCCAAGTTTTACGGTTCCATATATTCTAAATCCCACGGTTCCCTATATTTTAAATCCCATGGTTCCATATATTCCAAGTTTTACGGTTCCATATATTCTCAATCCCACGGTTCCATATATTCTAAATCCCATGGTTCCATATATTCCAAGTTTTACGGTTCCATATATTCTCAATCCCACGGTTCCATATATTCTAAATCCCATGGTTCCATATATTCCAAGTTTTACGGTTCCATATATTCTCAATCCCACGGTTCCATATATTCTAAATCCCATGGTTCCATATATTCCAAGTTTTACGGTTCCATATATTCTAAATCCCATGGTTCCATATATTCCAAGTTTTACGGTTCCATATATTCTCAATCCCACAGTTCCATTTATTCTAAATCCCAAGGTTCCACATATTCCAAGTTTTACGGTTCCAGATATTCTAAATCCCACGGTTCCATATATTCTCAATCCCACGGTTCCATATATTCCAAGTTTTACGTTCCATATATTCTCAATCCCACTGTTCCATATATTCCAAGTTTTACGGTTCCAAATATTCTCAATCCCACGGTTCCATATATTCTAAATCCCATGGTTCCATTTATTCTAAATCCCAAGGTTCCACATATTCCAAGTTTTATGGTTCCATATATTCTAAATCCCACGGTTCCATATATTCTAAATCCCATGGTCCCATATATTCCAAGTTTTACGGTTCCATATATTCTCAATCCCACGGTTCCATATATTCCAAGTTTTACGGTTCCATATATTCTCAATCACACGGTTCCATACATTCTAAATCCCATGGTTCCATATATTCCAAGTTTTACGGTTCCATATATTCTCAATCCCACGGTTCCATATATTCTAAATCGCATGGTTCCATATATTCCAAGTTTTACGGTTCCATATATTCTCAATCCCACGGTTCCATATATTCTAAATCCCATGGTTCCATATATTCCAAGTTTTACGGTTCCATATATTCTAAATCCCATGGTTTCATATATTCCAAGTTTTACGGTTCCATATATTCTCAATCCCACGGTTCCATATATTCTAAATCCCATGGTTCCATTTATTCTAAATCCCAAGGTTCCACATATTCCAAGTTTTACGGTTCCATATATTCTAAATCCCACGGTTCCATATATTCTAAATCCCATGGTTCCATATATTCCACTTTTTACGGTTCCATATATTCTCAATCCCACGGTTCCATATATTCCAAGTTTTACGGTTCCAAATATTCTCAATCCCACGGTTCCATATATTCTAAATCCCATGGTTCCATTTATTCTAAATCCCAAGGTTCCACATATTCCAAGTTTTACGGTTCCATATATTCTAAATCCCACGGTTCCATATATTCTAAATCCCATGGTCCCATATATTCCAAGTTTTACGGTTCCATATATTCTCAATCCCACGGTTCCATATATTCCAAGTTTTACGGTTCCATATATTCTCAATCCCACGGTTCCATATATTCTAAATCCCATGGTTCCATATATTCCAAGTTTTACGGTTCCATATATTCTCAATCCCACGGTTCCATATATTCTAAATCCCATGGTTCCATATATTCCAAGTTTTACGGTTCCATATATTCTAAATCCCATGGTTTCATATATTCCAAGTTTTACGGTTCCATATATTCTCAATCCCACGGTTCCATATATTCTAAATCCCATGGTTCCATTTATTCTAAACCCCAAGGTTCCACATATTACAAATCCCATGGCTCCATATATTCTAAATCCCACGGTTCCATATATTCTAAATCCCACGGTTCCATATATTCTAAATCCCACGGATCCATACATTCTAAATCCCATGGTTCCATATATTCTAAATCCCACGGTTCCATATATTCTAAATCCCACTGTTCCATATAGTCTAGATCCCACAGTTCCATATATTCTAAATCCCACGGTTCCATATATTCCAAATTTTAGGGTTCCATATATGTAAAATCTCACGGTTCCATATATTCTAAATCACACGGTTCCGTATATTCTAAATAATATATGCCATTTAGCAGACGCTTTTATCCAAAGCGACTTACAGTCATGTGTGCATACATTCTACGTATGGGTGGTCCCGGGATCGAACCCACTACCCTGGCGTTACAAGCGCCATGCTCTACCAACTGAGCTACAGAACCCACACGGTTCCATATATTCTAAATCACACGGTTCCATATATTCTAAATCACACGGTTCCATATATTCTAAATCCCACAGTTCCATATATTCTCAATCCCACACTTCCATATATTCCAAGTTTTACGGTTCCATATATTCTAAATCCCACGGTTCCATATATTCCAAGTTTTACGGTTCCATATATTCTAAATCCCAAGGTTCCATTTATTCTAAATCCCAAGGTTCCATATATTCTAAATCCCACGGTTCCATATATTCTAAATCCCACGGTTCCATTTATTCTAAATCCCAAGGTTCCACATATTCCAAATCCCACGGCTCCATATATACTAAATCCCACGGTTCCATATATTCTAAATCCCACGGTTCCATATATTCTAAATCCCACGGTTCCATATATTCTAAATCCCACGGTTCCATATATTCTAAATCCCACTGTTCCATATATTCTAGATCACACGGTTCCATATATTCTAAATACCACGGTTCCATATATTCTAAATCCCACAGATCCATATATTCTAAATCCCACAGTTCCATATATTCCAAGTTTTACGGTTCCATATATTCTAAATCCCACAGTTCCATATATTCTAAATCCCATGGTTCCATATATTCCAAGTTTTACGGTTCCATATATTCTAAATCCCATGGTTCCATATATTCTAAATCCCACGGTTCCATATATTCCAAGTTTTATGGTTCCATATATTCTAATCCCACGGTTCCATATATTCCAAGTATACGGTTCCATATATTCTCAATCCCACGGTTCCATATATTCTCAATCCCACGGTTCCATATATTCTCAATCCCACGGTTCCATATATTCCAAGTTTCACGGTTCCATATATTCTAAATACCACGGTTCCATATATTCCAAGTTTCACGGTTCCATATATTCTAAATCCCACGGTTCCATATATTCCAAGTTTCACGGTTCCATATATTCTCAATCCCACGGTTCCATATATTGTCAATCCCACGGTTCCATATATTCTCAATCCCACGGTTCCATATATTCTAAATCCCACGGTTCCATATATTCCAAGTTTCACGGTTCCATATATTCTCAATCCCACGGTTCCATATATTCTCAATCCCACGGTTCCATATATTCTCAATCCCACGGTTCCATATATTCTCAACGGTTCCATATATTCCAAGTTTTACGGTTCCATATATTCTCAATCCCACGGTTCCATATATTCTTCAAGTTTTACATGGGCTTTCCAGGGTATATTCCGGGACCACCCATACGTAGAATGTATGCACACATGACTGTAAGTCGTTCCATATATTATTATTATTATATTATTATATTATTATATTATTCTAAATCCCATGGTTCCATTTATTCTAAATCCCAAGGTTCCACATATTCCAAGTTTTACGGTTCCATATATTCTAAATCCCACGGTTCCATATATTCTAAATCCCATGGTTCCATATATTCCACTTTTTACGGTTCCATATATTCTCAATCCCACGGTTCCATATATTCCAAGTTTTACGGTTCCAAATATTCTCAATCCCACGGTTCCATATATTCTAAATCCCATGGTTCCATTTATTCTAAATCCCAAGGTTCCACATATTCCAAGTTTTACGGTTCCATATATTCTAAATCCCACGGTTCCATATATTCTAAATCCCATGGTCCCATATATTCCAAGTTTTACGGTTCCATATATTCTCAATCCCACGGTTCCATATATTCCAAGTTTTACGGTTCCATATATTCTCAATCCCACGGTTCCATATATTCTAAATCCCATGGTTCCATATATTCCAAGTTTTACGGTTCCATATATTCTCAATCCCACGGTTCCATATATTCTAAATCCCATGGTTCCATATATTCCAAGTTTTACGGTTCCATATATTCTAAATCCCATGGTTTCATATATTCCAAGTTTTACGGTTCCATATATTCTCAATCCCACGGTTCCATATATTCTAAATCCCATGGTTCCATTTATTCTAAACCCCAAGGTTCCACATATTACAAATCCCATGGCTCCATATATTCTAAATCCCACGGTTCCATATATTCTAAATCCCACGGTTCCATATATTCTAAATCCCACGGATCCATACATTCTAAATCCCATGGTTCCATATATTCTAAATCCCACGGTTCCATATATTCTAAATCCCACTGTTCCATATAGTCTAGATCCCACAGTTCCATATAGTCTAGATCCCACAGTTCCATATATTCTAAATCCCACGGTTCCATATATTCCAAATTTTAGGGTTCCATATATTCTAAATCACACGGTTCCGTATATTCTAAATAATATATGCCATTTAGCAGACGCTTTTATCCAAAGCGACTTACAGTCATGTGTGCATACATTCTACGTATGGGTGGTCCCGGGGATCGAACCCACTACCCTGGCGTTACAAGCGCCATGCTCTACCAACTGAGCTACAGAACCCACACGGTTCCATATATTCTAAATCACACGGTTCCATATATTCTAAATCACACGGTTCCATATATTCTAAATCCCACAGTTCCATATATTCTCAATCCCACACTTCCATATATTCCAAGTTTTACGGTTCCATATATTCTAAATCCCACGGTTCCATATATTCCAAGTTTTACGGTTCCATATATTCTAAATCCCAAGGTTCCATTTATTCTAAATCCCAAGGTTCCATATATTCTAAATCCCACGGTTCCATATATTCTAAATCCCACGGTTCCATTTATTCTAAATCCCAAGGTTCCACATATTCCAAATCCCACGGCTCCATATATACTAAATCCCACGGTTCCATATATTCTAAATCCCACGGTTCCATATATTCTAAATCCCACGGTTCCATATATTCTAAATCCCACGGTTCCATATATTCTAAATCCCACTGTTCCATATATTCTAGATCACACGGTTCCATATATTCTAAATACCACGGTTCCATATATTCTAAATCCCACAGATCCATATATTCTAAATCCCACAGTTCCATATATTCCAAGTTTTACGGTTCCATATATTCTAAATCCCACAGTTCCATATATTCTAAATCCCATGGTTCCATATATTCCAAGTTTTACGGTTCCATATATTCTAAATCCCATGGTTCCATATATTCTAAATCCCACGGTTCCATATATTCCAAGTTTTATGGTTCCATATATTCTAATCCCACGGTTCCATATATTCCAAGTATACGGTTCCATATATTCTCAATCCCACGGTTCCATATATTCTCAATCCCACGGTTCCATATATTCTCAATCCCACGGTTCCATATATTCCAAGTTTCACGGTTCCATATATTCTAAATACCACGGTTCCATATATTCCAAGTTTCACGGTTCCATATATTCTAAATCCCACGGTTCCATATATTCCAAGTTTCACGGTTCCATATATTCTCAATCCCACGGTTCCATATATTGTCAATCCCACGGTTCCATATATTCTCAATCCCACGGTTCCATATATTCTAAATCCCACGGTTCCATATATTCCAAGTTTCACGGTTCCATATATTCTCAATCCCACGGTTCCATATATTCTCAATCCCACGGTTCCATATATTCTCAATCCCACGGTTCCATATATTCTCAATCCCACGGTTCCATATATTCCAAGTTTTACGGTTCCATATATTCTCAATCCCACGGTTCCATATATTCTAAATCCCATGGTTCCATTTATTCTAAATCCCAAGGTTCCACATATTCCAAGTTTTACGGTTCCATATATTCTAAATCCCACGGTTCCATATATTCTAAATCCCATGGTTCCATATATTCCACTTTTTACGGTTCCATATATTCTCAATCCCACGGTTCCATATATTCCAAGTTTTACGGTTCCAAATATTCTCAATCCCACGGTTCCATATATTCTAAATCCCATGGTTCCATTTATTCTAAATCCCAAGGTTCCACATATTCCAAGTTTTACGGTTCCATATATTCTAAATCCCACGGTTCCATATATTCTAAATCCCATGGTCCCATATATTCCAAGTTTTACGGTTCCATATATTCTCAATCCCACGGTTCCATATATTCCAAGTTTTACGGTTCCATATATTCTCAATCCCACGGTTCCATATATTCTAAATCCCATGGTTCCATATATTCCAAGTTTTACGGTTCCATATATTCTCAATCCCACGGTTCCATATATTCTAAATCCCATGGTTCCATATATTCCAAGTTTTACGGTTCCATATATTCTAAATCCCATGGTTTCATATATTCCAAGTTTTACGGTTCCATATATTCTCAATCCCACGGTTCCATATATTCTAAATCCCATGGTTCCATTTATTCTAAACCCCAAGGTTCCACATATTACAAATCCCATGGCTCCATATATTCTAAATCCCACGGTTCCATATATTCTAAATCCCACGGTTCCATATATTCTAAATCCCACGGATCCATACATTCTAAATCCCATGGTTCCATATATTCTAAATCCCACGGTTCCATATATTCTAAATCCCACTGTTCCATATAGTCTAGATCCCACAGTTCCATATATTCTAAATCCCACGGTTCCATATATTCCAAATTTTAGGGTTCCATATATGTAAAATCTCACGGTTCCATATATTCTAAATCACACGGTTCCGTATATTCTAAATAATATATGCCATTTAGCAGACGCTTTTATCCAAAGCGACTTACAGTCATGTGTGCATACATTCTACGTATGGGTGGTCCCGGGGATCGAACCCACTACCCTGGCGTTACAAGCGCCATGCTCTACCAACTGAGCTACAGAACCCACACGGTTCCATATATTCTAAATCACACGGTTCCATATATTCTAAATCACACGGTTCCATATATTCTAAATCCCACAGTTCCATATATTCTCAATCCCACACTTCCATATATTCCAAGTTTTACGGTTCCATATATTCTAAATCCCACGGTTCCATATATTCCAAGTTTTACGGTTCCATATATTCTAAATCCCAAGGTTCCATTTATTCTAAATCCCAAGGTTCCATATATTCTAAATCCCACGGTTCCATATATTCTAAATCCCACGGTTCCATTTATTCTAAATCCCAAGGTTCCACATATTCCAAATCCCACGGCTCCATATATACTAAATCCCACGGTTCCATATATTCTAAATCCCACGGTTCCATATATTCTAAATCCCACGGTTCCATATATTCTAAATCCCACGGTTCCATATATTCTAAATCCCACTGTTCCATATATTCTAGATCACACGGTTCCATATATTCTAAATACCACGGTTCCATATATTCTAAATCCCACAGATCCATATATTCTAAATCCCACAGTTCCATATATTCCAAGTTTTACGGTTCCATATATTCTAAATCCCACAGTTCCATATATTCTAAATCCCATGGTTCCATATATTCCAAGTTTTACGGTTCCATATATTCTAAATCCCATGGTTCCATATATTCTAATCCCACGGTTCCATATATTCCAAGTATACGGTTCCATATATTCTCAATCCCACGGTTCCATATATTCTCAATCCCACGGTTCCATATATTCTCAATCCCACGGTTCCATATATTCCAAGTTTCACGGTTCCATATATTCTAAATACCACGGTTCCATATATTCCAAGTTTCACGGTTCCATATATTCTAAATCCCACGGTTCCATATATTCCAAGTTTCACGGTTCCATATATTCTCAATCCCACGGTTCCATATATTGTCAATCCCACGGTTCCATATATTCTCAATCCCACGGTTCCATATATTCTAAATCCCACGGTTCCATATATTCCAAGTTTCACGGTTCCATATATTCTCAATCCCACGGTTCCATATATTCTCAATCCCACGGTTCCATATATTCTCAATCCCACGGTTCCATATATTCTCAATCCCACGGTTCCATATATTCCAAGTTTTACGGTTCCATATATTCTCAATCCCACGGTTCCATATATTCCAAGTTTCACTGTTCCATATATTCTCAATCCCACGGTTCCATATATTCTCAATCCCACGGTTCCATATATTCCAAGTTTACGGTTCCATATATTCTAAATCCCACAGTTCCATATATTTTAAATCCCATGGTTCCATATATTTCAAGTTTTACGGTTCCATATATTCTAAATCCCACCGTTCCATATATTCCAAGTTTCACGGTTCCATATATTCTAAATCCCACGGTTCCATATATTCTCAATCCCACGGTTCCATATATTCTAAATCCCACGGTTCCATATATTCCAAGTTTCACGGTTCCATATATTCTCAATCCCACGGTTCCATATATTCTCAATCCCACGGTTCCATATATTCTCAATCCCACGGTTCCATATATTCCAAGTTTCACTGTTCCATATATTCTCAATCCCACGGTTCCATATATTCTCAATCCCACGGTTCCATATATTCCAAGTTTACGGTTCCATATATTCTAAATCCCACAGTTCCATATATTTTAAATCCCATGGTTCCATATATTTCAAGTTTTACGGTTCCATATATTCTAAATCCCACCGTTCCATATATTCCAAGTTTCACGGTTCCATATATTCTCAATCCCACGGTTCCATACATTCTGAGTTTTAGGGTTCCATATATTCTAAATCCCACGGTTCCATATATTCTAAATCCCACGGTTCCATATATTCCAAGTTTTACGGTTCCATATATTCTAAATCCCACGGTTCCATATATTCCAAGTTTTACGGTTCCATATATTCTAAATCCCGTGGTTCCATATATTCTAAATCCCACGGTTCCATATATTCCAAGTTTTACGGTTCCATATATTCTAATCCCACGGTTCCATATATTCCAAGTTTACGGTTCCATATATTCCAAGTTTTACGGTTCCATATATTCTAATCCCACGGTTCCATATATTCCAAGTTTACGGTTCCATATATTCTCAATCCCACGGTTCCATATATTCTCAATCCCACGGTTCCATATATTCTCAATCCCACGGATCCATACATTCTAAATCCCATGGTTCCATATATTCTAAATCCCACGGTTCCATATATTCTAAATCCCACTGTTCCATATAGTCTAGATCCCACGGTTCCATATATTCTAAATCCCACGGTTCCATATATTCCAAATTTTAGGGTTCCATATATGTAAAATCTCACGGTTCCATATATTCCAAGTTTCACAGTTCCATATATTCTCAATCCCACGGTTCCATATATTCTCAATCCCACGGTTCCATATATTCTAAATCCCACGGTTCCATATATTCTAAATCCCACGGTTCCATTTATTCTAAATCCCACGGTTCCATATATTCTAAATCCCACGGTTCCATTTATTCTAAATCCCAAGGTTCCACATATTCCAAATCCCACGGCTCCATATATACTAAATCCCACGGTTCCATATATTCTAAATCCCACGGTTCCATATATTCTAAATCCCACGGTTCCATATATTCTAAATCCCACGGTTCCATATATTCTAAATCCCACTGTTCCATATATTCTAGATCACACGGTTCCATATATTCTAAATACCACGGTTCCATATATTCTAAATCCCACAGATCCATATATTCTAAATCCCACAGTTCCATATATTCCAAGTTTTACGGTTCCATATATTCTAAATCCCACAGTTCCATATATTCTAAATCCCATGGTTCCATATATTCCAAGTTTTACGGTTCCATATATTCTAAATCCCATGGTTCCATATATTCTAATCCCACGGTTCCATATATTCCAAGTATACGGTTCCATATATTCTCAATCCCACGGTTCCATATATTCTCAATCCCACGGTTCCATATATTCTCAATCCCACGGTTCCATATATTCCAAGTTTCACGGTTCCATATATTCTAAATACCACGGTTCCATATATTCCAAGTTTCACGGTTCCATATATTCTAAATCCCACGGTTCCATATATTCCAAGTTTCACGGTTCCATATATTCTCAATCCCACGGTTCCATATATTGTCAATCCCACGGTTCCATATATTCTCAATCCCACGGTTCCATATATTCTAAATCCCACGGTTCCATATATTCCAAGTTTCACGGTTCCATATATTCTCAATCCCACGGTTCCATATATTCTCAATCCCACGGTTCCATATATTCTCAATCCCACGGTTCCATATATTCTCAATCCCACGGTTCCATATATTCCAAGTTTTACGGTTCCATATATTCTCAATCCCACGGTTCCATATATTCCAAGTTTCACTGTTCCATATATTCTCAATCCCACGGTTCCATATATTCTCAATCCCACGGTTCCATATATTCCAAGTTTACGGTTCCATATATTCTAAATCCCACAGTTCCATATATTTTAAATCCCATGGTTCCATATATTTCAAGTTTTACGGTTCCATATATTCTAAATCCCACCGTTCCATATATTCCAAGTTTCACGGTTCCATATATTCTAAATCCCACGGTTCCATATATTCTCAATCCCACGGTTCCATATATTCTAAATCCCACGGTTCCATATATTCCAAGTTTCACGGTTCCATATATTCTCAATCCCACGGTTCCATATATTCTCAATCCCACGGTTCCATATATTCTCAATCCCACGGTTCCATATATTCCAAGTTTCACTGTTCCATATATTCTCAATCCCACGGTTCCATATATTCTCAATCCCACGGTTCCATATATTCCAAGTTTACGGTTCCATATATTCTAAATCCCACAGTTCCATATATTTTAAATCCCATGGTTCCATATATTTCAAGTTTTACGGTTCCATATATTCTAAATCCCACCGTTCCATATATTCCAAGTTTCACGGTTCCATATATTCTCAATCCCACGGTTCCATACATTCTGAGTTTTAGGGTTCCATATATTCTAAATCCCACGGTTCCATATATTCTAAATCCCACGGTTCCATATATTCCAAGTTTTACGGTTCCATATATTCTAAATCCCACGGTTCCATATATTCCAAGTTTTACGGTTCCATATATTCTAAATCCCGTGGTTCCATATATTCTAAATCCCACGGTTCCATATATTCCAAGTTTTACGGTTCCATATATTCTAATCCCACGGTTCCATATATTCCAAGTTTACGGTTCCATATATTCCAAGTTTTACGGTTCCATATATTCTAATCCCACGGTTCCATATATTCCAAGTTTACGGTTCCATATATTCTCAATCCCACGGTTCCATATATTCTCAATCCCACGGTTCCATATATTCTCAATCCCACGGATCCATACATTCTAAATCCCATGGTTCCATATATTCTAAATCCCACGGTTCCATATATTCTAAATCCCACTGTTCCATATAGTCTAGATCCCACGGTTCCATATATTCTAAATCCCACGGTTCCATATATTCCAAATTTTAGGGTTCCATATATGTAAAATCTCACGGTTCCATATATTCCAAGTTTCACAGTTCCATATATTCTCAATCCCACGGTTC
Organism: Oncorhynchus gorbuscha; assembly: GCF_021184085.1. Classification (NCBI taxonomy): domain Eukaryota; kingdom Metazoa; phylum Chordata; class Actinopteri; order Salmoniformes; family Salmonidae; genus Oncorhynchus; species Oncorhynchus gorbuscha. Next base: position 110,433,995 of record NC_060174.1, on the reverse strand, counting down.
CATATATTCTCAATCCCACGGTTCCATATATTCTAAATCCCACGGTTCCATATATTCCAAGTTTCACGGTTCCATATATTCTCAATCCCACGGTTCCATATATTCCAAGTTTCACGGTTCCATATATTCTCAATCCCACGGTTCCATATATTCCAAGTTTACGGTTCCATATATTCCAAGTTTTACGGTTCCATATATTCTAATCCCACGGTTCCATATATTCCAAGTTTACGGTTCCATATATTCTCAATCCCACGGTTCCATATATTCTCAATCCCACGGTTCCATATATTCTCAATCCCACGGATCCATACATTCTAAATCCCATGGTTCCATATATTCTAAATCCCACGGTTCCATATATTCTAAATCCCACTGTTCCATATCGTCTAGATCCCACGGTTCCATATATTCTAAATCCCACGGTTCCATATATTCCAAATTTTAGGGTTCCATATATGTAAAATCTCACGGTTCCATATATTCCAAGTTTCACAGTTCCATATATTCTCAATCCCACGGTTCCATATATTCTCAATCCCACGGTTCCATATATTCTAAATCCCACGGTTCCATATATTCCAAGTTTCACGGTTCCATATATTCTCAATCCCACGGTTCCATATATTCCAAGTTTCACGGTTCCATATATTCTCAATCCCACGGTTCCATATATTCTCAATCCCACGGTTCCATATATTCTCAATCCCACGGTTCCATATATTCCAAGTTTTACGGTTCCATATATTCTAAATCCCACGGTTCCATATATTCCAAGTTTCACGGTTCCATATATTCTCAATCCCACGGTTCCATATATTCTCAATCCCACGGTTCCATATATTCCAAGTTTACGGTTCCATATATTCTAAATCCCACCGTTCCATATATTCCAAGTTTCACGGTTCCATATATTCTCAATCCCACGGTTCCATATATTCCAAGTTTTACGGTTCCATATATTCTAAATCCCACGGTTCCATATATTCCAAGTTTTACGGTTCAATATATTCTAAATCCCACGGTTCCATATATTCTAAATCCCACGGTTCCATATATTCTAAATCCCACGGTTCCATATATTCTAAATCCCACAGTTCCATATATTCTAAATACCACGGTTCCATATATTATGAATCCCACGGTTCCATATATTCTAAATCTCACGGTTCCATATTTTCTAAATTTCATGGTTCCATATATTCTAAATCCCTCAGTTCCATATATTCTAAATCCCAACAGTTCCATATATTATAAAAACCATGGTTACATATATTCTAAATCCCATGGTTCCATATATTCTAAATCCCACAGATCCATATATTCCAAGTTTTACGGTTCCATATATTCTAAATCTCACGGTTCCATATATTCTAAATCCCACGGTTCCATATATTCTCAATCCCATGGTTCCATATATTCCAAGTTTTACGGTTCCATATATTATAAAAACCACGGTTACATATATTCTAAATCCCACGGTTCCATATATTCCAAGTTTTAGGGTTCCATATATTCTAAATCTCACGGTTCCATATATTCTAAATCCCAAGGTTCCATATATTCTAAATCCCAAGGTTCCATATATTCTAAATCTCACGGTTCCATATATTCTAAATCTCACGGTTCCATATATTCTAAATCCCAAGGTTCCATATATTCTAAATCCCAAGGTTCCATATATTCTAAATCCCACGGTTCCATATATTCTAAATCCCAAGGTTCCATATATTTTAAATCCCACGGTTCCATATATTCTAAATCACACGGTTCCATATATTCTAAATCCCAAGGTTCCATATATTCTAAATCCCAAGGTTCCATATATTCTAAATCCCACGGCTCCATATATTCTAAATCCCACGGTTCCATATATTCTAAATCCCACGGTTCCATATATTCTGAATCCCACAGTTCCATATATTCTAAATCCCAAGGTTCCATATATTCTAAATCCCATGGCTCCATATATTCTAAATCCCAAGGTTCCATATATTCTAAATCCCACGGTTCCATATATTCTAAATCCCACGGTTCCATATATTCTAAATCCCACGGTTCCATATATTCTAAATACCACGGTTCCATATATTCTAAATACCACGGTTCCATATATTCTAAGTTCCATGATTACATACACAGTATGACATTTGACCTATAGAGCTCTGAAAGCTTTGCCATGCTTTTTTTTTTTACAGCAGCCCTATGTCTTTACATGGTGTGTAACTTTACCTGGTGTGTAACCCTCTAGGCTGGTCGGAGGCGGTCCCACCCAGCGACGAGAGCCCTGGGGAGGGAAAGACGGACGTGGAGGGGCTGGATGGGGACAGGGGGGAAGGCGCGGGGGAGTTAGAGGCTGAGGCGGGGCCGGTGGTCAGTACGGTGAGGTTGACTGTCAGACAGCTGGTGCTTCGTCGTGGGCTAGTTGTCATCCTCATGTTCCTCATCCTCACCGCTGGAATCATCCTCAGTGAACTACTCACCAGCCTGCTGCTCGGATAAACTGAGCCAAAGAGATTACCCACAGCCACATATACAGTACAGGAGATTACCACAGCCACATATACAGTACAGAAGGTGACTACAGCCACATATACAGTACAGGAGATTACCCACAGCCACATATACAGTACAGGAGGTTACTACAGCCCCATATACAGTACAGGAGGTGACTACAGCCACATATACAGTACAGGAGGTTACCCACAGCCACATATACAGTACAGGAGGTTACTACAGCCACATATACAGTACAGGAGGTTACCCACAGTACAGGAGGTTACCCACAGCCACATATACAGTACAGGAGGTTACTACAGCCACATATACAGTACAGGAGATTACCCACAGCCACATATACAGTACAGGAGATTACCCACAGTACAGGAGGTTCCCACAGCCACATATACAGTACAGTAGGTTACCACAGCCACATATACAGTACAGGAGGTTACTACAGCCACATATACAGTACAGGAGGTTACCCACAGTACAGGAGGTTACCACAGCCCCATATACAGTACAGGAGGTTACTACAGCCACATATACAGTACAGGAGGTTACCACAGCCACATATACAATACAGGTGGTTACCACAGCCACATATACAATACAGGAGGTTACCCACATCCACATATACAGTACAGGGGGTTACCACAGCCACATATACAATACAAGAGGTTACCACAGCCACATATACTGTGCATGAGGTTACCCATAGCCACATATACAATACAGGAGGATACTCACAGCCACATATACAGTACAGGAGGTTACTCACAACCACATATACATGAGGTTACAGTCAACCACATACACAGTACAGGAGGTTACCCTCAATCACATATACAGGACGTTACAGTCAACCACATATACAGTACAGGAGGTTACAGTCAACCACATATACAGTACAGGAGGTTACCCTCAACCACATATACAGGAGGTTACAGTCAACCACATATACAGTACATGAGCCATATGTATTTAAACCAAAGATGGTACTCACACAGCCATACAGGAGTTACTGTATGACCCAAAGGGTTCACTTCTGTGGACATTTAATCATGGACAATAGAAGGGAATGATCACTAACCCAGAAGGCAACATTTGGCACATTATGTCGTCTTAATAATGTAATTTACTGGTTATTAACTGGATAAGAATGTGTATAGCCAGATGACAACAATCTCTGTTACCAGTTAGACATATCATATAAGATCAGGATGGGAAGGATTTTGGTTGTTATCAGATTACAGACAGATGTATTTTTCTGGTTGGTAAAAAGACGTTAAACGAAACTTCCTACAACCGGTATACAACCTGACCAGTTTTGCCCACTGGTTCAGGGTTGGTCATCCCTTGAAGGTTATTAACACTGTTAGCATTGCAGGGCATGTCGGAATGGCTTCAACTGACTTGAGAAGGTCGTGGAAACAATGCTCTTCATTAGATAAGGAGATATGTGTTCGGTAACAAAGCTCTTTTTTAAGGAGATGTTTTTCTAGTGGCTACTAATAACAACAAGTCTGTTGTGTTTTGAAGTGGAGCTGGTTCCCTATTCTGCTTTTCACGTTCTGTCATCATTAAATTAAATCTGCATAAACTGTGCTGTGCTCTTCTTGTTTCACTGGCATGGGTATACAATGCTGACAATCCCTAGCATGGGTTTATAGGATGCTAGTCCCTAGCATGGGTTTATAGGATGCTAGTCCCTAGCATGGGTTTATAGGATGCTAGTCCCTCGCATGGGTTTATAGGACGCTAGTCCCTAGCATGGGTTTATAGGACGCTAGTCCCTCGCATGGGTTTATAGGATGCTAATGTTCCTAGCATGGGTTTACAGGATGCTAATGTTCCTAGCATAGGCATGTGTGTGTTGTGCAATATTATGAACAAAACAAATACAAAACAGAAATATACAAACAAGTACATAATCCGAACAGACGGGTGTATTACATATCGAGATACATTTTCAATTTGTCAAAATGTCACACTTACTGATATTTTCAAAATAATATTCAAATTCTGTCTTTAACAAGGTGAAGAGGGGTTTGTACTCCGACAGCTTCATTTTATGGATGAAGAATTTGCCATGAAAGATAAACAAATGAACAACAAAAGTTTTAAATCAGGGTCCGTATCATTTGCATCAAAATAAAACAGAATATCAGAGACTCAGATTAACATTAATATTCTAACTCACTTCAAAATCTTCTGACACAAGAACAGTCCCTAAATAAATGGTCAAGAGTCTCTGGGTCACAACCACAAAATACACATTTGTTATCAACAGCTAATTACAATCTGTGTATGATAAAGGTCTTTACAGGGTAGATTCTATGAATGAGTTTTTATGATACTTCTGTCACCTTATTAGATATACAATATTTACCAGACAACAACGAAACGTTGTTCCAGTTACCTTGTCCTAGGGCTGTATTCCAGTACATTTTAGCAGTGGGAATAGTAACATATTGACATAGTTTCCTTATATACATGTTATTACATTTATAGTTTAAAATGTCAATTCCTTCTAGTTGCACAGGAGTATTGTTATATTCTCCCAAGAGAAGAACAGCACCTTTAGGGACAGCTCTAACAGCACCTTTAGGGACAGCTCTAACAGCACCTTTAGGGACAGCTCTAACAGCACCTTTAGGGACAGCTCTAAAAGCACCTTTAGGGACAGCTCTAACAACACCTTTAGGGACAGCTCTAACAACACCTTTAGGGACAGCTCTAACAACACCTTTAGGGACAGCTCTAACAGCACCTTTAGGGACAGCTCTAACAACACCTTTAGGGACAGCTCTAACAACACCTTTAGGGACAGCTCTAACAACACCTTTAGGGACAGCTCTAACAACACCTTTAGGGACAGCTCTAACAACACCTTTAGGGACAGCTCTACCAACACCTTTAGGGACAGCTCTAACAACACCTTTAGGGACAGCTCTAACAACACCTTTAGGGACAGCTCTAACAACATCTTTAGGGACAGCTCTAACAACACCTTTAGTGACAGCTCTAACAACACCTTTAGGGACAGCTCTAACAACACCTTTAGCTCTCCCTAAAGGTGTTGTTAGAGCAGTCCCTCAAGGTGTTGGTAGAGCTGTCCCTAAAGGTGTTGTTGTTGTCCCTAAAGGTGTTGTTGTTGTCCCTAAAGGTGTTGTTGTTGTCCCTAAAGGTGCTGAGGAGTGGGAGGCCCCGGTGCACAACTGAGCAAGAGGACAAGTACATTAGAGTGTCTAGTTTGAGAAACAGACGCCTCAAATGTCCTCAACTGGCAGCTTCATGAAATGTTGAACTGTATTGTATATACACAGAACCAGTCAAGTCAATTTGAACACATCTACTCCTTCAATGGTTTTTCTTTATTTTACTATTTTCGACATTACGTGGAATAAAGTGGAGACATCAAAACTATGAAATAACACATATGGAATCATGTTTAAACTAAAAAAGTGTTAAATAATTCAAAATATATTTTTTCACACTCTTGGCATGCTATATGATGCTAATGCCCCTTGCATGGGCTTATACTGTATATGATGCTAATGCTATATGATGCTAATGCTATATGATGCTAATGCCCTTTGCATTTTAATTTTAACTTTATTTAACCAGGCAAGTCAGTTAAGAACAAATTCTTATTTTCAATGACAGCCTAGGAACAGTGGGTTAACTGCCTGTTCAGGGGCAAAACAACAGATTTGTACCTTGTCAGCTCAGGGGTTTGAACTCGCAACCTTCAGGTTACTAGTCCAACACTCTAACCACTAGGCTACCCTGCCCCTAGAATAGGTTTACAGTAAATGCGATGCTAATGTCCCGAGCATGTTTACAGTGAATGTATGACAATGTACCTGACATCTCACCCATATAGAATATGTTTTATTGATCTGCCCACCGGTCATTTGGCTGGACATTTCATTGAGAACTCGCGGTTAGTCTTTTATTTGACAATTTGAAAGCACTGTTTCAACTGGTAATAGGCCAAGTGCGGTGACTTTACACTTTAGAAACAAGTACACACACATCAACGTACAATAGGAAATAATCTCATATATTGGATTTCAAACATTTACACTGATTCCAATGCTTCCAGATTAAAACTGTTCTACATTAGACTGAGTAGACATCACAATGAAAGACAAATATAATGGAAACATGTTGGGAGACTAAAAATATATCTTTAGAAGGAACAGTAGTATAGAAGAAGAGAGGACAGCAGTGCAGGCAGCTGTTCCTCTGATCAGGAGAGTCTCAAGACCCCAGCACTGTGCTGTTCAGTTCATACAGACACCATTGGTCCCGGCAGAGACTCAACCCAGTCACTCTACCCCTCTCCTCTCACCCCTCCTTCCCCCCTCTCTCCTGTCTCAGAGGGGTGAGGTGAGCTCCAGGAGGGGTGTGGGGGTAGAAGAGTTGGTCCAGTCCAGGGTGAGGTTGGAGAGGCTGTGGATGGAGGGTGCAGGAGGGGGACAAGCCAGGTGAACAGCGACCCCTGTGGCCAGGAGGAATAATGCAGTCAGCAGCGTGAAACCTCTCCTCAGGAACAGCTGGGAGGCAGACAGCAGACCTTTGGACTGGACACCTGGGCCCTCCTGCTGTTCTTCCCCACTTCCTCCTCCTCCCTGGGTGCTGACTGGCGTGTAACCAGGTGGTTTGGATTCGTCGCTCTCTGGCTGGGCCTGGAGATGCACACAAACACACAGCATTAAGATGAGGTACAGAACTCACTAAACACACAGCATTAAGATGAGGTACAGAACTCACTAAACACACAGCATTAAGATGAGGTACAGAACTCACTAAACACACAGCATTAAGATGAGGTACAGGACTCACTAAACACACAGCATTAAGATGAGGTACAGGACTCACTAAACACACAGCATTAAGATGAGGTACAGAACTCACTAAACACACAGCATTAAGATGAGGTACAGAACTCACTAAACACACAGCATTAAGATGAGGTACAGAACTCACTAAACACACAGCATTAAGATGAGGTACAGGACTCACTAAACACACAGCATTAAGATGAGGTACAGGACTCACTAAACACACAGCATTAAGATGAGGTACAGAACTCACTAAACACACAGCATTAAGATGAGGTACAGGACTCACTAAACACAGCATTAAGATGAGGTACAAGACACATGGCATTAAGATGAGGTACAGAACTCACTAAACACACAGCATTAAGATGAGGTACAGAACTCACTAAACACACAGCATTAAGATGAGGTACAGGACTCACTAAACACACAGCATTAAGATGAGGTACAGGACTCACTAAACACACAGCATTAAGATGAGGTACAGGACTTACTAAACACACAGCATTAAGATGAGGTACAGAACTCACTAAACACACAGCATTAAGATGAGGTACAGAACTCACTAAACACACAGCATTAAGATGAGGTACAGGACTCACTAAACACACAGCATTAAGATGAGGTACAGGACTCACTAAACACACAGCATTAAGATGAGGTACAGGACTTACTAAACACACAGCATTAAGATGAGGTACAGAACTCACTAAACACACAGCATTAAGATGAGGTACAGAACTCACTAAACACACAGCATTAAGATGAGGTACAGAACTCACTAAACACACAGCATTAAGATGAGGTACAGAACTCACTAAACACACAGCATTAAGATGAGGTACAGGACTCACTAAACACACAGCATTAAGATGAGGTACAGAACTCACTAAACACAGCATTAAGATGAGGTACAGGACACATGGCATTAAGATGAGGTACAGAACTCACTAAACACATAGCATTAAGATGAGGTACAGAACTCACTAAACACAGCATTAAGATGAGGTACAGGACACATGGCATTAAGATGAGGTACAGAACTCACTAAACACATAGCATTAAGATGAGGTACAGAACTCACTAAACAAACAGCATTAAGATGAGGTACAGAACTCACTAAACACACAGCATTAGGTACAGAACACATGGCATTAAGATGAGGTACAGGACACATGGTATTAAGATGAGGTACAGGATACATGGTATTAAGATGAGGTACAGGACACATGGTATTATGATGAGGTACAGGACACATGGTATTACGATGAGGTACAGGACACATGGTATTAAGATGAGGTACAGGACACATGGTATTAAGATGAGGTACAGGATACATGGTATTAAGATGAGGTACAGGACACATGGTATTATGATGAGGTACAGGATACATGGTATTAAGAGGAGGTACAGGACACATGGTATTAAGATGAGGTACAGGACACATGGCATGAAGATGAGGTACAGGACACATGGTATTACGATGAGGTACAGGACACATGGTATTAAGATGAGGTACAGGACACATAGCATTAAGATGATGTACAGGACACATGGCATTAAGATGAGGTACAGAACACATGGTATAAAGATGAGGTACAGGACACATGGCATTAAGATGAGGTACAGGACACATGGTATTACGATGAGGTACAGGACACATGGTATTAAGATGAGGTACAGGACACATGGCATTAAGATGAGGTACAGGACACATGGTATTAAGATGAGGTACAGGACACATGGCATTAAGATGAGGTACAGGACACATGGTATTAAGATGAGGTACAGGACACATGGTATTAAGATGAGGTACAGGACACATGGCATTATGATGAGGTACAGGACACATGGCATTATGATGAGGTACAGGACCCATGGTATTAAGATGAGGTACAGGACACATGGCATTAAGATGATGTACAGGACACATGGTATAAAGATGAGGTACAGGACACATGGCATTAAGATGAGGTACAGGACACATGGTATTACGATGAGGTACAGGACACATGGTATTAAGATGAGGTACAGGACACATGGCATTATGATGAGGTACAGGACCCATGGTATTAAGATGAGGTACAGGACACATGGTATTAAGATGAGGTACAGGACACATGGTATTAAGATGAGGTACAGAACTCACTAAACACACAGCATTAAGATGAGGTACAGGACACATGGTATTAAGATGAGGTACAGGACACAGGGTATTAAGATGAGGTACAGGACACATGGCATTATGATGAGGTACAGGACACATGGCATTATGATGAGGTACAGGACCCATGGTATTAAGATGAGGTACAGGACACATGGCATTAAGATGATGTACAGGACACATGGCATTAAGATGAGGTACAGAACACATGGTATAAAGATGAGGTACAGGACACATGGCATTAAGATGAGGTACAGGACACATGGTATTACAATGAGGTACAGGACACATGGTATTAAGATGAGGTACAGGACACATGGCATTAAAATGAGGTACAGGACACATGGTATTACGATGAGGTACAGGACACATGGTATTACGATGAGGTACAGGACACATGGCATTAACATGAGGTACAGTACACATGGTATGAAGATGAGGTACAGGACACATGGTATTACGATAAGGTACAGGACACATGGCATTAAGATGAGGTACAGAACTCACTAAACACACAGCATTAAGATGAGGTACAGAACACATGGCATTAAGATGAGGTTCAGGACACATGGTATTAAGATGAGGTACAGGATACATGGTATTAAGATGAGGTACAGGACACATGGCATGAAGATGAGGTACAGGACACATGGTATTACGATGAGGTACAGGACACATGGTATTAAGATGAGGTACAGGACACATAGCATTAAGATGATGTACAGGACACATGGCATTAAGATGAGGTACAGAACACATGGCATTAAGATGAGGTACAGGACACATGGTATTAAGATGAGGTACAGGACACATGGCATTATAATGAGGTACAGGACACATGGCATTATGATGAGGTACAGGACCCATGGTATTAAGATGAGGTACAGGACACATGGTATTAAGATGAGGTACAGGACACATGGTATTAAGATGAGGTACAGAACTCACTAAACACACAGCATTAAGATGAGGTACAGGACACATGGTATTAAGATGAGGTACAGGACACAGGGTATTAAGATGAGGTACAGGACACATGGCATTATGATGAGGTACAGGACACATGGCATTATGATGAGGTACAGGACCCATGGTATTAAGATGAGGTACAGGACACATGGCATTAAGATGAGGTACAGGACACATGGTATTAAGATGAGGTACAGGACACATGGCATTAAGATGATGTACAGGACACATGGCATTAAGATGAGGTACAGAACACATGGTATTAAGATGAGGTACAGGACACATGGCATTAAAATGAGGTACAGGACACATGGTATTACGATGAGGTACAGGACACATGGTATTACGATGAGGTACAGGACACATGGCATTAACATGAGGTACAGTACACATGGTATGAAGATGAGGTACAGGACACATGGTATTACGATGAGGTACATGACACATGGCATTAAGATGAGGTACAGAACTCACTAAACACACAGCATTAAGATGAGGTACAGAACACATGGCATTAAGATGAGGTTCAGGACACATGGTATTAAGATGAGGTACAGGATACATGGTATTAAGATGAGGTACAGGACACATGGTATTATGATGAGGTACAGGACACATGGTATTAAGATGAGGTACAGGACACATGGCATGAAGATGAGGTACAGGACACATGGTATTACGATGAGGTACAGGACACATGGTATTAAGATGAGGTACAGGACACATAGCATTAAGATGATGTACAGGACACATGGCATTAAGATGAGGTACAGAACACATGGTATGAAGATGAGGTACAGGACACATGGTATTACGATGAGGTACAGGACACATGGCATTAAGATGAGGTACAGAACTCACTAAACACACAGCATTAAGATGAGGTACAGAACACATGGCATTAAGATGAGGTACAGGACACATGGTATTAAGATGAGGTACAGGATACATGGTATTAATATGAGGTACAGGACACATGGTATTATGATGAGGTACAGGACACATGGTATTAAGATGAGGTACAGGACACATGGCATGAAGATGAGGTACAGGACACATGGTATTACGATGAGGTACAGGACACATGGTATTAAGATGAGGTACAGGACACATAGCATTAAGATGATGTACAGGACACATGGCATTAAGATGAGGTACAGAACACATGGTATAAAGATGAGGTACAGGACACATGGCATTAAGATGAGGTACAGGACACATGGTATTACGATGAGGTACAGGACACATGGTATTAAGATGAGGTACAGGACACATGGCATTATAATGAGGTACAGGACACATGGTATTAAGATGAGGTACAGGACACATGGCATTAAGATGAGGTACAGGACACATGGTATTAAGATGAGGTACAGGACACATGGTATTAAGATGAGGTACAGAACTCACTAAACACACAGCATTAAGATGAGGTACAGGACACATGGTATTAAGATGAGGTACAGGACACATGGTATTAAGATGAGGTACAGGACACATGGCATTATGATGAGGTACAGGACACATGGCATTATGATGAGGTACAGGACCCATGGTATTAAGATGAGGTACAGGACACATGGCATTAAGATGAGGTACAGGACACATGGTATTAAGATGAGGTACAGGACACATGGTATTAAGATGAGGTACAGGACACATGGTATTAAGATGAGGTACAGGACACATGGTATTAAGATGAGGTACAGAACTCACTAAACACACAGCATTAAGATGAGGTACAGAACTTACTAAACACACAGCATTAAGATGAGGTACAGAACTCACTAAACACACAGCATTAAGATGAGGTACAGGACTTACTAAACACACAGCATTAAGATGAGGTACAGAACTCACTAAACACACAGCATTAAGATGAGGTACAGGACTTACTAAACACACAGCATTAAGATGAGGTACAGGACACATGGTATTATGATGAGGTACAGGACACATGGTATTAAGATGAGGTACAGGACACATGGTATTAAGATGAGGTACAGGACACATGGTATTAAGATGAGGTACAGGACACATAGCATTAAGATGATGTACAGGACACATGGCATTAAGATGAGGTACAGAACACATGGTATAAAGATGAGGTACAGGACACATGGCATTAAGATGAGGTACAGGACACATGGTATTACGATGAGGTACAGGACACATGGTATTATGATGAGGTACAGGACACATGGTATTAAGATGAGGTACAGGACACATGGTATTAAGATGAGGTACAGGACACATGGTATTAAGATGAGGTACAGGACACATGGAATTAAGATGAGGTACAGGACACATGGTATTAAGATGAGGTACAGGACACATGGTATTAAGATGAGGTACAGGACACATGGCATTTAACACAGACTCTAGAGCACATATACATGGATGCTGGACACAGACATATATTCCCTCACCATGTCATTGCTTCGAGAACCTTCTGGAAGCAGAGTTTTAATCAGCGGCTGTCCAATAGGAGGCTTCGCTGGAACACACGTTACCAGCCCACTCTTCCCAGCACGCACCTGGGCCTGAGGAATCAGTTGGTTGTTAGTCAGTAGACTTGGGGGTTAGATCAGCTTTATTATTGCAGATAGATTGTATTTTCCATCAATTTAATTGGCTGCATCATTTCCAATGCCCCATATATATAAAAAATTGTATATTTTCCATCTTTATTATTTTCCCCTAACCCTACAACCCCTCCCCTAATTGTAGTAAACTAATGAACTTAGGCTTCTACTTCCAGTTTATATATACCATATACATTTTACGGACACAATGTATTTTACAATAGTTATCTTAAATGGTCCTTCTGTAGCTCAGTTGGTAGAGCATGGCGCTTGTAACGCCAGGGTAGTGGGTTTGATTCCCGGGACCACCCATACGTAGAATGTATGCACACATGACTGTAAGTCGCTTTGGATAAAAGCGTCTGCTAAATGGCATATATTATATTATTAAATTTGTTCTTAATCTCATCCTTCAGCCCCACTAAATCCCTCCCATCTATCTCTGAACACCATCCGGTCCCATCCTTCAGCTCCCATCTATCTCTGAACACCATCCAGTCCCATCTTTCAGCTCCCCTCAATCCCTCCCATCTATCTATGAACACCATCCAGTCCCATCTTTCAGCTCCCCTCAATCCCTCCCATCTATCTATGAACACCATCCAGTCCCATCTTTCAGCTCCCCTCAATCCCTCCCATCTATCTATGAACACCATCCAGTCCCATCTTTCAGCTCCCCTCAATCCCTCCCATCTATCTATGAACACCATCCAGTCCCATCTTTCAGCTCCCCTCAATCGCTCCCATCTATCTCTGAACACCATCCAGTCCCATCTTTCAGCTCCCCTCAATCCCTCCCATTTATCTCTGAACACCATCCAGTCCCATCTTTCAGCTCCCCTCAATCCCTCCCATCTATCGGACGGACGGACGGACGGACGGACTGACAGACAGACAGACAGACAGACAGACAGACAGACAGACAGACAGACAGACAGACAGACAGACAGACAGACAGACAGACAGACAGACAGACAGACAGACAGACAGACAGACAGACAGACAGACAGACAGACAGACAGACAGACAGACAGACAGACAGACAGACAGACAATACCAACAAGCAGAGAAGAATAGACAGACAAACAGGGAGGTCAGGGTACCCTACCTCCTTGGCGACAAGCTGCCAGTTGAGTTTGAAGATGATGACGATGAAGAACCCAGTCTGGAGGATGACGCAGATGAAGAGACCTACCCACAAACCTGATAGGTGGAGCACACACACAGAGTTGTCACACACTAAATCAGGGTCAAATAAAGACTGAGGTAGTAATAGAGATAGAGAGATGGAGGTAGAGCTAGAGCTAGAGATTAAGGTGGAGGTAGTGATAGAGATGGAGGTAGATGTAGAGCTAGAGATTAAGGTGGAGGTAGTGATAGAGATGGAGGTAGATGTAGAGCTAGAGATTAAGGTGGAGGTAGTGATAGAGATGGAGGTCGAGCTAGAGCTAGAGATTAAGGTGGAGGTAGTGATAGAGATGGAGGTAGATGTAGAGCACACACACACACCTCACACAATCACAGAGTTATCACACAATAGATTAGTGTCAAATAAAGACTGAGGTAGTAATAGAGAAAGAGAGATGGAGGTAGAGCTAGAGCTAGAGATTAAGGTGGAGGTAGTGATAGAGATGGAGGTAGAGCTAGAGCTAGAGATTAAGGTGGAGGTAGTGATAGAGATGGAGGTAGATGTAGAGCTAGAGATTAAGGTGGAGGTAGTGATAGAGATGGAGGTAGATGTAGAGCTAGAGATTAAGGTGGAGGTAGTGATAGAGATGGAGTTAGATATAGAGCTAGTGATTAAGGTGGAGGTAGTGATAGAGATGGAGTTAGATATAGAGCTAATGATTAAGGTCGAGGTAGTGATAGAGATGGAGGTATATGTAGAGCTAGAGATTAAGGTGGAGGTAGTGATAGAGGTATATGTATTTATTATGGATCCCCATTAGTTCCTGCCAAAGCAGCAGCTACTCTTCCTGGGGTTTATTATGGATCCCCATTAGTTCCTGTCAAGGCAGCAGCTACTCTTCCTGGGGTTTATTATGGATCCCCATTAGTTCCTGCCAAGGCAGCAGCTACTCTTCCTGGGGTTTATTATGGATCCCCATTAGTTCCTGCCAAGGCAGCAGCTACTCTTCCTGGGGTTTATTATGGATCCCCATTAGTTCCTGCCAAGGCAGCAGCCACTCTTCCTGGGGTTTATTATGGATCCCCATTAGTTCCTGCCAAGGCAGCAGCTACTCTTCCTGGGGTTTATTATGGATCCCCATTAGTTCCTGCCAAGGCAGCAGCTACTCTTCCTGGGGTTTATTATGGATCCCCATTAGTTCCTGCCAAGGCAGCAGCTACTCTTCCTGGGGTTTATTATGGATCTCCATTAGTTCCTGTCAAGACAGCAGCTACTCTTCCTGGGGTTTATTATGGATCCCCATTAGTTCCTGCCAAAGCAGCAGCTACTCTTCCTGGGTTTATTATGGATCCCCATTAGTTCCTGCCAAAGCAGCAGCTACTCTTGGTGTCCAGCAAAATTAAAGCTGATTATACAATTTTAAAACATTACAATACCTTTACAGATTTCACAACACACTGTGTTTCCTCAGGCCCCTACTCCACCACTACCACATATCTACATTACTAATTTACAGTCTAGCCAGACACCTAGGTGTTTGTAGTTGTCCACATATTCTATTTCCGAACCGTCCAGAGTAGTGATGCTAGTCTGGGGGGGGGGGCGGATGCGGGCAGCGAACGGTTGAAAATATTTGGTTTTTACTAGCGTTTAAGAGCAGTTGGAGATCGTTTGGAGGTTAGTTAACACAGTGTCCAAAGAAGGGCCAGATGTATACCGAATTGTGTCGTCTGCGTAGAGGTGGATCAGGGAATCACCCGCAACATCGTTGATATATACAGAGAAAAGAGTCTGCTCGAGAATTGAACCCTGTGGTACCCCCATAAAGACTGCCAGAGGTCCGGACAACAGGCCCTCCGATTTGACACACTGAACTCTGTCTGAGAAGTAGTTAGTGAACCAGGCGAGGCAGTCATTAGTGAAACCAAGGCTGTTGAGTCTGCTGAAAAGAATACGGTGATTGACAGAGTCGAAAGCCTTTGCCAGGTCGATAAAGATGGCTGTATAGTACTGTCTTTAATTGATGGCGGTTGCATCAGTTACTTGATGTGGAATAGAGTTCCATGTAGTCATGGCTCTATGTAGTACTGTGGAAAAGAGTTCCATGTAGACATGGCTCTATGTAGTCCTGTGGAATAGAGTTCCATGTAGTCATGGCTCTATGTAGTACTGTGTGCCTCCCATAGTCTGTTCTGGACTTGGGGACTGTGAAGAGACCTCTTGTGGCCTGTCTTGTGGGGTGTGCATGTGTGTCCGAGCTGTGTGCCAGTAGTTTAAAAAGACCGCTTGGTGCATTCAACATGTCAATACCTCTCATAAATAACAGTAGTGATGAAGTCAATCTCTCCGCCACTTTGAGCCAGGAGAGATTGACATGCATATTATTAATATTATCTCTCTGTGTACATCCAAGGGCCAGCCGTGCTGCCCTGTTCTCAGCCAATTGCAATTTTCTGAAGTCCTTTTTTGTGTCACCTGAACACAGGACTGAACAGTAGTCCAGGTGCGACAAAACTAGGGCCTGTAGGACCTGCCTTGTTGATAGTGTTGTTAAGAAGGTAGAAACTAGGGCCCTTAGGACCTGCCTTGTTGATTGTGTTGTTAAGAAGGTAGAAACTAGGGCCTGTAGGACCTGCCTTGTTGATAGTGTTGTTAAGAAGGTAGAAACTAGGGCCCTTAGGACCTGCCTTGTTGATTGTGTTGTTAAGAAGGTAGAAACTAGGGCCTGTAGGACCTGCCTTGTTGATAGTGTTGTTAAGAAGGCAGACTAGTGCTTTATTATAGACAGACTTTTCCCCATCTTAGCTACTACTGCATCAATATGTTTTGACCATGACAGTTTACAATCCAGGGTTACTCCAAGCAGTTTAGTCATCTCAACTTGGTGAATTTCCACATTATTTTATTACAAGATTTAGTTCAGTTTTAGGGTTTAGTGAGTGTTTTGTTCCAAATTCAATGCTTTAAGTTGTATAAATATTTAGGGCTAACTTATTCCTTGCCACCCACTCTGAAACTAACTGCAGCTCTTTGTTGAGTGTTGCAGTCATTTCAGTAGCTGACGTGTATAGTGTTGAGTCATCCACATACATAGACTCTCTGGCTTTACTCAAAGTCAGTGGCAAGTCGTTAGTAAACATTTTAAAAAGCAAGGGGCCTAAACAGCTACCCTGGGAAACTCCTGATTCTAACTGGAGAGGCTTCCATTAGAGAACACCCTCTGTGTTC
The DNA here is from genome assembly GCF_021184085.1 of Oncorhynchus gorbuscha. Taxonomy (NCBI): domain Eukaryota; kingdom Metazoa; phylum Chordata; class Actinopteri; order Salmoniformes; family Salmonidae; genus Oncorhynchus; species Oncorhynchus gorbuscha. Next base: position 110,416,568 of record NC_060174.1, on the reverse strand, counting down.
TGTTTTACATCTAGATTGTAAGACTGGTGGCTTGTCAGTGTTGATAGACAACAATATTTGTTCACCTCTTCCACACTGACTCTATGGAAAAATATGAGTTATTTATGAGTTATTTCCCATAAGAATGTATTTTGTTGTACTATAGTGGCGGCCATTGGCAGTTATCTGTTCTATGTCAGGACTAAGTTGAATGGGCCACAGAGAGGGGAGAGGTCAAAGTGTCATCATGTGTAAACATATATTTTACTCCCTACCTTTTCTAGTGGGGAAAGAAGGGTTGCAGTGTCTGGAATCATTCTATGCTCCCTCTTATTGTTGTTTCTATCTTAACCTATAGCCTCATTCTCCTCTCCGTGAGTTTGTCCAGGAGTTTGTATTTAGAGTGGGTTGTATCTAAATGACAATTTGATATATGCCTGTTGATATGGAGGATTTGGTTTATGGTTCTGGGGTTTGGGAAAGGAGACAAAGCTGAACGATGAATTATGTCTATGCTGTCTGACTATGTGTGTCTTTGCTATTAAAGGAACTCAGTTGCATTGTAAGGGGGCTCTCAGAGAATTCACTGGGAGACACTGGTCACAGGATTGTGATAGAGCTCGTATAATTAAAGATGGACTTTTATAACTAACTCTGTCGTGTGTGTGTGGTTTGCTCCCATGATTTGGTAAATAGAGGAAATTTCCACGACAAGGTAGAGACAGAGATAGAGGTTGAGATGTTGGTAGAGCATGGTCCTTCTGTAGCTCAGTTTGTAGAGCATGGCGCTTGTAATGCCAGGGTAGTGGGTTCGATCCCCGGGACCACCCATACGTAGAATGTATGCACACATGACTGTAAGTCGCTTTGGATAAAAGCGTCTGCTAAATGGCATATATTATTATTATTATATTATGTTGAAGTAGAGGTAGAGATAGACATATAGATAGAGGTTGAGATGTTGAAGTAGAGGTAGAGATAGAGGTAGAGATGGTGAAGTAGAGAAAGATATAGAGATAGAGGTTAGAGATGAATAGCAACACTGCAGAAACTATTACACTCAACGGAACGACTTGATTAGTGTAGTGTCAACAATGCACCCACTGCCAGCTGGCCTACTTCAGCAGTACTGTATCATTTTAATCATTTTAGTCAATAAGATTCTTGCTACGTAGCTTAACTTTCTGAACATTCGAGACGTGTAGTCCACTTGTCATTCCAATCTCCTTTGCATTAGCGTAGCCTCTTCTGTAGCCTGTCAACTATGTGTCTGTTTATCCCTGTTCTCTCCTCTCTGCACAGACCATACAAACGCTCCTCACCGCGTGGCCGCGGCCACCCTACTCTGGTGGTCCCAACGCGCACGACCCACGTGGAGTTCCAGGTCTCCGGTAGCCTCTGGAACTGCCAATCTGCGGTCAACAAGGCAGAGTTCATCTCAGCCTATGCCTCCCTCCAGTCCCTCGACTTCTTGGCACTGACGGAAACATGGATCACCACAGACAACACTGCTACTCCTACTGCTCTCTCTTCGTCCGCCCACGTGTTCTCGCACACCCCGAGAGCGTCTGGTCAGCGGGGTGGTGGCACCGGGATCCTCATCTCTCCCAAGTGGTCATTCTCTCTTTCTCCCCTTACCCATCTGTCTATCGCCTCCTTTGAATTCCATGCTGTCACAGTTACTAGCCCTTTCAAGCTTAACATCCTTATCATTTATCGCCCTCCAGGTTCCCTCGGAGAGTTCATCAATGAGCTTGATGCCTTGATAAGCTCCTTTCCTGAGGACGGCTCACCTCTCACAGTTCTGGGCGACTTTAACCTCCCCACGTCTACCTTTGACTCTTTCCTCTCTGCCTCCTTCTTTCCACTCCTCTCCTCTTTTGACCTCACCCTCTCACCTTCCCCCCTACTCACAAGGCAGGCAATACGCTCGACCTCATCTTTACTAGATGCTGTTCTTCCACTAACCTCATTGCAACTCCCCTCCAAGTCTCCGACCACTGCCTTGTATCCTTTTCCCTCTCGCTCTCATCCAACACCTCCCACACTGCCCCTACTCGGATGGTATCGCGCCGTCCCAACCTTCGCTCTCTCTCCCCGCTACTCTCTCCTCTTCCATCCTATCATCTCTTCCCTCCGCTCAAACCTTCTCCCACCTATCTCCTGATTCTGCCTCCTCAACCCTCCTCTCCTCCCTCTCTGCATCCCTTGACTCTCTATGTCCCCTATCCTCCAGGCCGGCTCGGTCCTCCCCTCCCGCTCCGTGGCTCGATGACTCATTGCGAGCTCACAGAACAGGGCTCCGGGCAGCCGAGCGGAAATGGAGGAAAACTCGCCTCCCTGCGGACCTGGCATCCTTTCACTCCCTCCTCTCTACATTTTCCTCCTCTGTCTCTGCTGCTAAAGCCACTTTCTACCACGCTAAATTCCAAGCATCTGCCTCTAACCCTAGGAAGCTCTTTGCCACCTTCTCCTCCCTCCTGAATCCTCCGCCCCCTCCCCCCTCCTCCCTCTCTGCAGATGACTTCGTCAACCATTTTGAAAAGAAGGTCGACGACATCCGATCCTCGTTTGCTAAGTCAAACGACACCGCTGGTTCTGCTCACACTGCCCTACCCTGTGCTCTGACCTCTTTCTCCCCTCTCTCTCCAGATGAAATCTTGCGTCTTGTGACGGCCGGCCGCCCAACAACCTGCCCGCTTGACCCTATCCCCTCCTCTCTTCTCCAGACCATTTCCGGAGACCTTCTCCCTTACCTCACCTCGCTCATCAACTCATCCCTGACCGTTGGCTACGTCCCTTCCGTCTTCAAGAGAGCGAGAGTTGCACCCCTTCTGAAAAAACCTACACTCGATCCCTCCGATGTCAACAATTACAGACCAGTATCCCTTCTTTCTTTTCTCTCCAAAACTCTTGAACGTGCCGTCCTTGGCCAGCTGTCCCGCTATCTCTCTCTGAATGACCTTCTTGATCCAAATCAGTCAGGTTTCAAGACTAGTCATTCAACTGAGACTGCTCTCCTCTGTATCACGGAGGCGCTCCGCACTGCTAAAGCTAACTCTCTCTCCTCTGCTCTCATCCTTCTAGATCTATCGGCTGCCTTCGATACTGTGAACCATCAGATCCTCCTCTCCACCCTCTCCGAGTTGGGCATCTCCGGCGCGGCCCACGCTTGGATTGCGTCCTACCTGACAGGTCGCTCCTACCAGGTGGCGTGGCGAGAATCTGTCTCCTCACCACGCGCTCTCACCACTGGTGTCCCCCAGGGCTCTGTTCTTGGCCCTCTCCTATTCTCGCTATACACCAAGTCACTTGACTCTGTCATAACCTCACATGGTCTCTCCTATCATTGCTATGCAGACGACACACAATTAATCTTCTCCTTTCCCCCTTCTGATGACCAGGTGGCGAATCGCATCTCTGCATGTCTGGCAGACATATCAGTGTGGATGACGGATCACCACCTCAAGCTGAACCTCGGCAAGACGGAGCTGCTCTTCCTCCCGGGGAAGGACTGCCCGTTCCATGATCTCGCCATCACGGTTGACAACTCCATTGTGTCCTCCTCCCAGAGCGCCAAGAACCTTGGCGTGATCCTGGACAACACCCTGTCGTTCTCAACTAACATCAAGGCGGTGGCCCGTTCCTGTAGGTTCATGCTCTACAACATCCGCAGAGTACGACCCTGCCTCACACAGGAAGCGGCGCAGGTCCTAATCCAGGCACTTGTCATCTCCCGTCTGGATTACTGCAACTCGCTGTTGGCTGGGCTCCCTGCCTGTGCCATTAAACCCTTCAACTCATCCAGAACGCCGCAGCCCGTCTGGTGTTCAACCTTCCCAAGTTCTCTCACGTCACCCCGCTCCTCCGTTCTCTCCACTGGCTTCCAGTTGAAGCTCGCATCCGCTACAAGACCATGGTGCTTGCCTACGGAGCTGTGAGGGGAACGGCACCTCAGTACCTCCAGGCTCTGATCAGGCCCTACACCCAAACAAGGGCACTGCGTTCATCCACCTCTGGCCTGCTCGCCTCCCTACCACTGAGGAAGTACAGCTCCCGCTCAGCCCAGTCAAAACTGTTCGCTGCCCTGGCCCCCCAATGGTGGAACAAACTCCCTCACGACGCCAGGACAGCGGAGTCAATCACCACCTTCCGGAGACACCTGAAACCCCACCTCTTTAAGGAATACCTAGGATAGGTTAAGTAATCCCTCTCACCCCACCCCCCCTAAGTTTTAGATGCACTATTGTTAAGTGACTGTCCCACTGGATGTCATAAGGTGAATGCACCAATTTGTAAGTCGCTCTGGATAAGAGCGTCTGCTAAATGACCTAAATGTAAATGTAAATGTAAATGTAATGTTGAAGTAGAGATAGAGATAGAGGTTAGAGATGTTGAGGTAGAGATTTTGAGGCAGAGATAGAGGTAGAGTAGGAGGTATAGAGATATAGATAGAGGTAGTGGTGGAGGTAGATTTAGAGGTAGAGAGAGGTCAGGATAGACATAGTAGAGATAGAGGTTGTGGTAGAGATAGAGGTTGTGAAGGAGGTAGAGGTAGAGGTCAGGATAGATGTAGTAGAGATAGAGGTTGTGGTAGAGGTCAGGATAGACGTAGTAGAGATAGCGGTTGTGGTAGAGGTAGATTTAGAGGTGGAGGTTGTGGTAGAGGTAGATTTAGAGGTAGAGTTCAGGATAGATGTAATAGAGGTAGATGTAGAGGTCAGGATAGACATAGTAGAGTTAAAGGTTGTGGTAGAGGTAGATTTAGAGGTGGAGGTTGTGGTAGAGGTAGAGATAGAGGTTGTGGTAGAGATAGAGGTTGTGGTAGAGATAGAGGTCAGGATAGACGTAGTAGATATAGAGGTTGTGGTAGAGGTAGAGGTAGAGGTCAGGATAGATGTAGTAGAGATAGAAGTTGTGGTAGAGATAGAGGTTGTGGTAGAGGTAGAGGTCAGGATAGACGTAGTAGAGATAGCGGTTGTGGTAGAGGTAGATTTAGAGGTGGAGGTTGTGGTAGAGGTAGATTTAGAGGTAGAGTTCAGGATAGATGTAATAGAGGTAGATTTAGAGGTCAGGATAGACATAGTAGAGTTAAAGGTTGTGGTAGAGGTAGAGGTAGAGGTAGAGGTAGAGGTCAGGATAGACGTAGTAGAGATAGAGGTTGTGGTAGAGATAGTGGTTGTGGTAGAGGTAGAGATAGAGGTAGAGGTAGAGGTCAGGATAGACGTAGTAGAGATAGAGGTTGTGGTAGAGGTAGAGGTAGATTTAGAGATAGAGGTTGTTGTAGTGGTAGTGGTAGATTTAGAGATAGAGGTTGTGGTAGAGGTAGAGGTAGAGGTAGAGGTAGAGGTCAGGATAGACGTAGTAGAGATAGAGGTTGTGGTAGAGGTAGATTTAGAGATAGAGGTTGTGGTAGAGGTAGAGGTAGAGGTAGAGGTCAGGATAGACGTAGTAGAGATATAGGTAGAGGTAGAGGTCAGGATAGAGGTAGTAGAGATAGAGGTTGTGGTAGAGATAGAGGTTGTGGTAGAGGTAGAGGTCAGGATAGAGGTAGTAGAGATAGAGGTTGTGGTAGAGTTCGAGTTAGAGGTAGAGGTCAGGATAGACGTAGTAGAGATAGAGGTAGAGGTCAGGATAGACGTAGTAGAGGTAGAGGTTGTGGTAGAGGTAGATTTAGAGATAGAGGTAGAGGTAGAGGTCAGGATAGACGTAGTAGAGATATAGGACGTAGTAGAGATAGAGGTTGTGGTAGAGATATAGGTTGTGGTAGAGATAGAGGTTGTGGTAGAGGTAGAGGTCAAGATAGATGTAGTAGAGATAGAGGTAGAGGTAGAGGAAGAGGTAGAGGTAGAGGTAGAGGTAGAGGTAGAGGTAGAGGTAGAGGTCAGGATAGACATAGTAGAGATAGAGGTTGTGGTAGAGATTGAGGTTGTGGTAGAGGTAGAGTTCAGGATAGACGTAGTAGAGATAGAGGTTGTGGTAGAGGTAGAGGTAGAGGTAGAGGTAGAGGTAGAGGTAGAGGTAGAGGTAGAGGTAGAGGTAGAGGTAGAGGTCAGGATAGACATAGTAGAGATAGAGGTTGTGGTAGAGGTAGAGATAGAGGTTGTGGTAGAGATTGAGGTTGTGGTAGAAGTAGAGGTCAGGATAGACGTAGTAGAGATAGAGGTTGTGGTAGAAATAGAGGTTGTGGTAGAGGTAGAGGTCAGGATAAACGTAGTAGAGATAGAGGTTGTGGTAGAGATAGAGATCAGGATAGATGTAGTAGAGATAGAGGTTGTGGTAGAGATAGAGGTTGTGAAGGAGGTAGAGGTAGAGGTCAGGATAGATGTAGTAGAGATAGAGGTTGTGGTAGAGGTCAGGATAGACGTAGTAGAGATAGAGGTTGTGGTAGAGATAGAGGTTGTGGTAGAGATAGAGGTCAGGATAGACGTAGTAGATATAGAGGTTGTGGTAGAGGTAGAGGTAGAGGTCAGGATAGATGTAGTAGAGATAGAAGTTGTGGTAGAGATAGAGGTTGTGGTAGAGGTAGAGGTCAGGATAGACGTAGTAGAGATAGCGGTTGTGGTAGAGGTAGATTTAGAGGTGGAGGTTGTGGTAGAGGTAGATTTAGAGGTAGAGTTCAGGATAGATGTAATAGAGGTAGATTTAGAGGTCAGGATAGACATAGTAGAGTTAAAGGTTGTGGTAGAGGTAGAGGTAGAGGTAGAGGTCAGGATAGACGTAGTAGAGATAGAGGTTGTGGTAGAGGTAGAGGTAGATTTAGAGATAGAGGTTGTTGTAGTGGTAGTGGTAGATTTAGAGATAGAGGTTGTGGTAGAGGTAGAGGTAGAGGTAGAGGTAGAGGTCAGGATAGACGTAGTAGAGATAGAGGTTGTGGTAGAGGTAGATTTAGAGATAGAGGTTGTGGTAGAGGTAGAGGTAGAGATAGAGGTCAGGATAGACGTAGTAGAGATATAGGTAGAGGTAGAGGTCAGGATAGAGGTAGTAGAGATAGAGGTTGTGGTAGAGATAGAGGTTGTGGTAGAGGTAGAGGTCAGGATAGAGGTAGTAGAGATAGAGGTTGTGGTAGAGATCGAGTTAGAGGTAGAGGTCAGGATAGACGTAGTAGAGATAGAGGTAGAGGTCAGGATAGACGTAGTAGAGGTAGAGGTTGTGGTAGAGGTAGATTTAGAGATAGAGGTAGAGGTAGAGGTCAGGATAGACGTAGTAGAGATATAGGACGTAGTAGAGATAGAGGTTGTGGTAGAGATAGAGGTTGTGGTAGAGGTAGAGGTCAAGATAGATGTAGTAGAGATAGAGGTAGAGGTAGAGGAAGAGGTAGAGGTAGAGGTAGAGGTAGAGGTAGAGGTAGAGGTAGAGGTCAGGATAGACATAGTAGAGATAGAGGTTGTGGTAGAGATTGAGGTTGTGGTAGAGGTAGAGTTCAGGATAGACGTAGTAGAGATAGAGGTTGTGGTAGAGGTAGAGGTAGAGGTAGAGGTAGAGGTAGAGGTAGAGGTCAGGATAGACATAGTAGAGATAGAGGTTGTGGTAGAGGTAGAGATAGAGGTTGTGGTAGAGATTGAGGTTGTGGTAGAAGTAGAGGTCAGGATAGACGTAGTAGAGATAGAGCTTGTGGTAGAAATAGAGGTTGTGGTAGAGGTAGAGGTCAGGATAAACGTAGTAGAGATAGAGGTTGTGGTAGAGATAGAGATCAGGATAGATGTAGTAGAGATAGAGGTTGTGGTAGAGATAGAGGTTGTGAAGGAGGTAGAGGTAGAGGTCAGGATAGATGTAGTAGAGATAGAGGTTGTGGTAGAGGTCAGGATAGACGTAGTAGAGATAGAGGTTGTGGTAGAGATAGAGGTTGTGGTAGAGATAGAGGTCAGGATAGACGTAGTAGATATAGAGGTTGTGGTAGAGGTAGAGGTAGAGGTCAGGATAGATGTAGTAGAGATAGAAGTTGTGGTAGAGATAGAGGTTGTGGTAGAGGTAGAGGTCAGGATAGACGTAGTAGAGATAGCGGTTGTGGTAGAGGTAGATTTAGAGGTGGAGGTTGTGGTAGAGGTAGATTTAGAGGTAGAGTTCAGGATAGATGTAATAGAGGTAGATTTAGAGGTCAGGATAGACATAGTAGAGTTAAAGGTTGTGGTAGAGGTAGAGGTAGAGGTAGAGGTAGAGGTAGAGGTAGAGGTAGAGGTCAGGATAGACGTAGTAGAGATAGAGGTTGTGGTAGAGATAGTGGTTGTGGTAGAGGTAGAGATAGAGGTAGAGGTAGAGGTCAGGATAGACGTAGTAGAGATAGAGGTTGTGGTAGAGGTAGAGGTAGAGGTAGATTTAGAGATAGAGGTTGTTGTAGTGGTAGTGGTAGATTTAGAGATAGAGGTTGTGGTAGAGGTAGAGGTAGAGGTAGAGGTAGAGGTAGAGGTAGAGGTCAGGATAGACGTAGTAGAGATAGAGGTTGTGGTAGAGGTAGATTTGGAGATAGAGGTTGTAGTAGAGGTAGAGGTAGAGGTAGAGGTCAGGATAGACGTAGTAGAGATATAGGTAGAGGTAGAGGTCAGGATAGAGGTTGTGGTAGAGATATAGGTTGTGGTAGAGATAGAGGGTGTGGTAGAGGTAGAGGTCAGGATAAACGTAGTAGAGATAGAGGTTGTGGTAGAGATAGAGATCAGGATAGATGTAGTAGAGATAGAGGTTGTGGTAGAGATTGAGGTTGTGGTAGAGGTAGAGGTCAGGATAGACGTAGTAGAGATAGAGGTTGTGGTAGAGATAGAGGTTGTGGTAGAGATCGAGTTAGAGGTAGAGGTCAGGATAGACGTAGTAGAGATAGAGGTAGAGGTCAGGATAGACGTAGTAGAGGTAGAGGTTGTGGTAGAGGTAGATTTAGAGATAGAGGTAGAGGTAGAGGTCAGGATAGACGTAGTAGAGATAGAGGACGTAGTAGAGATAGAGGTTGTGGTAGAGATAGAGGTAGAGGTAGATGTAGAAGCAGAGGTAGAGGTCAGGATAGATGTAGTATAGATAGAGGTTGTGGTAGAGATAGAGGTTGTGGTAGAGGTAGAGGTCAAGATAGATGTAGTAGAGATAGAGGTTGTGGTAGAGGTAGAGGTCAGGATAGACATAGTAGAGATAGAGGTTGTGGTAGAGGTAGAGGTCAGGATAGACGTAGTAGAGATAGAGGTTGTGGTAGAGATAGAGGTTGTGGTAGAGGTAGAGGTCAGGATAGAAGTAGTAGAGATAGAGGTTGTGGTAGAGATAGAGGTTGTGGTAGAGGTAGAGGTCAGGATAGACATAGTAGAGATAGAGGTTGTGGTAAAGTTAGAGGTTGTGGTACAGGTAGAGGTAGAGGTAGAGGTAGAGGTAGAGGTAGAGGTAGAGGTAGAGTTAGACGCAGAGGTAGAGGTCAGGATATATGTAGTAGAGATAGAGGTTGTGGTAGAGATAGAGGTTGTGGTAGAGGTAGAGGTTGTGGTAGAGATAGAGGTTGTGGTAGAGGTAGAGGTAGAGGTAGAGGTAGAGGTAGAGGTAGAGGTAGAGGTCAGGATAGACATAGTAGAGATAGAGGTTGTGGTAGAGATTGAGGTTGTGGTAGAGGTAGAGTTCAGGATAGATGTAGTAGAGATAGAGGACGTAGTAGAGATAGCGGTCAGGATAGATGTAGTAGAGATAGAGGTTGTGGTAGAGATTGAGGTTGTGGTAGAAGTAGAGGTCAGGATAGACGTAGTAGAGATAGAGGTTGTGGTAGAGATAGAGGTTGTGGTAGAGGTAGAGGTCAGGATAGACATAGTAGAGATAGAGGTTGTGGTAGAGATAGAGGTTGTGGTAGAGGTAGATGTAGAGGCAGAGGTAGAGGTCAGGATAGATGTAGTATAGATAGAGGTTGTGGTAGAGATAGAGGTTGTGGTAGAGGTAGAGGTCAAGATAGATGTAGTAGAGATAGAGGTTGTGGTAGAGGTAGAGGTTGTGGTAGAGGTAGAGGTCAGGATAGACGTAGTAGAGATAGAGGTTGTGGTAGAGGTAGAGGTCAGGATAGACATAGTAGAGATAGAGGTTGTGGTAGAGGTAGAGGTTAGGATAGATGTAGTAGAGATAGAGGTTGTGGTAGAGATAGAGGTTGTGGTAGAGGTAGAGGTCAGGATAGAAGTAGTAGAGATAGAGGTTGTGGTAGAGATAGAGGTTGTGGTAGAGGTAGAGGTCAGGATAGACATAGTAGAGATAGAGGTTGTGGTAGAGTTAGAGGTTGTGGTAGAGGTAGAGGTAGAGGTAGAGGTAGAGTTGGGGTAGAGTTAGACGCAGAGGTAGAGGTCAGGATAGATGTAGTAGAGATAGGGGTTGTGGTAGAGATAGAGATTGTGGTAGAGGTAGAGGTTGTGGTAGAGATAGAGGTTGTGGTAGAGATTGAGGTTGTGGTAGAGGTAGAGTTCAGGATAGACGTAGTAGAGATAGAGGTTGTGGTAGAAATAGAGGTTGTGGTAGAGGTAGAGGTCAGGATAGACATAGTAGAGATAGAGGTTGTGGTAGAGATAGAGGTTGTGGTAGAGGTAGAGATCAGGATAGACATAGTAGAGATAGAGGGTGTTGTAGAGATAGAGGTTGTGGTAGAGGTAGAGGTCAGGATAGACGTAGTAGAGATAGAGATTGTGGTAGAGATAGAGGTCAGGATAGATGTAGTAGAGATAGAGGTTGTGGTAGAGATTGAGGTTGTGGTAGAGGTAGAGGTCAGGATAGACGTAGTAGAGATAGGGGTTGTGGTAGAGGTAGAGGTCAGGATAGACGTAGTAGAGATAGAGGTTGTGGTAGAGATAGAGGTTGTGGTAGAGGTAGAGGTCAGGATAGACGTAGTAGAGATAGAGGTTGTGGTAGAGATAGAGGTCAGGATAGATGTAGTAGAGATAGAGGTTGTGGTAGAGATTGAGGTTGTGGTAGAGGTAGAGGTCAGGATAGACGTAGTAGAGATAGAGGTTGTGGTAGAGATAGAGGTTGTGGTAGAGTTTGAGGTTGTGGTAGAGGTAGAGGTAGAGGTCAGGATAGACATAGTAGAGATAGAGGTTGTGGTAGAGGTAGAGGTCAGGATAGACATAGTAGAGATAGGGATTGTGGTAGAGATAGAGTTTGTGGTAGAAGTAGAGGTTGTGGTAGAGGTAGAGGTTGTGGTAGAGGTAGAGGTTGTGGTAGAGATAGAGCTTGTGGTAGAAATAGAGGTTGTGGTAGAGGTAGAGATTGTGGTAGAGATAGAGGTTGTGGTAGAGATAGAGGTTGTGGTAGAGATAGAGGTTGTGGTAGAGATAGAGGTTGTGGTAGAGGTAGAGGTAGAGGTAGAGGTAGAGGTAGAGGTAGAGGTAGAGGTAGACGCAGAGGTAGAGGTCAGGATAGACATAGTAGAGATAGAGGTTGTGGTAGAGATTGAGGTTGTGGTAGAGGTAGAGGTTGTGGTAGAGATAGAGGTTGTGGTAGAGGTAGAGGTCAGCATAGACATGGTAGAGATAGAGGTTGTGGTAGAGATAGAGGTTGTGGTAGAGGTAGAGGTTGTGGTAGAGATAGAGGTTGTGGTAGAGGTAGAGGTAGAGGCAGAGGTAGAGGTCAGGATAGATGTAGTAGAGATAGAGGTTGTGGTAGAGATAGAGGTTGTGGTAGAGGTAGAGGTTGTGGTAGAGATAGAGGTTGTGGTAGAGGTAGAGGTAGAGGCAGAGGTAGAGGTCAGGATAGATGTAGTAGAGAAAGAGGTTGTGGTAGAGATAGAGGTTGTGGTAGAGGTAGAGGTCAGGATAGACGTAGTAGATATAGAGGTTGTGGTAGAGGTAGAGGTTGTGGTAGAGGTAGAGGTCAGGATAGACATAGTAGAGATAGAGGTTGTGGTAGAAATAGAGGTTGTGGTAGAGGTAGAGGTCAGGATAGACGTAGTAGAGATAGAGGTTGTGGTAGAGATAGAGGTTGTGGTAGAGGTAGAGGTCAGGATAGACGTATTAGAGATAGAGGTTGTGGTAGAGGTAGTGGTAGAGGTAGAGGTCAGGATAGATGTAGTAGAGATAGAGGTTGTGGTAGAGATAGAGGTTGTGGTAGAGGTAGAGGTCAGGATAGACATAGTAGAGATAGAGGTTGTGGTAGAGATTGAGATTGTGGTAGAAGTAGAGGTCAGGATAGACGTAGTAGAGATAGAGGTTGTGGTAGAAATAGAGGTTGTGGTAGAGGTAGAGGTCAGGATAGACGTAGTAGAGATAGAGGTTGTGGTAGAGATAGAGGTTGTGGTAGAGGTAGAGGTCAGGATAGACGTATTAGAGATAGAGGTTGTGGTAGAGGTAGTGGTAGAGGTAGAGGTCAGGATAGATGTAGTAGAGATAGAGGTTGTGGTAGAGATTGAGATTGTGGTAGAAGTAGAGGTCAGGATAGACGTAGTAGAGATAGAGGTTGTGGTAGAAATAGAGGTTGTGGTAGAGGTAGAGGTCAGGATAGACGTAGTAGAGATAGAGGTTGTGGTAGAGATAGAGGTTGTGGTAGAGGTAGAGGTCAGGATAGACATATTAGAGATAGAGGTTGTGGTAGAGGTAGTGGTAGAGGTAGAGGTCAGGATAGATGTAGTAGAGATAGAGGTTGTGGTAGATGTAGTGGTAGAGGTAGAGGTCAGGATAGACGTATTAGAGATAGAGGTTGTGGTAGAGGTAGAGGTTGTGGTAGAGATAGAGGTTGTGGTAGAGGTAGAGGTCAGGATAGACATGGTAGAGATAGAGGTTGTGGTAGAGATAGAGGTTGTGGTAGAGGTAGAGGTTGTGGTAGAGATAGAGGTTGTGGTAGAGGTAGAGGTAGAGGCAGAGGTAGAGGTCAGGATAGATGTAGTAGAGATAGAGGTTGTGGTAGAGATAGAGGTTGTGGTAGAGGTAGAGGTCAGGATAGACATAGTAGAAATAGAGGTTGTGGTAGAGATTGAGGTTGTGGTAGAGGTAGAGGTCAGGATAGACGTAGTAGAGATAGAGGACGTAGTAGAGATAGCGGTTGTGGTAGAGATAGAGCTTGGGGTAGAGGTAGAGGTCAGGATAGATGTAGTAGAGATAGAGGTTGTGGTAGAGATTGAGATTGTGGTAGAAGTAGAGGTCAGGATAGACGTAGTAGAGATAGAGGTTGTGGTAGAAATAGAGGTTGTGGTAGAGGTAGAGGTCAGGATAGACGTAGTAGAGATAGAGGTTGTGGTAGAGATAGAGGTTGTGGTAGAGGTAGAGGTCAGGATAGACGTATTAGAGATAGAGGTTGTGGTAGAGGTAGTGGTAGAGGTAGAGATCAGGATAGATGTAGTAGAGAAAGAGGTTGTGGTAGAGATAGAGGTCAGGATAGACTTAGTAGAGATAGAGGTTGTGGTAGAGATTGAGATTGTGGTAGAAGTAGAGGTCAGGATAGACGTAGTAGAGATAGAGGTTGTGGTAGAAATAGAGGTTGTGGTAGAGATAGAGGTCAGGATAGACGTAGTAGAGATAGAGGTTGTGGTAGAGATAGAGGTTGTGGTAGAGGTAGAGGTCAGGATAGACGTATTAGAGATAGAGGTTGTGGTAGAGGTAGTGGTAGAGGTAGAGGTCAGGATAGATGTAGTAGAGATAGAGGTTGTGGTAGAGATTGAGATTGTGGTAGAAGTAGAGGTCAGGATAGACGTAGTAGAGATAGAGGTTGTGGTAGAAATAGAGTTTGTGGTAGAGGTAGAGGTCAGGATAGACGTAGTAGAGATAGAGGTTGTGGTAGAGATAGAGGTTGTGGTAGAGGTAGAGGTCAGGATAGACATATTAGAGATAGAGGTTGTGGTAGAGGTAGTGGTAGAGGTAGAGGTCAGGATAGATGTAGTAGAGATAGAGGTTGTGGTAGAGGTAGTGGTAGAGGTAGAGGTCAGGATAGACGTAGTAGAGATAGAGGTTGTGGTAGAGGTAGAGGTAGAGGTAGAGATCAGGATAGATGTAGTAGAGATAGAGGTTGTGGTAGAGGTAGAGGTTGTGGTAGAGATTGAGGTTGTGGTAGAGGTAGAGGTAGAGGTCAGGATAGACATAGTAGAGATAGAGGTTGTGGTAGAGGTAGAGGTTGTGGTAGAGGTAGAGGTCAGGATAGACATAGTAGAGATAGAGGTTGTGGTAGAGATAGAGTTTGTGGTAGAGGTAGAGGTTGTGGTAGAGGTAGAGGTTGTGGTAGAGGTAGAGGTTGTGGTAGAGATAGAGGTTGTGGTAGAAATAGAGGTTGTGGTAGAGGTAGAGGTTGTGGTAGAGATAGAGGTTGTGGTAGAGATAGAGGTTGTGGTAGAGGTAGAGGTCAGGATAGGTGTAGTAGAGATAGAGGTTGTGGTAGAGGTAGAGGTCAGGATACCTAGTATCCTGAGCTTAGCAGCGAACATCAAAGCGATGCCGACCGGAAGGCCAATGCAATAGTATGAGACCAGGTTAGACAGCGCAGCTATCTTCTGTTTTCCTGCTCCAACCAGGATACCTGAGCACACACACTACACACACACACACACACACACACACACACACACACACACACACACACACACACACACACACACACACACACACACACACACACACACACACACACACACACACACACACACACACTGGTTAGACTCACCAGTAGAGACAACTTATTATTATTAATATTAACTGTATGAATGGTGTAGGGACCCAGGTACTCACCAGTAGAGATAACTGTATGAATGGTGTAGGGACCCAGGTACTCACCATTAGAGATAACTGTATGAATGGTGTAGGGACCCAGGTACTCACCAGTAGAGATAACTGTATGAATGGTGTAGGGGCCCAGGTACTCACCAGTAGAGATAACTGTATGAATGGTGTAGGGGCCCAGGTACTCACCAGTAGATACAACTGTATGAATGTGTAGAGACCCAGGTACTCACCAGTAAAGGTATTCACCAGTAGAGGTACTCACCAGTAGAGGTACTCACCAGTAAAGGTACTCACCAGTAAAGGTACTCACCAGTAAAGGTACTGACCTGTGCAGGTACTCACCAGTAAAGGTACTCACCAGTAGAGGTACTCACTAGTAGAGGTACTCACCAGTAGAGGTACTCACTAGTAGAGGTACTCACCAGTAAAGGTACTCACCAGTAAAGGTACACACCAGTACAGGTACTCACCAGTAAAGGTACTCACCAGTAAAGGTACTCACCAGTACAAGTACTCACCAGTAAAGGTACTCACCAGTAGAGGTACTCACCAGTAGAGGTACTCACCAGTAAAGGTACTCACCAGTAAAGGTACTCACGAGTAAAGGTACTCACCAGTAGAGGTACTCACCAGTAGAGGTACTCACCAGTAAAGGTACTCACCAGTAAAGGTACTCACCAGTAGAGGTACTCACCAGTAAAGGTACTCACCAGTAGAGCATCAAAGAACTGTATGAAGGTGTAGAGCCCCAGGTTCACTGACACGTTGTCCACTATGGCTCTGGAGAGGACAGGACAGGACTCAGGAGGGGGACTGGTAACTACTGAGAGATCACTCAGGTCCTGTCTACACTTGACACTTCCATGCAACTTCTGCTATCAGAACATGAAGATCAAATTGAAAAGACGGGTCAAAAGTGACTTTGTGGTCTGATTGTGTTCAGATCTGCAGACCACTTCAGAAGCTGGTCAGGGATGCATTGTGTGCGGATTTATTCCCAGTCTGGACACAAACAGGCTACCAAATGCTCATACAGTGGGCGACTCATCAGCACTCCTCCCACAAGTCTACTGTCTATTATCTATCCTTTACCCCTACCTATAGTATACTGCTGTTACTGTCTATTATCTATCCTATACCCCTACCTACAGTATACTGCTGTTACTGTCTATTATCTATCCTTTACCCCTACCTACAGTATACTGCTGTTACTGTCTATTATCTATCCTATACCCCTACCTACAGTATACTGCTGTTACTGTCTATTATCTATCCTACCTACAGTATACTGCTGTTACTGTCTATTATCTATCCTTTACCCCTACCTACAGTATACTGCTGTTACTGTCTATTATCTATCATACCTACAGTATACTGCTGTTACTGTCTATTATCTATCCTTTACCCCTACCTACAGTATACTGCTGTTACTGTCTATTATCTATCCTTTACCCCTACCTACAGTATACTGCTGTTACTGTCTATTATCTATCCTTTACCCCTACCTACAGTATACTGCTGTCTATTATCTATCCTTTACCCCTACCTACAGTATACTGCTGTTACTGTCTATTATCTATCCTACCTACAGTATACTGCTGTTACTGTCTATTATCTATCCTACCTACAGTATACTGCTGTTACTGTCTATTATCTATCCTACCTACAGTATACTGCTGTTACTGTCTATTATCTATCCTACCTACAGTATACTGCTGTTACTGTCTATTATCTATCCTTTACCCCTACCTACAGTATACTGCTGTTACTGTCTATTATCTATCCTTTACCCCTACCTACAGTATACTGCTGTTACTGTCTATTATCTATCCTTTACCCCTACCTACAATATACTGCTGTTACTGTCTATTATCTATCCTTTACCCCTACCTACAGTATAATGCTGTTACTGTCTATTATCTATCCTTTACCCCTACCTACAGTATACTGCTGTTACTGTCTATTATCTATCCTTTACCCCTACCTGCAGTATACTGCTGTTACTGTCTATTATCTATCCTTTACCCCTACCTACAGTATACTGCTGTTACTGTCTATTATCTATCCTTTACCCCTACCTACAGTATACTGCTGTTACTGTCTATTATCTATCCTTTACCCCTACCTACAGTATACTGCTGTTACTGTCTATTATCTATCCTTTATCCCTGCCGATATGTGCATATCCCTGTAGACCTTCACATCCACATATTCCTCCTGCCACTATTTACATATTATTTTCTCTCTCTCTGCATTGTTGGGAAGGGCTGTAAGCATTTCGCTGTTTGTTCACACCTGTTATTAATCAATCATGTGATTAATAACATTTGATTTGAAAATAATATAATCTCCCAATGTTTTGGTCCATACTATGTAGCTATGTACATGAATTCTATATTCATTACAATACTTTTTACTCATCACAAGGGTTTCAATCATTTCAGACCACACTGGTCTATTAATAATAAATGATATATTGTCTAACACTCACTGGTCTGAGGTGAAGATGTAGGCTAACACATGCCTGGAGCCTATTAATAATAAATTATATATTGTCTAACACTCACTGGTCTGAGGTGAAGATGTAGGCTAACACATGCCTGGAGCTACCGATGGCAATACCCTGGAACACAGCCAGCACCCCTACACCACAAAAAACACACACAACTATATTAATAATATATACAACAATATATAAAACAATATACAGTACAGGTCAAAGGTTTGGACACACATTCAAAGTTTTATTTTTTAAATTTATTTTTTTACTATTTTCCACATTGTGGAATACTAGTGAAGACATGAAATAACACATATGAAATCATTTTGTAACCAAAACAGTGTTAAACAAATCAAAATAGATTTTTAGATTTTAGATTCTTCAAAGATTCTTAGATTCTTAGATTCTTTAGATTCTTCAAAGCCACCCTTTGCTTTGCACACTCTTTGCATTCTCTTAACCAGCTTCATGAGGCATTTCAATTCACAGGTGCTAAAAGTTAATATGTGCAATTTCTTTACTTCTTAAAACTTCTTGGTGACAGGGTGTCACGCCTTGGTCATTGTATCTTGTGTTTTTGTTATATGTTTGGGTAGGCCAGGGTGTGACATGGGTTTATATGTTGTATTTTCGTATTGGGGTTTGTATTAATTGGGAGTGTGTATTAGTAGGGGTGTGTCTAGTTAGGCTTGGCTGCCTGAGGCGATTCCTAATTGGAGTCAGCTGATTCTAGTTGTCTCGGATTGGGAACCGTATTTAGGTAGCTTGAGTGCGCGTTGTATTTCGTGGGCGATTGCACCTGTCTCTGTGTTAGTCACCAGATAGGCTGTATTAGTTTCACTTGTTTGTTGTTTTCGTATTTTCAGTTATTTCATGTACCGCTATTTTCTTCATTAAAAGTCATGAGTAACCTACACGCTGCATTTCGGTCTGACTCACTTCAAACAACAGACTAACTACATTACAGAATTGCCCACCATTCACAGACCGAGCAGCGTGTGAACTGGCAGGAGCTAAAGGAGGAAGCTATGGATGGCAGAAGCAGGGATTATAAGACGTGGGAAAAAATCGACAGGTGGGCGGCTGACCCAGAGAGTGCAGGAGCCCGCCTGGGATTCCCTACAGCAATGTGAAGAGGGCTATACACGGATGGAATCGAAAAGGAAAGCACGGCTATACAGAGCGAAAACCGTAGGTAACGGGGAAAGCGCAGAGAGAGAGTGGCAGAGTCAGGAGTCAGACCTGAGCCTACTCTCCCTGTTAATTGTGAGGAGCAGCAATATGAGGACTTCTGGTCTTGGGAGATGATATTAGACGGAAAAGGACCCTGGGCGCAGCCGGGAGAATATCGCCGTCCCAAGGAGGAAATAGAAGTAGCTAAAGCGGAGAGGCGTGAGTATGAGGAGGCAGCACTGCGATGCGGTTGGAAACCGGAAAGTCACCCCAAAAAATGTATTGGGGGGGGGCTAAAAGGAAGAATAGTTATGCCAGGTAGGAAACCTGCGCATACTCCCTGTGCTCACCGTTGGGCTAGAGAGACCGGGCAGGCACCGTGTTATGCTATGGAGCGCACAGTGTTTCCAGTGCAGGTGCAGAGCCAGCTGCGACTCATACCAGCCCTTCCTATTGGCCGGGCTAGAGTGGGCATCGAGCCAGGTAAGCTTGGGCAGGCTCGGTGCTCAAGAGCTCCAATGCGCCTGCACGGTCCGGTCTATCCAGAGCCACCTATACACACCAGTCCTCCGGTAGCAGCTCCCCGCACCAGGCTTCCTGTGCGTGTCCTCGCGCCAGTACCACCAGTTCCAGCACCACGCACCAGGCCTCCAGTGCGCCTCGCCTGTTCAGCGCAGCCAGTGCTTTTCTCCCCTCCTGCGCTGCCGGAGTCTCCCGCTTGTTTAGCGCAACCAGAGCTGTTCTCTTCTCCTGCGCTATCGGAGTCTCCCGCCTGTTTAGCGCAGCCAGAGCCTTTCTCCTCTCCTGCGCTGCCGGAGTCTCCTGTCTGTCCAGCGCCACCAGTGCTCCCAGTCGGCCCAGTGCGTCCAGTGCGCCTCGCCTGTTCAGCGCAGCCAGAGCTTTTCTCCTCTCCTGCACTGTTGGAGTCTCCCGCCTGTTCAGCGCAGCCAGAGCCGTTCTCCTCTCCTGCGCTGCCGGAGTCTCCTGTCTGCCCAGCGCTGCCAGTCGGCCCAGCGTCACCAGTCTGCCAGGATCCGCCAGAAGTGCCAGTCTGCCAGGATCCGCCAGAAGTGCCAGTCTGCCAAGATCTTCTAGATCGGCCAGACAACCTTAATCATCCAGGTCCACCAGCCAGCCAGGATTTACCGGAGCCTACTACCTGCCTGAGCTTCCTCTCAGTATTGAGCTTCCTTTCAGTACTAGGCTTCCTCTCTGTACTGGGCTCCCTCTCAGTACCGGGCTTCCCCTCAGTACTGGGCTGCTTCGGTCCCGGGCTGCCCCTCTGTCCCGAGCTGCCCCTCTGTCCCGAGCTGCCCCTCTGTCCCGAGCTGCCCTTCTGTCCCGAGCTGCCCTTCTGTCCCGAGCTGCCCCTCTGTCCCGGGCTGCCCCTCTGTCCTGAGATGCCCCTCTGTCCTGAGCTGCCCTGCTGTCCTGAGATGCCCCTCTATCCTGAGTTGCCCCTCTGTCCCGAGCTGCCCCTCTGTCCCGAGCTGCCCCTCTGTCCCGAGCTGCCCCTCGGTCCCGAGCTGCCCCTCAGTTATGTGGGGATCAGGGTGAGGACTATTAGGCCATGGTCGGATGAATAAGGTGCCCAGAGTAAACTGCCTGCTACTCTGTGCCAGGTGTGAATACATGCATATTATTAGTAGTATTGGATAGAAAACACTCTGAAGTTTCTAAAACTGTTTGAATGATGTCTGTGAGTAATAACAGAACTCATATGGCAGGCGAAAACCTGAGACAAATCCAACCAGGAAGTGGGAAATCTGAGGTTTGTAGTTTCATTTAAATGATTGCCTGTCCAATATGCTGTGTCTATGGGGCCAGATTGCACTTCCCAAGGCTTCCAGCAGATGTCAACAGTCTTTGGAAAGTTGTTTGAGGCTTCTATTGTGGAAGGTGGTCGAATAAGAGCTGTTTCAACAAGTGGACTAGGCTGTGGCCAATCAGTTGTTGACTGCGTGGTCATGTGGGCGCGTCGTTCCTTCTCTTTCCTCTGTATTGAATACAGATGGTCCAGATGGAATATTATTGAAGATTTATTATAAAAGGACCCTAAGGCTTGATTGTAAACACTGTTTGACATGTTTCTACAAACTGTAACAGAGATCTTTTGACTTTTCGTCTGGAGTTTGTGCTCGCACATTGTGCCTTTGGAATAGTGAACTAAATATGCAAACAAAACGGAGGTATTTGGACATAAATATGGAAGTAATCGAACAAAAGAAACATTTCTTGCGGGAGTCCTGGGAGTGCATTCTGACGAAGATCATTAAAGGTAAGTGAAGATTTATAATGCTATTTATGACTTTTGTTGACTCCACAACTTGGCGGGTAACTGTATGGCCTGCTTTTGTGGCTGAACGCTGTTCTCAGATTATTGAACATTGTGCTTTTGTCAGTTGTGTTGTGACAAGGTAGAGGTGGTATACAGAAGATAGCTCTATTTGATAAAAGACAAATTCCATATCCTGGCAAGAACAGCTCAAATAAGCAAAGAGAAACGACAGTCCATCATTACTTTAAGACATGGTCAGTCAACACAAAAACTGTTTTGTGCTGGGAACAATACAAGGCCACTTTAAAATGTGCAGTTTTGTCACACAAGACATTGCCACAGATGTCTCCAGATTTGAGGGAGCGTGCAGTTGGCATACTGACTGCAGGAATGTCCACTGGAGCTGTTGCCAGAGGATTAAACGTTAACTTCACTACCATAAGCCGCTTCCAAAGTTGTTTTAGAGAGGTTGTTAGTATGTCCATTTTTCAGGATCTGGACACAATTCCTGGAAGCTGAAAATGTCCCAGTTCTTCCATGGTCTGCATACTGAGCAGACATCTCTTTGAGCATGTTTGGAATGCTCTGGATCAACGGGTATACGACAGCGTGTTCCAGTTCCCGCCAATATTTTCTTCTAACAGTGTCAAGAATTAGAACAGGTCATGGTAGAAATCATTTTAGTTACTCAGCTCCGTGGTCCTGGAATTCTCTCCTGAACATTTTTAAGTTTAAGCACTTGATCAATGTAAATATCATAGAAGAGTGTCTTAAGGGCAGCTGTTTTTAAGTCATCACATTCGTGTTTTTTTAACGTAATATGTAATTGGTGTACTATATGTGTGTCTATATTTTTTTTTTTTGTGTTAGTAAAGTATGTAGATTGTTTTGTCTGAAACTTTGTTCCCCCTGCTGCTTTTTGAGCCAGGTCTCTCTTGAAAAAGACATGAGAAAAAACTAAATAAATAAAAGGTCATAAAAAAAAATCGATCCAGCAAATTAACAACATAATGCGAAGCATGGTTTTACCTGAGAGCATCAGGGCTACTTTGCAGGTGAGTAGAGCCCTGGAGGTGTCTCCTGCTCCCAGAGCGTTCCCCACCCGTACACAGGCAGCGGCATGGACACCTAGAGGGAACTGGACAAGGACCCCACAGTTAGTTACCACACAGGCATGGACCCCACAGTTAGTCACCACACAGGCAGCGGCATGGGCACCTAGAGGGAACTGGACAAGGACCCCACAGTTAGTTACCACACAGGCATGGACCCCACAGTTAGTCACCACACAGGCAGCGGCATGGGCACCTAGAGGGAACTGGACAAGGACCCCACAGTTAGTTACCACACAGGCATGGACCCCACAGTTAGTCACCACACAGGCAGCGGCATGGGCACCTAGAGGGAACTGGACAAGGACCCCACTGTTGCTCTAGCATTGTCCATCCCTGGTGTATATTATACCTGGTGTATATTATACCTGGTGTATACTATCCCTGGTGTATATTATACCTGGTGTATACTATACCTGGTGTATATTATACCTGTTGTATACTATACCTGGTGTATATTATACCTGGTGTATACTATACCTGGTGTATACTATACCTGGTGTATACTATACCTGGTGTATACTATACCTGGTGTATACTATACCTGGTGTATACTATACCTGGTGTATATTATACCTGGTGTATACTATACCTGGTGTATATTATACCTGGTGTATACTATACCTGGTGTATATTATACCTGGTGTATACTATACCTGGTGTATACTATACCTGGTGTATACTATACCTGGTGTATACTATACCTGGTGTATACTATACCTGGTGTATACTATACCTGGTGTATACTATACCTGGTGTATACTATACCTGGTGTATATTATCCCTGTTGTATCCCTGGTGTATATTATCCCTGTTGTATACTATACCTGTTGTATATTATCCCTGTTGTATCCCTGGTGTATACTATACCTGGTGTATATTATACCTGGTGTATACTATACCTGGTGTATATTATACCTGGTGTATACTATACCTGGTGTATACTATACCTGGTGTATACTATACCTGGTGTATACTATACCTGGTGTATACTATACCTGTTGTATCTCTGGTGTATACTATACCTGGTGTATACTATACCTGGTGTATACTATACCTGGTGTATACTATACCTGGTGTATACTATCCCTGGTGTATATTATCCCTGGTGTATATTATACCTGGTGTATACTATACCTGGTGTATACTATACCTGGTGTATACTATCCCTGGTGTATATTATCCCTGGTGTATATTATACCTGGTGTATACTATACCTGGTGTATACTATACCTGGTGTATACTATCCCTGGTGTATATTATCCCTGGTGTATATTATCCCTGGTGTATATTATCCCTGGTGTATATTATCCCTGGTGTATATTATCCCTGGTGTATATTATCCCTGGTGTATACTATACCTGGTGTATACTATCCCTGGTGTATACTATTCCTGTTGTATATTATACCTGGTGTATATTATACCTGGTGTATACTATTCCTGTTGTATATTATACCTGGTGTATATTATACCTGGTATATACTATACCTGGTGTATACTATTCCTGTTGTATACTATCCCTGGTGTATATTATCCCTGTTGTATACTATCCCTGGTGTATATTATCCCTGTTGTATCCCTGGTGTATATTATCCCTGTTGTATACTATACCTGTTGTATATTATCCCTGTTGTATCCCTGGTGTATACTATACCTGGTGTATATTATACCTGGTGTATACTATACCTGGTGTATACTATACCTGGTGTATACTATCCCTGGTGTATATTATACCTGTTGTATACTGTACCTGTTGTATATTATCCCTGTTGTATCCCTGGTGTATATTATCCCTGTTGTATACTATACCTGTTGTATATTATCCCTGTTGTATCCCTGGTGTATACTATACCTGGTGTATATTATACCTGTTGTATACTATACCTGGTGTATATTATACCTGTTGTATACTATACCTGGTGTATACTATACCTGTTGTATATTATCCCTGTTGTATACTATACCTGGTGTATACTATCCCTGGTGTATACTATTCCTGGTGTATACTATACCTGGTGTATACTATCCCTGTTGTATACTATACCTGGTGTATATTATACCTGGTGTATACTATACCTGGTGTATACTATCCCTGTTGTATACTATCCCTGGTGTATACTATCCCTGGTGTATACTATACCTGGTGTATACTATCCCTGGTGTATACTCTACCTGTTGTATCTCTGGTGTATACTATACCTGGTGTATACTATACCTGGTGTATATTATCCCTGGTGTATACTCTACCTGTTGTATCTCTGGTGTATACTATACCTGGTGTATACTATACCTGGTGTATATTATCCCTGGTGTATACTATCCCTGGTGTATACTCTACCTGTTGTATCTCTGGTGTATATTATCCCTGGTGTATACTATCCCTGGTGTATACTCTACCTGTTGTATCCCTGGTGTATACTATACCTGGTGTATACTATACCTGGTGTATATTATCCCTGGTGTATACTATCCCTGGTGTATACTCTACCTGGTGTATACTATACCTGGTGTATACTATCCCTGTTGTATACTATACCTGGTGTATATTATACCTGGTGTATACTATCCCTGGTGTATACTATCCCTGGTGTATACTATCCCTGGTGTATACTATACCTGGTGTATACTATACCTGGTGTATATTATCCCTGGTGTATACTATCCCTGGTGTATACTCTACCTGTTGTATCTCTGGTGTATACTATACCTGGTGTATACTATACCTGGTGTATATTATCCCTGGTGTATACTATCCCTGGTGTATACTCTACCTGTTGTATCTCTGGTGTATATTATCCCTGGTGTATACTATCCCTGGTGTATACTCTACCTGTTGTATCCCTGGTGTATACTATACCTGGTGTATACTATACCTGGTGTATATTATCCCTGGTGTATACTATCCCTGGTGTATACTCTACCTGTTGTATCTCTGGTGTATATTATCCCTGGTGTATACTATCCCTGGTGTATACTCTACCTGTTGTATCTCTGGTGTATATTATCCCTGGTGTATACTATCCCTGCTGTATACTCTACCTGTTGTATCTCTGGTGTATATTATCCCTGGTGTATATTATCCCTGGTGTATACTATCCCTGGTGTATACTCTACCTGTTGTATCTCTGGTGTATATTATCCCTGGTGTATACTATCCCTGGTGTATACTCTACCTGTTGTATCTCTGGTGTATATTATCCCTGGTGTATACTATCCCTGGTGTATACTCTACCTGTTGTATCTCTGGTGTATACTATACCTGGTGTATACTATCCCTGGTGTATACTATACCTGGTGTATACTATACCTGGTGTATATTATCCCTGGTGTATACTATCCCTGGTGTATACTCTACCTGTTGTATCTCTGGTGTATACTATACCTGGTGTATACTATACCTGGTGTATATTATCCCTGGTGTATACTATCCCTGGTGTATACTCTACCTGTTGTATCTCTGGTGTATATTATCCCTGGTGTATACTATCCCTGGTGTATACTCTACCTGTTGTATCCCTGGTGTATACTATACCTGGTGTATACTATACCTGGTGTATATTATCCCTGGTGTATACTATCCCTGGTGTATACTCTACCTGTTGTATCTCTGGTGTATATTATCCCTGGTGTATACTATCCCTGGTGTATATTATCCCTGGTGTATACTCTACCTGTTGTATCTCTGGTGTATATTATCCCTGGTGTATACTATCCCTGGTGTATACTCTACCTGTTGTATCTCTGGTGTATATTATCCCTGGTGTATACTATCCCTGGTGTATACTCTACCTGTTGTATCTCTGGTGTATATTATCCCTGGTGTATATTATCCCTGGTGTATACTATCCCTGGTGTATACTCTACCTGTTGTATCTCTGGTGTATATTATCCCTGGTGTATACTATCCCTGGTGTATACTCTACCTGTTGTATCTCTGGTGTATATTATCCCTGGTGTATACTATCCCTGGTGTATACTCTACCTGTTGTATCTCTGGTGTATATTATCTCTGGTGTATACTATACCTGGTGTATACTATACCTGGTGTATACTATACCTGGTGTATACTATCCCTGGTGTATACTATCCCTGGTGTATACTATACCTGGTGTATCTCTGGTGTATACTATACCTGTTGTATCTCTGGTGTATACTATACCTGGTGTATACTATCCCTGGTGTATACTATCCCTGGTGTATACTATACCTGGTGTATACTATACCTGGTGTATATTATCCCTGGTGTATACTATCCCTGGTGTATACTCTACCTGTTGTATCTCTGGTGTATACTATACCTGGTGTATACTATACCTGGTGTATATTATCCCTGGTGTATACTATCCCTGGTGTATACTCTACCTGTTGTATCTCTGGTGTATATTATCCCTGGTGTATACTATCCCTGGTGTATACTCTACCTGTTGTATCCCTGGTGTATACTATACCTGGTGTATACTATACCTGGTGTATATTATCCCTGGTGTATACTATCCCTGGTGTATACTCTACCTGGTGTATACTATACCTGGTGTATACTATCCCTGTTGTATACTATACCTGGTGTATATTATACCTGGTGTATACTATCCCTGGTGTATACTATCCCTGGTGTATACTATCCCTGGTGTATACTATACCTGGTGTATACTATACCTGGTGTATATTATCCCTGGTGTATACTATCCCTGGTGTATACTCTACCTGTTGTATCTCTGGTGTATACTATACCTGGTGTATACTATACCTGGTGTATATTATCCCTGGTGTATACTATCCCTGGTGTATACTCTACCTGTTGTATCCCTGGTGTATACTATACCTGGTGTATACTATACCTGGTGTATATTACCCCTGGTGTATACTATCCCTGGTGTATACTCTACCTGTTGTATCTCTGGTGTATATTATCCCTGGTGTATACTATCCCTGGTGTATACTCTACCTGTTGTATCCCTGGTGTATACTATACCTGGTGTATACTATAACTGGTGTATATTATCCCTGGTGTATACTATCCCTGGTGTATACTCTACCTGTTGTATCTCTGGTGTATATTATCCCTGGTGTATACTATCCCTGGTGTATACTCTACCTGTTGTATCTCTGGTGTATATTATCCCTGGTGTATACTATCCCTGGTGTATACTCTACCTGTTGTATCTCTGGTGTATATTATCCCTGGTGTATATTATCCCTGGTGTATACTATCCCTGGTGTATACTCTACCTGTTGTATCTCTGGTGTATATTATCCCTGGTGTATACTATCCCTGGTGTATACTCTACCTGTTGTATCTCTGGTGTATATTATCCCTGGTGTATACTATCCCTGGTGTATATTATACCTGGTGTATACTATACCTGGTGTATACTATACCTGGTGTATACTATCCCTGGTGTATACTATACCTGGTGTATACTATACCTGGTGTATATTATCCCTGGTGTATACTATCCCTGGTGTATACTCTACCTGTTGTATCTCTGGTGTATACTATACCTGGTGTATACTATACCTGGTGTATATTATCCCTGGTGTATACTATCCCTGGTGTATACTCTACCTGTTGTATCTCTGGTGTATATTATCCCTGGTGTATACTATCCCTGGTGTATACTCTACCTGTTGTATCCCTGGTGTATACTATACCTGGTGTATACTATACCTGGTGTATATTATCCCTGGTGTATACTATCCCTGGTGTATACTCTACCTGTTGTATCTCTGGTGTATATTATCCCTGGTGTATACTATCCCTGGTGTATATTATCCCTGGTGTATACTCTACCTGTTGTATCTCTGGTGTATATTATCCCTGGTGTATACTATCCCTGGTGTATACTCTACCTGTTGTATCTCTGGTGTATATTATCCCTGGTGTATACTATCCCTGGTGTATACTCTACCTGTTGTATCTCTGGTGTATATTATCCCTGGTGTATATTATCCCTGGTGTATACTATCCCTGGTGTATACTCTACCTGTTGTATCTCTGGTGTATATTATCCCTGGTGTATACTATCCCTGGTGTATACTCTACCTGTTGTATCTCTGGTGTATATTATCTCTGGTGTATACTATACCTGGTGTATATTATACCTGGTGTATACTATACCTGGTGTATACTATCCCTGGTGTATACTATACCTGTTGTATCTCTGGTGTATATTATCCCTGGTGTATACTATCCCTGGTGTATACTCTACCTGTTGTATCTCTGGTGTATATTATCTCTGGTGTATACTATACCTGGTGTATATTATACCTGGTGTATACTATACCTGGTGTATACTATCCCTGGTGTATACTCTACCTGTTGTATCTCTGGTGTATATTATCCCTGGTGTATACTATCCCTGGTGTATACTCTACCTGTTGTATCCCTGGTGTATACTATACCTGGTGTATACTATACCTGGTGTATATTATCCCTGGTGTATACTATCCCTGGTGTATACTCTACCTGTTGTATCTCTGGTGTATATTATCCCTGGTGTATACTATCCCTGGTGTATACTCTACCTGTTGTATCTCTGGTGTATATTATCCCTGGTGTATACTATCCCTGGTGTATACTCTACCTGTTGTATCTCTGGTGTATATTATCCCTGGTGTATATTATCCCTGGTGTATACTATCCCTGGTGTATACTCTACCTGTTGTATCTCTGGTGTATATTATCCCTGGTGTATACTATCCCTGGTGTATACTCTACCTGTTGTATCTCTGGTGTATATTATCCCTGGTGTATACTATCCCTGGTGTATATTATACCTGGTGTATACTATACCTGGTGTATACTATACCTGGTGTATACTATCCCTGGTGTATACTATACCTGGTGTATACTATACCTGGTGTATATTATCCCTGGTGTATACTATCCCTGGTGTATACTCTACCTGTTGTATCTCTGGTGTATACTATACCTGGTGTATACTATACCTGGTGTATATTATCCCTGGTGTATACTATCCCTGGTGTATACTCTACCTGTTGTATCTCTGGTGTATATTATCCCTGGTGTATACTATCCCTGGTGTATACTCTACCTGTTGTATCCCTGGTGTATACTATACCTGGTGTATACTATACCTGGTGTATATTATCCCTGGTGTATACTATCCCTGGTGTATACTCTACCTGTTGTATCTCTGGTGTATATTATCCCTGGTGTATACTATCCCTGGTGTATATTATCCCTGGTGTATACTCTACCTGTTGTATCTCTGGTGTATATTATCCCTGGTGTATACTATCCCTGGTGTATACTCTACCTGTTGTATCTCTGGTGTATATTATCCCTGGTGTATACTATCCCTGGTGTATACTCTACCTGTTGTATCTCTGGTGTATATTATCCCTGGTGTATATTATCCCTGGTGTATACTATCCCTGGTGTATACTCTACCTGTTGTATCTCTGGTGTATATTATCCCTGGTGTATACTATCCCTGGTGTATACTCTACCTGTTGTATCTCTGGTGTATATTATCTCTGGTGTATACTATACCTGGTGTATATTATACCTGGTGTATACTATACCTGGTGTATACTATCCCTGGTGTATACTATACCTGTTGTATCTCTGGTGTATATTATCCCTGGTGTATACTATCCCTGGTGTATACTCTACCTGTTGTATCTCTGGTGTATATTATCTCTGGTGTATACTATACCTGGTGTATATTATACCTGGTGTATACTATACCTGGTGTATACTATCCCTGGTGTATACTCTACCTGTTGTATCTCTGGTGTATATTATCCCTGGTGTATACTATCCCTGGTGTATACTCTACCTGTTGTATCTCTGGTGTATATTATACCTGGTGTATACTATACCTGGTGTATACTATACCTGGTGTATACTATCCCTGGTGTATACTATACCTGTTGTATCTCTGGTGTATACTATACCTGGTGTATACTATCCCTGGTGTATACTATCCCTGGTGTATCTCTGGTGTATATTATCCCTGGTGTATACTATCCCTGGTGTATACTATCCCTGGTGTATCTCTGGTGTATATTATCCCTGGTGTATACTATCCCTGGTGTATACTATCCCTGGTGTATACTATCCCTGGTGTATACTATCCCTGGTGTATACTATCCCTGGTGTATACTATCCCTGGTGTATACTATACCTGGTGTATACTATACCTGGTGTATCTCTGGTGTATATTATCCCTGTTGTATCTCTGGTGTATATTATACCTGGTGTATACTATCCCTGGTGTATACTATCCCTGGTGTATCTCTGGTGTATATTATACCTGGTGTATACTATCCCTGGTGTATACTATCCCTGGTGTATCTCTGGTGTATATTATACCTGGTGTATACTATCCCTGGTGTATACTATCCCTGGTGTATCTCTGGTGTATATTATACCTGGTGTATACTATCCCTGGTGTATACTATCCCTGGTGTATCTCTGGTGTATATTATACCTGGTGTATACTATACCTGGTGTATATTATACCTGGTGTATACTATACCTGGTGTATACTATACCTGGTGTATACTATACCTGGTGTATCTCTGGTGTATATTATCCCTGGTGTATCTCTGGTGTATATTATCCCTGGTGTATACTATACCTGGTGTATACTATACCTGGTGTATACTATACCTGGTGTATATTATCCCTGGTGTATACTATCCCTGGTGTATACTATCCCTGGTGTATACTATCCCTGGTGTATACTATACCTGGTGTATACTATACCTGGTGTATCTCTGGTGTATACTATACCTGGTGTATACTCTACCTGGTGTATACTATACCTGGTGTATCTCTGGTGTATACTATACCTGGTGTATACTATCCCTGGTGTATATTATACCTGGTGTATACTATACCTGGTGTATACTATCCCTGGTGTATATTATACCTGGTGTATACTCTACCTGGTGTATTCTATACCTGGTGTATCTCTGGTGTATACTATACCTGGTGTATACTATCCCTGGTGTATATTATACCTGGTGTATACTATACCTGGTGTATACTATACCTGGTGTATCTCTGGTGTATACTATACCTGGTGTATATTATCCCTGGTGTATATTATACCTGGTGTATATTATACCTGGTGTATCTCTGGTGTATATTATACCTGGTGTATACTCTACCTGGTGTATCTCTGGTGTATACTATACCCGGTGTATACTATCGAGTGATTCACACTGAGATAGAAAGAGTGGGAGGTGGGTGAATGGGGGAGAAGGTGGTCTTGAAGTTCAGAGTGAGGAAGGGGTGAAGAAGGTAACTAGGTAGGTGTGTTAAGGGGTGAGGAGAGTTATGGGGAAGAGGTAACTAGGTAGGTGTGTTAAGGGGTGAGGAGAGTTATGGGGAAGAGGTAACTAGGTAGGTGTGTTAAGGGGTGAGGAGAGTTATGGGGAAGAGGTAACTAGGTAGGTGTGTTAAGGGGTGAGGAGAGTTATAGGGGAAGAGGTAACTAGGTAGGTGTGTTAAGGGGTGAGGAGAGTTATGGGGAAGAGGTAACTAGGTAGGTGTGTTAAGGGGTGAGGAGAGTTATGGGGAAGAGGTAACTAGGTAGGTGTGTTAAGGGGTGAGGAGAGTTATGGGGAAGAGGTAACTAGGTAGGTGTGTTAAGGGGTGAGGAGAGTTATGGGGAAGAGGTAACTAGGTAGGTGTGTTAAGGGGTGAGGAGAGTTATGGGGAAGAGGTAACTAGGTAGGTGTGTTAAGGGGTGATGGGGGAGGAGTTATGGGGAAGAGGTAACTAGGTAGGTGTGTTAAGGGGTGAGGAGAGTTATGGGGAAGAGGTAACTAGGTAGGTGTGTTAAGGGGTGAGGAGAGTTATGGGGAAGAGGTAACTAGGTAGGTGTGTTAAGGGGTGAGGAGAGTTATGGGGAAGAGGTAACTAGGTAGGTGTGTTAAGGGGTGAGGAGAGTTATGGGGAAGAGGTAACTAGGTAGTTTCTCACCATGTAGGTAATGGCTCCTATCTCCAACAGCACATGCTGTGCTGCAAGATCTACCTCTCCTAGCATACCTAGAGAGATAAACAAAAGAGAGAGAAAGAGAGAGAGAGAGAGAGCTAGTGAGCTAGAGAGAGTGATGTGCACTCCTAGAAAAAAAGTCCCTATTGGATAACCCTTTGTGCTTCCAGGTAGAACCCTTTTAGATCATTTGTGGAAAGGGTTCAACATGGAACTCAAAAGGATTCTACCTGGAACCAAAAGGGGTTCTTTAATGGGTTCTCCCACGGCCGAAGAACCTTTTTAGATTCCAGATAGAACCCTTTTAGATTCTATGGTGTGGGGAGAGAGCAGCCTGATGACTAGAAATAGACCTGATGGTAATAGCGCGTCTTTTTAAAGTCTTCCCCAAACCATAGCCCTAACCTTAACCACTCAGAATGAATGCCTAAGCTGTTAACCTTTGAGTTGTTTCTGTTTTAACCTTGTAACCATGGAGAATTAACCCTGTAACCACACGGAATTAACCCTGTAACCACACAGAATGAAACCTGTAACCACACGGAATTAACCCTGTAACCATGGAGAATTAACCCTGTAACCACACGGAATGAAACCTGTAACCACACAGAATTAACCCTGTAACCACACATAATTAACCCTGTAACCATGGAGAATTAACCCTGTAACAACGTGGAAATAACTCTGAATGAATGCATCAAAAATAGATGTTCATCCATGATATATCGAATTCCAAAGGGAAACTATGAGACGTTGTTGGGGAGATGGGAAGACGAATCGAATGGTTTTGAATTCCTATTAGACAGACTGACCAGCGAGGAAGCCTCCTATCTCCCAGACCCACCACTCGAAGCAGACCATCAGGGTACTGGGGATGGCCAGCTGCATGTAGGAACCCCACTCCTGGAGGGCCTCACTGGACCAGCCTGGAGGAGCACCCACACATCAGTCATCGCTAACTACGTATCTATAGATATCCATAACCACATTTGGCCAGCAGGGGGAGGGACAAAGAGTACGTGTCTGACCTGCCCATGTGTTCTTGTGGAGGCCTCTCCAACAGATATATAAGTAGAGGAGCAGACTGATGGTGATCTGAGACAGGCTGTTCGCTATAGCAGAGCCTCTACACAACACAACAACACAGGCACAGGATCAATAAACACACACACACACACAGAAATTATAACACACAACAACACATTTACAGTAATTGAGAGGAGGAAGGGGAGAGAAGGAGGAGGAAATGAGAAGAAGGATGAGGGTGAGAGAAGGAGTGGAGGAAGAGAAGGAGGGGAGAGAAGGAAGAGGGGAGTGAAGGAGGAGGGGAGGAAGAGAAGGAGGGGAGAGAAGGAAGAGGGGAGTGAAGGAGGAGGGGAGGAAGAGAAGGAGGGGAGAGAAGGAAGAGGGGAGAGAAGGAGGGGAGCAAGAGAAGGAGGGGGCAAGAGAAGGAGGGGAGGAAGAGAAGTACGAGGGGAGGGGAGGAAGAGAAGGAGGTCAGGAGGAAGAGAAGGGGGAGAGGAAGAGAAGGACGAGGGGAGGGGAGGAAGAGAAGGAGGATAGGAGGAAGAGAAGGAGGAGAGGAAGAGAAGAAAGAGGAGGGGAGGAAGAGAAGGACGAGGGGAGGAGAGGAAGAGAAGAAGGGGATAGGAGGAAGAGAAGGAGGAGAGGAAGAGAAGGAAGAGGGGAGTGAAGGAGGAGGGGAGGAAGAGAATGACGAGGGGAGGGGAGGAAGAGAAGAAGGAGGATTGGAGGAAGAGAAGGAGGAGAGGAAGAGAAGGAAGAGGGGAGTGAAGGAGGAGGGGAGGAAGAGAAGGTCGAGGGGAGGGGAGGAAGAGAAGGAGGAGAGGAAGAGAAGGAGGGGAGGAAGAGAAGGACGAGGGGAGGAAGAGAAGAAGGAGAGGAAGAGAAGGACGAGGGGAGGAGAGGAAGAGAATTAGGGGAGGAAGAGAAGGACAAGTGGAGGGGAGGAAGAGAAGGAGGATGAGGGAGGAAGAGAAGGAGGAGGGGAGGAAGAGAAGGTGGAGGGGAAGAGAATGAGGAGGAGAGGAAGAGAAGGAGGGGAGAGAAGGAAGAGGGGAGTGAAGGAGGAGGGGAAGAGAATGAGGAGGAGAGAAGAGAAGGAGGGGGGAGAAGGAAGAGGGGAGTGAAGGAAGAGGGGAGTGAAGGAGGAGGGGAGGAAGAGAAGGTGGAGGGGAAGAGAATGAGGAGGAGAGGAAGAGAAGGAGGGGAGAGAAGGAGGAGGGGAGTGAAGGAGGGGAGCAAGAGAAGGAGGAGGGGAGTGAAGGAGGAGGGGAGCAAGAGAAAGAAGAGGGGGAGAGAAGGAGGAGGAGAGGAAGAGAAGGAGGGGAGAGAAGGAAGAGGGGAGTGAAGCAGGAGGGGAGAAAGAGAAGGTGGAGGGGAAGAGAATGAGGAGGAGAGGAAGAGAAGGAGGGGAGAGAAGGAAGAGGGGAGTGAAGGAGGAGGGGAGGAAGAGAAGGAGGGGAGAGAAGGAAGAGGGGAGTGAAGGAGGAGGGGAGGAAGAGAAGGAGGGGAGAGAAGGAAGAGGGGAGTGAAGGAGGGGAGCAAGAGAAGGAGGAGGGGAGGAAGAGAAGTACGAGGGGAGGGGAGGAAGAGAAGGAGGATAGGAGGAAGAGAAGGGGGAGAGGAAGAGAAGGACGAGGGGAGGGGAGGAAGAGAAGGAGGATAGGAGGAAGAGAAGGAGGAGAGGAAGAGAAGAAAGAGGAGGGGAGGAAGAGAAGGACGAGGGGAGGAGAGGAAGAGAAGAAGGGGGATAGGAGGAAGAGAAGGAGGAGAGGAAGAGAAGGAAGAGGGGAGTGAAGGAGGAGGGGAGGAAGAGAAGGTCGAGGGGAGGGGAGGAAGAGAAGGAGGAGAGGAAGAGAAGGAGGGGAGGAAGAGAAGGACGAGGGGAGGAAGAGAAGAAGGAGAGGAAGAGAAGGACGAGGGGAGGAGAGGAAGAGAATTAGGGGAGGAAGAGAAGGACGAGTGGAGGGGAGGAAGAGAAGGAGGATGAGGGAGGAAGAGAAGGAGGAGGGGAGGAAGAGAAGGTGGAGGGGAAGAGAATGAGGAGGAGAGGAAGAGAAGGAGGGGAGAGAAGGAAGAGGGGAGTGAAGGAGGAGGGGAAGAGAATGAGGAGGAGAGAAGAGAAGGAGGGGGGAGAAGGAAGAGGGGAGTGAAGGAAGAGGGGAGTGAAGGAGGAGGGGAGGAAGAGAAGGTGGAGGGGAAGAGAATGAGGAGGAGAGGAAGAGAAGGAGGGGAGAGAAGGAGGAGGGGAGTGAAGGAGGGGAGCAAGAGAAGGAGGAGGGGAGTGAAGGAGGAGGGGAGGAAGAGAAGGAAGAGGGGGAGAGAAGGAGGAGGAGAGGAAGAGAAGGAGGGGAGAGAAGGAAGAGGGGAGTGAAGCAGGAGGGGGAAAGAGAAGGTGGAGGGGAAGAGAATGAGGAGGAGAGGAAGAGAAGGAGGGGAGAGAAGGAGGAGGGGAGTGAAGGAGGGGAGCAAGAGAAGGAGGAGGGGAGGAAGAGAAGGAAGAGGGAAGTGAAGGAGGAGGGGAGGAAGTGAAGGAGGAGGGGAGGAAGAGAAGGTGGAGGGGAAGAGAATGAGGAGGAGAGGAAGAGAAGGAGGGGAGAGAAGGAAGAGGGGAGTGAAGGAGGGGAGCAAGAGAAGGAGGAGGGGAGGAAGAGAAGGACGAGGGGAGGGGAGGAAGAGAAGGAGGGGAGGAAGAGAAGGAGGAGAGGAAGAGAAGGAAGAGGAGGGGAGGAAGAGAAGAAGGAGGAGGGGAGGAAGAGAAGGAGGAAAGGAAGAGAAGGAAGAGGGAAGTGAAGCAGGAGGGGAGGAAGAGAAGGAGGAGAGGAGGAGAAGGAAGAGAAGGAGGAGGGGAAGAAGAGAAGGAGGAGGGGAGAGAAGGAGGAAGAGGGGAAGAGAAGGAAGAGGGGATGAAGAGAAGGAGGAGAGGAGGAAGAGAAGGAGGAGAGGAAGAGTAAGTAAGAGGAGAGAAGGAGGAGAGGGAAAGACAGAGGAAAAGAGAGTAGAGGAAGACTAGAGAGAGATAGGGAGAGATAATGAAGAGGAAGAGAAGGAGGAGGGGAGGAAGAAAGGGGAAGGGGGAGGAGAGGAAGAAGATGCTAGGAGCAGGAGAGGAAGAAGAGGATAGGAGCAGGAGAGGAAGGAGAGGATAGGAGCAGGACAGAAAGCTAGGGCAGTACATGACTCCCATCTCCAGGCTGAAGAGCAGGATGTAGTTCACAGCCAGGTTAATGAGGTTAGCTGCTGCTGCTGTGTACATCTGAGGTAGGATGATCCCCTGGGAGACACAGTCAAATCAAATCCATTTGTATTTGTCACATGCGCTGAATACAACAGCTGTAGAACTTACAGTGAAATGCTAACTTACAAGCCCTTTAACCAACAATGCAGTTTAAAGAACAATAAGGTGGGACAATGATTTTTGATGAGCTTTTCATGCGGTAGCAGAGAGAACAGTCTATGACTGGGGTGGCTAGAGTCTTTGACAATTTGTCAAAATTTGCCTTCCTCTGACACCGGTATAGACGTCCTGGATGGCAGGAAGCTTGTCCCCAGTGATGTACTGGGCCGTACGCACTACCCTGTATAGTGCCTTGCGGTCGGAGACCGAGCAGTTTCCATACCAGGCAGTGATGCAACCAGTCAGGATGCTCTCGGTGGTGCAGCTGTAGAACCCATGCCAAATCTGATCAGTCACCTGAGGGGGAAGAGGCTTTGTTGTTCCCTCTTCATGACTGTATTGGTGCGCTTGGATCATGATAGTTTGTTGGTGATGTGGACACCAGGGAAGCTCTCAACCTGCTCCACTGCAGGAGGGGACTGAGACTGTGGAGGATCAGCGTAGCAGATGTGTTGCTACCTAACCTTACCACCCGGGGGCGGCCAGTCGGGTTGTCCAGGATCCAGTTGCAGAGGGAAGTGCTTAGTCCCAGAGTCCTAAGCTTAGTGATGAGTATGGTGCTTAGTGATGAGTATGGCTCTGTCTGGTATTGTGTTGAATATAGGTGTTCCTTTTGTCCAGGTTGGAAACGCCAGTGTTGAGTGTAACAGAGATTGCATAATCTGTGGATCTGTTGGGGCGGTATTCAAATTGGAGTGGGTCTTGGTGTTTCTGAGATAATGGTTTTCATGTGAGCCATGACCGGCCTTTCAAAGCACTTCATGGCTACAGACGTGAGTGCTACGGGTCGCTAGTCATTTAGGCAGGTTACCTTAGTGTTCTTGGGCATAGAGACTATGGTGGTCTGCTTGAAACATGTTGGTATTACAGACTCATTCAGGGACAGGTTGAAAATGTCAATGAAGACACTTGCCAATTGGTCGTCGCATGTTTGGAGTACATGTCCTGGTAATCCGTCTGGCCCAGAGGCCTTGTGAATGTTGACCTGTTTATTAAAGTGTTTGGACTACACGTCCTGGTAATCCGTCTGGCCCAGAGGCCTTGTGAATGTTGACCTGTTTAGTAAAGTGTTTGGACTACACGTCCTGGTAATCCGTTTGGCCCAGAGGCCTTGTGTATGTTGACCTGTTTATAAAAGGTCTTACTGACATCAGCTACAGAGAGCCTGATCACACAGTCGTCCGGAACAGCTGATGTTCTCATGCATGCTTCAGTGTTGCTTGCCTCGAAGCGAGCATAGAAGTAATTTAGCTCATCTGGTAGGCTGTTGTAACTGGGCAGCTCGCGTCTGTGCTTCCCTTTGTAGTCTGTGATAGTTTACAAGCCCTGCCACTTAAGACGAGTGTTGGAGCCGGTGTAGTATGATTCAATCTTAGTCCTGTATTGATGCTTTGCCTGTTTAATGGTTCGTCGGAGGGCGTAGCAGGATTTCTTTTAAGAATCCCGCTCCTTGAAAGCTCTACCCCTTAGCACAGTGCAGATGTGGCCTGTAGTTCATGTCTTCTGGTTGTTGTATGTACGTGTGGTCACTTTTGGGAGCAATGTCATCTATGCACTTATTGATGAAGCCAGTGACTGTTGTGGTGTACTCCTCAATACCATTGGAGGAATCCCGGAACAGTCTGTGCTGCAAAACAGTCCAGTATTTTAGCATCTGCGTCGTCTGAACACTTCTGGTGCTTCCTGCTTTAGTTTTCGCTTGTAAGCAGGATTCAGGAATATATAATTACTGTCATTCTCTGTGTGTGGTGTAAAGGTGGTCTAGAGTTTTTTTCCCTCTGGTTGCAAATGATGGTAGAAATGAGGTAAAACAGATTCAAGTTTCCCTGCATTAAAGTCTCTGGCCACTAGGAGCACCGCCTCTGGATGAGCGTTTTCCTGTTTGCTTATGGCGGAATAAAGTTCATTGAGTGTGGTCTTAGTGTGGTCTACAACTTATCATGAGATACTCTACCTCATGATAGAGTACCAGCTGTTGTTTACAAATATACACAGACCGCCAGCCCTAGTCTCACCAGAGGCAGCAGTTCTATCTTGCACATGCAGCGAAAACTCGCTGGCAGTTTATTATCCATGTGGTCGTTTAGCCACGACTCAGTGAAACAGAAGATATTTAACGTCCCGTCGGTAGGATATTCGTGACCGCAGCTCGTCCATTTTGTTATCCAACGATGGTACGTTAGGTAATAAGACTGATGGTAGAGGCCCACTCGCAGTCGGATCCTTACAAGGCACCCTGACCAACGTCCCTGATAAATCTGTCTCTCCTTCATGAGAATGACAGGGATTTGGGCCTTGTAGGGTGTCTGAAGTAGATCCTTTTTTGACCAATTCAATAAAGAAAACATCTTTGTCCAGTACGAGGTGAGTAATCGCTGTTCGGATATCCAGAAACTCTTTCGGTCAAGCTCTTTTCGGTAGCAGTAACATTATGGACTAAATAAGTTACAAATAATGCAAAAAAGCACACACAGTAGCGCACACACACACACACACACACACACACACACACACACACACACACACACACACACACACACACACACACACACACACACACACACACACACACACACACACACACACACACACACACACACACACACACACAATACCTGGTTCTGTAGGTAAGTTGTTTGCAACTGGTGCAGGAACATAGCCTGTGAAAGGAGGAGAGGGGTGGAAGAGTGATGATGTCAGTCGTTTAGAATTACCCAGACAAAGCAGTCAGACCCCAGACGGATCAGTCAAACTCCAGATGGATCACTCAGACCCCAGATGGAGCACTCAGACCCCAGACAAAACACTCAGACCCCAGACGGATCAGTCAAACTCCAGATGGATCACTCAGACCCCAGACGGAGCACTCAGACCCCAGACGGATCAGTCAGACCCCAGACGGATCACTCAGACCCCAGATGGATCAGTCAGACCCCAGACGGAGCACTCAGACCCCAGACGGATCAGTCAGACTCCAGACAGAACAATCAGAACCCAGGGGGAACACTCAGACCCCAGACGGAACACTCAGACCCCAGACAAAACACTCAGACCCCAGACGGATCAGTCAGACTCCAAACAGAACCCAGAGGGAACACTCAGACGCCAGACGGATCAGTCAGACTCCAGATGGAACACTCAGAGCCCAGACGGAACACTCCGACCCCAGACGGATAAGTCAGACCCCAGAAGGAACACTCAGACCCCAGACGGAACACTCAGACCCCAGATGGATCAGTCAGACCCCAGACGGAACACTCAGACCCCAGACGGAGTCCCCACCCAGGCTCTACCTAGACTGTCTTCAGGACCCAACCAGGCACTATGTCACTCCTCTCTCCCCATCCAGGCTCTATCTAAACATTCCTCTGTCACCAGCCTGGCTCTATCTAAACATTCCTCTGTCACCAGCCAGGCTCTATCTAAACATTAATCTGTCACCACCCTGGCTCTATCTAAACATTCCTCTGTCACCACCCTGGCTCTATCTAAACATTCCTCTGTCACCAGCCAGGCTCTATCTAAACATTCCTCTGTCACCACCCTGGCTCTATCTAAACATTCCTCTGTCACCAGCCAGGCTCTATCTAAACATTAATCTGTCACCAGCCTGGCTCTATCTAAACAATCCTCTGTCACCACCCTGGCTCTATCTAAACATTCCTCTGTCACCAGCCAGGCTCTATCTAAACATTCCTCTGTCACCAGCCTGGCTCTATCTAAACATGCCTCTGTCACCACCCTGGCTCTATCTAAACATTCCTCTGTCACCACCCTGGCTCTATCTAAACATTCCTCTGTCACCAGCCTGGCTCTATCTAAACATTCCTCCTTCACCACCCTGGCTCTATCTAAACATTCCTCTGTCACCAGTCTGGCTCTATCTAAACATTCCTCTGTCACCAGCCTGGCTCTATCTAAACATTCCTCTGTCACCACCCTGGCTCTATCTAAACATTCCTCTGTCACCACCCTGGCTCTATCTAAACATTCCTCTGTCACCAGCCTGGCTCTATCTAAACATTCCTCTGTCACCAGCCTGGCTCTATCTAAACATTCCTCTGTCACCACCCAGGCTCTATCTAAACATTCCTATGTCACCACCCAGGCTCTCATCCTTCTAGATCTATCGGCTGCCTTCGATACTGTGAACCATCAGATCCTCCTCTCCACCCTCTCCGAGTTGGGCATCTCCGGCGCGGCCCACGCTTGGATTGCGTCCTACCTGACAGGTCGCTCCTACCAGGTGGCGTGGCGAGAATCTGTCTCCTCACCACGCGCTCTCACCACTGGTGTCCCCCAGGGCTCTGTTCTAGGCCCTCTCCTATTCTCGCTATACACCAAGTCACTTGGCTCTGTCATAACCTCACATGGTCTCTCCTATCATTGCTATGCAGACGACACACAACTAATCTTCTCCTTTCCCCCTTCTGATGACCAGGTGGCGAATCGCATCTCTGCATGTCTGGCAGACATATCAGTGTGGATGATCAGTGTGGATGATCACCACCTCAAGCTGAACCTCGGCAAGACGGAGCTGCTCTTCCTCCCGGGGAAGGACTGCCCGTTCCATGATCTCGCCATCACGGTTGACAACTCCATTGTGTCCTCCTCCCAGAGCGCTAAGAACCTTGGCGTGATCCTGGACAACACCCTGTCGTTCTCAACCAACATCAAGGCGGTGGCCCGTTCCTGTAGGTTCATGCTCTACAACATCCGCAGAGTACGACCCTGCCTCACACAGGAAGCGGCGCAGGTCCTAATCCAGGCACTTGTCATCTCCCGTCTGGATTACTGCAACTCGCTGTTGGCTGGGCTCCCTGCCTGTGCCATTAAACCCCTTCAACTCATCCAGAACGCCGCAGCCCGTCTGGTGTTCAACCTTCCCAAGTTCTCTCACGTCACCCCGCTCCTCCGTTCTCTCCACTGGCTTCCAGTTGAAGCTCGCATCCGCTACAAGACCATGGTGCTTGCCTACGGAGCTGTGAGGGGAACGGCACCTCAGTACCTCCAGGCTCTGATCAGGCCCTACACCCAAACAAGGGCACTGCGTTCATCCACCTCTGGCCTGCTCGCCTCCCTACCACTGAGGAAGTACAGCTCCCGCTCAGCCCAGTCAAAACTGTTCGCTGCTCTGGCCCCCCAATGGTGTAACAAACTCCCTCACGACGCCAGGACAGCGGAGTCAATCACCACCTTCCGGAGACACCTGAAACCCCACCTCTTCAAGGAATACCTAGGATAGGATAAGTAATCCCTCTCACCCCCCCCCTTTAAGATTTAGATGCACTATTGTAAAGTGACTGTTCCACTGGATGTTATAAGGTGAATGCACCAATTTGTAAGTCGCTCTGGATAAGAGCGTCTGCTAAATGACTTAAATGTAAACATTCCTCTGTCACCACCCAGGCTCTATCTAAACATTCCTCTGTCACCAGCCTGGCTCTATCTAAACATTCTTATG
This sequence comes from Oncorhynchus gorbuscha, assembly GCF_021184085.1. Taxonomy (NCBI): domain Eukaryota; kingdom Metazoa; phylum Chordata; class Actinopteri; order Salmoniformes; family Salmonidae; genus Oncorhynchus; species Oncorhynchus gorbuscha. The sequence continues at coordinate 110,375,029 of NC_060174.1, read as the reverse complement.
TCACCACTATTGCATTATCTAGACTGTCTTTTGTCCACACCTTTGCTCTATCCCCACCCAGATCTATCCAGTCTGTCATATGTCTTCACCTAGACTATATATACACTGTCCTTTGTCCCCACCCAGACTAAACCACAGTCCTCTGTCCCCACCCAAGCTCCGTCTCGACTGGTCTCTGTCCCAACCCAGGCTCTATATAGACTTTTCTCTTTCGACACCCAGGCTCTATCTCTGTCCTCGGTCCCCACCCAGGCTCTATCTCTGTCCTCTGTCCCCACCCAGGCTCTATCTCTGTCCTCTGTCCCCACCCAGGCTCTATCTCTGTCCTCTGTCCCCACCCAGGCTCTATCCTCTGTCCTCTGTCCCCACCCAGGCTCTATCCTCTGTCCCCACCCAGGCTCTATCCTCTGTCCTCTGTCCCCACCCAGGCTCTATCCTCTGTCCCCACCCAGGCTCTATCCTCTGTCCCCACCCAGGCTCTATCTCTGTCCTCTGTCCCCACCCAGGCTCTATCTCAGTCCTCTGTCCCCACCCAGGCTCTATCTCTGTCCCCACCCAGGCTCTATCCTCTGTCCCCACCCAGGCTCTATCCTCTGTCCTCTGTCCCCACCCAGGCTCTATCCTCTGTCCCCACCCAGGCTCTATCTCTGTCCTCTGTCCCCACCCAGGCTCTATCTCTGTCCTCTGTCCCCACCCAGGCTCTATCTCTGTCCTCTGTCCCCACCCAGGCTCTATCCTCTGTCCTCTATCCCCACCCAGGCTCTATCCTCTGTCCTCTGTCCCCACCCAGGCTCTATCCTCTGGCCTCTGTCCCCACCCAGGCTCTATCTCTGTCCTCTGTCCCCACCCAGGCTCTATCCTCTGTCCCCACCCAGGCTCTATCTCTGTCCTCTGTCCCCACCCAGGCTCTATCCTCTGTCCCCACCCAGGCTCTATCCTCTGTCCCCACCCAGGCTCTATCCTCTGTCCCCACCCAGGCTCTATCTCTGTCCTCTGTCCCCACCCAGGCTCTATCCTCTGTCCCCACCCAGGCTCTATCAGTCGTATGTCCCCATGTAAGCTCTATTTAGACTGTCCACATCCAGGCTGTGTCTAGACTGTCCTATGTCCCCGTTCAGGCTCTCAGTCCTCTGTCCCCTTTTAAGCTCTATTTAGACTGTCCACATCCAGGCTGTGTCTAGACTGTCCTATGTCCCCGTGTAGGCTTTATCTCAGTCCTCTGGTTGGAGACAGTGTTACTCACAGGAACAGCAGGCAGGTAAAGCATCACATAAAGTTGGGCGATCCTGACGGGGAGACAACAGAACAAACGGTCAGTTACATACCAACCACAATGCACAGACATTTATGTCTGAGTCAACATCCACAGCGTGTGTGTGTGTGTGTGTGTGTGTGTGTGTGTGTGTGTGTGTGTGTGTGTGTGTGTGTGTGTGTGTGTGTGTGTGTGTGTGTGTGTGTGTGTGTGTGTGTGTGTGTGTGTGTGTGTGTGTGTGTGTGTGTGTGTGTGTGTGTGTGTGTGTGTAAATATGTATGTTTCCCACCGGGCCACCTCCTGCTCCTGTTTCATGGCTAGTAGGATGTTTTGGGCGTTGATGAGGAGACCCCAGCAGGGCAGACAGAGCAGCAGCAGGATCAACACTGCTCTCTGCAGGATCACCCCCACACGGTGCAGGTTACTGCTGCCAAATGTCTATACACACACACACACACACACACACACACACACACACACACACACACACACACACACACACACACACACACACACACACACACACACACACACACAGACACACACACACACACACACACACACACACACACACACACACACACACACACACACACACACACACACACACACACACACACACACACACACACACACACACACACACACACACACACACACACACACACACACACACACACACACACACACACACACACACAGTGTTTGTTGAACTGTATTGCCGTCTCCATAGTAGTGGATTAATGGTGACTGGAGCAACACTAAAGTATGAGGAATCAAGGTAAGACCCAGATGCAGAAACGTCGAAGTAACAATGGTTTGATAATCCAAAAGGGAGAATAGAGAGGTCAAGGGTCAGTAAACCGGACGGTACCAACGGTACCGGATGGCAGGCAGGCTCAGGGTCAGGGTAGGCAGAGGTCAATAATCCTGGGGACAAAGGGGCAGGATGGCAGGCAGGCTCAGGTTTAGGGTAGGCAGAGGTCAATAATCCTGGGGACAAAGGGGCAGGATGGCAGGCAGGCTCAGGGTCAGGGGCAGGTAGAGTGGTCAGGCAGGTGGGCTCAGAGTCAGGACAGGTAGAGTGGTCAGGCAGGTGTGCTCAGAGTCAGGACAGGTAGAGTGGTCAGGCAGGTGGGCTCAGGGTCAGGGGCAGGTAGAGTGGTCAGGCAGGTGGGCTCAGAGTCAGGACAGGTAGAGTGGTCAGGCAGGTGTGCTCAGAGTCAGGACAGGTAGAGTGGTCAGGCAGGTGGGCTCAGAGTCAGGACAGGTAGAGTGGTCAGGCAGGTGTGCTCAGAGTCAGGACAGGTAGAGTGGTCAGGCAGGTGTGCTCAGAGTCAGGACAGGTAGAGTGGTCAGGCAGGTGTGCTCAGAGTCAGGACAGGTAGAGTGGTCAGGCAGGTGGGCTCAGAGTCAGGACAGGTAGAGTGGTCAGGCAGGTGGGCTCAGGGTCAGGGGCAGGTAGAGTGGTCAGGCAGGTGGGCTCAGAATCAGGACAGGTAGAGTGGTCAGGCAGGTGGGCTCAGAGTCAGGACAGGTAGAGTGGTCAGGCAGGTGGGCTCAGAGTCAGGCCAAAACCAGGAGGGGGAGAAAAAGAGAGACTAGGAAAAGCAGGAGCTGAGAACAAAATGCTGGTTGACTTGACAAAGCAAGATGAACTGACAATGGACAAACAGAGAACACAGGTATAAATACACAGGGGATAATGGTGAAGATGGGCAACACCTGGAGGTGGGTGGAGACAATCACAAGGACAGGTGAGACAGATCAGGGTCTATCACGTAGAGTAGGTCAGAAGGCTGTACTGGAAAACCTAACCTCTATCACGTAGAGTAGGCCAGAAGGCTGTACTGGAAAACCTAACCTCTATCACGTAGAGTAGGCCAGAAGGCTGTACTGGAAAACCTAACCTCTATCACGTAGAGTAGGCCAGAAGGCTGTACTGGAAAACCTAACCCCTATCACGTAGAGTAGGCCAGAAGTCTGTACTGGAAAACCTAACCTCTATCACGTAGAGTAGGCCAGAAGGCTGTACTGGAAAACCTAACCCCTATCACGTAGAGTATGCCAGACGGCTGTACTGGAAAACCTAACCTCTATCACGTAGAGTAGGCCAGAAGGCTGTACTGGAAAACCTAACCTCTATCATGTAGAGTAGGTCAGAAGGCTGTACTGGAAAACCTAACCTCTATCACGTAGAGTAGGTCAGAAGGCTGTACTGGAAAACCTAACCTCTATCACGTAGAGTAGGTCAGAAGGCTGTACTGGAAAACCTAACCTCTATCATGTAGAGTAGGTCAGAAGGCTGTACTGGAAAACCTAACCTCTATCACGTAGAGTAGGTCAGAAGGCTGTACTGGAAAACCTAACCTCTATCACGTAGAGTAGGCCAGAAGGCTGTACTGGAAAACCTAACCTCTATCACGTAGAGTAGGCCAGAAGGCTGTACTGGAAAACCTAACCTCTATCACGTAGAGTAGGCCAGAAGGCTGTACTGGAAAACCTAACCCCTATCACGTAGAGTAGGCCAGAAGTCTGTACTGGAAAACCTAACCTCTATCACGTAGAGTAGGCCAGAAGGCTGTACTGGAAAACCTAACCCCTATCACGTAGAGTATGCCAGACGGCTGTACTGGAAAACCTAACCTCTATCACGTAGAGTAGGCCAGAAGGCTGTACTGGAAAACCTAACCTCTATCACGTAGAGTAGGCCAGAAGGCTGTACTGGAAAACCTAACCCCTATCACGTAGAGTATGCCAGAAGGCTGTACTGGAAAACCTAACCTCTATCACGTAGAGTAGGCCAGAAGGCTGTACTGGAAAACCTAACCTCTATCATGTAGAGTAAGTCAGAAGGCTGTACTGGAAAACCTAACCTCTATCACGTAGAGTAGGTCAGAAGGCTGTACTGGAAAACCTAACCTCTATCATGTAGAGTAGGTCAGAAGGCTGTACTGGAAAACCTAACCTCTATCATGTAGAGTAAGTCAGAAGGCTGTACTGGAAAACCTAACCTCTATCACGTAGAGTAGGTCAGAAGGCTGTACTGGAAAACCTAACCCCTATCACGTAGAGTATGCCAGACGGCTGTACTGGAAAACCTAACCTCTATCACGTAGAGTAGGCCAGAAGGCCTAACCCACACACAGAGAGCCTAACCCACACACAGAGGGCCTAACCCACACACAGAGGGCCTAACCCACGCACAGAGGGCCTAACCCACGCACAGAGGGCCTAACCCACGCACAGAGGGCCTAACCCACGCACAGAGGGCCTAACCCACGCACAGAGGGCCTAACCCACACACAGAGGGCCTAACCCACACACAGAGGGCCTAACCCACACACAGAGGGCCTAACCCACACACAGAGAGCCTAACCCACACACAGAGGGCCTAACCCACACACAGAGGGCCTAACCCACACACAGAGGGCCTAACCCACACACAGAGGGCCTAACCCACACAGAGGGCCTAACCCACACACAGAGGGCCTAACCCACACACAGAGGGCCTAACCCACACACAGAGGGCCTAACCCACACACAGAGGGCCTAACCCACACACAGAGAGCCTAACCCACACACAGAGGGCCTAACCCACACACAGAGGGCCTAACCCACACACAGAGGGCCTAACCCACACACAGAGGGCCTAACCCACACACAGAGGGCCTAACCCACACACAGAGAGCCTAACCCACACACAGAGGGCCTAACCCACACACAGAGGGCCTAACCCACACACAGAGGGCCTAACCCACACACAGAGGGCCTAACCCACACACAGAGGGCCTAACCCACACACAGAGGGCCTAACCCACACACAGAGGGCCTAACCCACACTCAGAGGGCCTAACCTGAGAGACGAGTGTATCACAGGCCAGAGCCAGTCCGTAGCCCGTAGAGGTCGTGGTCACATTGATCACCTGACAGGAAGAAAACAACAAATATTATTATGAAGTCACAATATTATAGAGTCAGTCTGTCTGTATAACTGCAAAATGTTTTTTTAAATGTTTTTTTCAAATCTCGCCAGTCAGAGAACTAATCATAGTAGATAATTATGGGTAATACCGCAGAGCCCAGTGCGTATCCCGCCAGCTCTGCGTTGCCAAGGTGACCACAGAATATGGTGATGACAAACGGGAGCAAGAAGTTCAGGATCCGAGACACCAGCTGTAACAGACGAGCTTGCTCGCACGCACACAACACACACACAACACGCACACAACACGCACACAACACGCACACAACACGCACACAACACGCACACAACACGCACACAACACACACACAACACACACACAACACCCACACAACACACACACAACACACACACAACACCCACACAACACACACACAACACACACACAACACACACACAACACACACACAACACACACACAACACCCACACAACACACACACAACACACACACAACACACACACAACACACACACAACACCCACACAACACACACACAACACACACACAACACACACACAACACACACACAACACACACACAACACCCACACAACACCCACACAACACCCACACAACACCCACACAACACACACACAACACACACACACACACACAACACACACACAACACACACACAACACACACACAACACACACACAACACACACACAACACACACACAACACACACACACAACACGCACACATGCACCAAGAGTGAGTTCTGTCCTGCGGCACCAATGGTATTTCATGTGAGGTTAACAGCGTCTCTGCCAAGACAAGTCTAAAACATGATCTCATAGTAACACTTAGGGGGAATAGGTCTAAAACATGATCTCATAGTAACACTTAGGGGGAATAGGTCTAAAACATGATCTCACAGTAACACTTAGGGGGGATCAGTCTAAAACATGATCTCACAGTAACACTTAGGGGGGGATCAGTCTAAAACATGATCTCACAGTAACACTTAGGGGGGGATCAGTCTAAAACATGATCTCACAGTAACACTTAGGGGGGATCAGTCTAAAACATGATCTCATAGTAACACTTAGGGGGATCAGTCTAAAACATGATCTCATAGTAACACTTAGGGGGGATCAGTCTAAAACATGATCTCATAGTAACACTTAGGGGGAATAGGTCTAAAACATGATCTCATAAGATAAGAGCGTCTGCTAAATGACTTAAATGTAATGTAAATGTAAACACTTAGGGGGATCAGTCTAAAACATGATCTCATAGTATCACTTAGGGGGAATAGGTCTAAAACATGATCTCATAGTAACACTTAGGGGGGATCAGTCTAAAACATGATCTCATGGAAACACTTAGGGGGGGATCAGTCTAAAACATGATCTCATGGTATCACTTAGGGGGGAATAGGTCTAAAACATGTTCTCATAGTAACACTTAGGGGGAATAGGTCTAAAACATGATCTCATAGTAACACTTAGGGGGAATAGGTCTTAAACATTTTAATCATTTTAGTCAATAAGATTCTTGCTACGTAAGCTTAACTTTCTGAACATTCGAGACGTGTAGTCCACTTGTCATTCCAATCTCCTTTGCATTAGCGTAGCCTCTTCTGTAGCCTGTCAACTATGTGTCTATCTATCCCTGTTCTCTCCTCTCTGCACAGACCATACAAACGCTCCAAACCGCGTGGCCGCGGCCACCCTAATCTGGTGGTCCCGGCGTGCACTTCCCACGTGGAGTTCCAGGTCTCCGGTAGCCTCTGGAACTGCCGATCTGCGGCCACCAAGGCAGAGTTCATCTCAGCCTATGCCTCCCTCCAGTCCCTCGACTTCTTGGCACTGACGGAAACATGGATCACCACAGATAACACTGCCACTCCTACTGCTCTCTCTTCATCCGCCCACGTGTTCTCGCACACCCCGAGAGCTTCTGGTCAGCGGGGTGGTGGCACCGGGATCCTCATCTCTCCCAAGTGGTCATTCTCTCTTTCTCCCCTTACCCATCTGTCTATCGCCTCCTTTGAATACCATGCTGTCACATTTACCAGCCCTTTCAAGCTTAACATCCTTATCATTTATCGCCCTCCAGGTTCCCTCGGAGAGTTCATCAATGAGCTTGATGCCTTGATAAGCTCCTTTCCTGAGGACGGCTCACCTCTCACAGTTCTGGGCGACTTTAACCTCCCCACGTCTACCTTTGACTCATTCCTCTCTGCCTCCTTCTTTCCACTCCTCTCCTCTTTTCACCTCACCCTCTCACCTTCCCCCCCTACTCACAAGGCAGGCAATACGCTCGACCTCATCTTTACTAGATGCTGTTCTTCCACTAACCTCATTGCAACTCCCCTCCAAGTCTCCGACCACTACCTTGTATCCTCTTCCCTCTCGCTCTCATCCAACACTTCCCACACTGCCCCTACTCGGATGGTATCGCGCCGTCCCAACCTTCGCTCTCTCTCCCCCGCTACTCTCTCCTCTTCCATCCTATCATCTCTTCCCTCTGCTCAAACCTTCTCCAACCTATCTCCTGATTCTGCCTCCTCAACCCTCCTCTCCTCCCTTTCTGCATCCTTTGACTCTCTATGCCCCCTATCCTCCAGGCCGGCTCGGTCCTCCCCTCCCGCTCCGTGGCTCGACGACTCATTGCGACCTCACAGAACAGGGCTCCGGGCAGCCGAGCGGAAATGGAGGAAAACTCGCCTCCCTACGGACCTGGCATCCTTTCGCTCCCTCCTCTCTACATTTTCCTCTTCTGTCTCTGCTGCTAAAGCCACTTTCTACCACTCTAAATTCCAAGCTTCTGCCTCTAACCCTAGGATGCTCTTTGCCACCTTCTCCTCCCTCCTGAATCCTCCCCCCCCCTCCTACCTCTCTGCAGATGACTTCTTCAACCATTTTGAAAAGAAGGTCGACGACATCCGATCCTCATTTGCTAAGTCAAACGACACCGCTGGTTCTGCTCACACTGCCCTACCCTGTGCTCTGACCTCTTTCTCCCCTCTCTCTCCAGATGAAATCTTGCGTCTTGTGACGGCCAGCCGCCCAACAACCTGCCCGCTTGACCCTATCCCCTCCTCTCTTCTCCAGACCATTTCCGGAGACCTTCTCCCTTACCTCACCTCGCTCATCAACTCATACCTGACCGCTGGCTACGTCCCTTCCGTCTTCAAGAGAGCGAGAGTTGCACCCCTTCTGAAAAAACCTACACTCGATCCCTCCGATGTCAACAACTACAGACTAGTATCCCTTCTTTCTTTTCTCTCCAAAACTCTTGAACGTGTCGTCCTTGGCCAGCTCTCCCGCTATCTCTCTCAGAATGACCTTCTTGATCCAAATCAGTCAGGTTTCAAGACTAGTCATTCAACTGAGACTGCTCTTCTCTGTATCACGGAGGCGCTCCGCACCGCTAAAGCTAACTCTCTCTCCTCTGCTCTCATCCTTCTAGACCTATCGGCTGCCTTCGATACTGTGAACCATCAGATCCTCCTCTCCACCCTCTCCGAGTTGGGCATCTCCGGCGCGGCCCACGCTTGGATTGCGTCCTACCTGACAGGTCGCTCCTACCAGGTGGCGTGGCGAGAATCTGTCTCCTCACCACGCGCTCTCACCACTGGTGTCCCCCAGGGCTCTGTTCTAGGCCCTCTCCTATTCTCGCTATACACCAAGTCACTTGGCTCTGTCATAACCTCACATGGTCTCTCCTATCATTGCTATGCAGACGACACAATTAATCTTCTCCTTTCCCCCTTCTGATGACCAGGTGGCGAATCGCATCTCTGCATGTCTGGCAGACATATCAGTGTGGATGACGGATCACCACCTCAAGCTGAACCTCGGCAAGACGGAGCTGCTCTTCCTCCCGGGGAAGGACTGCCCGTTCCATGATCTCGCCATCACGGTTGATAACTCCATTGTGTCCTCCTCCCAGAGCGCTAAGAACCTTGGCGTGATCCTGGACAACACCCTGTCGTTCTCAACTAACATCAAGGCGGTGGCCCGTTCCTGTAGGTTCATGCTCTACAACATCCGCAGAGTACGACCCTGCCTCACACAGGAAGCGGCGCAGGTCCTAATCCAGGCACTTGTCATCTCCCGTCTGGATTACTGCAACTCGCTGTTGGCTGGGCTCCCTGCCTGTGCCATTAAACCCCTACAACTCATCCAGAACACCGCAGCCCGTCTGGTGTTCAACCTTCCCAAGTTCTCACGTCACCCCGCTCCTCCGCTCTCTCCACTGGCTTCCAGTTGAAGCTCGCATCCGCTACAAGACCATGGTGCTTGCCTACGGAGCTGTGAGGGGAACGGCACCTCAGTACCTCCAGACTCTGATCAGGCGTTCATCCACCTCTGGCCTGCTCGCCTCCCTACCACTGAGGAAGTACAGTTCCCGCTCAGCCCAGTCAAAACTGTTCGCTGCTCTGGCCCCCCCAATGGTGGAACAAACTCCCTCACGACGCCAGGACAGCGGAGTCAATCACCACCTTCCGGAGACACCTGAAACCCCACCTCTTTAAGGAATACCTAGGATAGGATAAAGTAATCCTTCTCACCACCCCCTTTAAGATTTAGATGCACTATTGTAAAGTGACTGTTCCACTGGATGTCATAAGGTGAATGCACCAATTTGTAAGTCGCTCTGGATAAGAGCGTCTGCTAAATTACTTAAATGTAAATGTTTTATAAAGGGGCTATTACTGGTTTTATAAAGAGGCTATTACTGGTTTTATAAAGGCGCTATGGCTGGTTTTATAAAGGGGCTATAACTGGTTATATAAAGGTCTTAGAACTGGTTTTATAAAGGGGCTATGACTGGTTCTATAAAGGTCTTAGGACTGGTTATATAAAGGGGCTATTACTGGTTTTATAAAGGGGCTATTACTGGTTTCATATAGGGGCTATGACTGGTTCTATAAAGGTCTTAGGACTGGTTTTATAAAGGGGCTATTACTGGTTCTATAAGGGTCTTATGACTGGTTTTATAAATGGGCTATGACTGGTTCTATAAAGGTCTTATGACTGGTTTTATAAAGGGGCTATGACTGGTTTTATAAAGGTCTTAGGACTGGTTTTATAAAGGGGCTATGACTGGTTTAATAAAGGGGCTATGACTGGTTTTATAAAGGGGCTATTTAAAAACTATATATGTTTCACCTTTATTTAACCAGGTAGGCTAGTTGAGAACAAGTTCTCATTTGCAACAGCGACCTGGCCAAGATAAAGCATAGCAGTGTGAACAGACAACACAGAGTTACATGACTGGTTTTATAAAGGGGCTATGACTGGTTTTATAATGGGGCTATGTCTGGTTATATAAAGGGGCTATGACTGGTTTTATAAAGAGGCTATTACTGGTTTTATAAAGAGGCTATTACTGGTTTTATAAAGGCGCTATGGCTGGTTTTATAAAGGGGCTATGACTAGTTTTAAAAAGGGGCTATGACTGGTTTTATAAAGGGGTTCTATAAAGGGGCTATGACTGGTTTTATAAAGGGGCTTTGACTGGTTTTAAAAAGGGGCTATTACTGGTTTTATAAAGGGGCTATGACTGGTTTTATAAAGGGGCTTTGACTGGTTTTAAAAAGGGGCTATTACTGGTTTTATAAAGGGGCTATGACTGGTTTTATAAAGGGGCTATGACTGGTCTTATAAAGGGGCTATGACTGGTTCTATATAGTAGCTATTACTGGTTTTATAAAGGGGCTATTGCTGGTTTTATAAAGGGGCTATAACTGCTTTTATAAAGGGGCTATGACTGGTTTTATAAAGGGGCTATGACTGGTTTTATAAAGGGGCTATGACTAGTTTTATAAAGGGGTTCTATAAAGGGGCTATGACTGGTTTTTATAAAGGGGCTATGACTGGTTTTATAAAGGGGCTATGACTGGTTTTATAAAGGGGTTCTATAAAGGGGCTATGACTGGTTTTTATAAAGGGGCTATGACTGGTTTTATAAAGGGGCTATGACTGGTTTTATAAAGGGGTTCTATAAAGGGGCTATGACTGGTTTTATAAAGGGGCTATGACTGGTTTTAAAAAGGGGCTATGACTGGTTCTATAAAGGGGCTATGACTGGTTTTATAAAGGGGCTATGACTGGTTCTATAAAGGGGCTATGACTGGTTTTTATAAATGGGCTATGACTGGTTTTATAAAGGGGCTATGACTGGTTTAATAAAGGGGCTATTTAAAAACTATATATGTTTCACCTTTATTTAACCAGGTAGGCTAGTAGAGAACAAGTTCTCATTTGCAACAGCGACCTGGCCAAGATAAAGCATAGCAGTGTGAACAGACAACACAGAGTTACATGTCTGGTTATATAAAGGGGCTATGACTGGTTTTATAAAGAGGCTATTACTGGTTTTATAAAGAGGCTATTACTGGTTTTATAAAGAGGCTATTACTGGTTTTATAAAGAGGCTATTACTGGTTTTATAAAGGCGCTATGGCTGGTTATATAAAGGGGCTATTACTGGTTTTATAAAGGGGCTTTGACTGGTTTTATAAAGGGGCTATGACTAGTTTTAAAAAGGGGCTATGACTGGTTTTATGAAGGGGCTATGACTGGTTTTATAAAGGGGCTATTACTGGTTTTATAAAGGGGCTTTGACTGGTTTTATAAAGGGGCTATGACTAGTTTTAAAAAGGGGCTATGACTGGTTTTATGAAGGGGCTATTACTGGTTTTATAAAGGGGCTATTACTGGTTTTATAAAGGGGCTATGACTGGTTTTAAAAGGGGCTATTACTGGTTTTATAAAGGGGCTTTGACTGGTTTTATAAAGGGGCTATGACTGGTTTTATAAAGGGTCTATGACTGGTTCTATAAAGGGGCTATTACTGGTTCCATAAAGGGGCTATGACTGGTTCTATAAAGGGGCTATGACTGGTTCCATAAAGGGGCTATGACTGGTTCCATAAAGGGGCTATTACTGGTTCCATAAAGGGGCTATTACTGGTTCCATAAAGGGGCTATGACTGGTTCTATAAAGGGGCTATGACTGGTTCCATAAAGGGGCTATGACTGGTTCTATAAAGGGGCTATTACTGGTTCCATAAAGGGGCTATGACTGGTTCTATAAAGGGGCTATGACTGGTTCCATAAAGGGGCTATGACTGGTTCTATAAAGGGGCTATGACTGGTTCTATAAAGGGGCTATGAATGTGTTGCTGATTTGATTCTGTGTTGAATCTATAAGTGACAGTGACTACAGACAAACACTACTTAACCAACAGTGTGTGGACACCTGCTCATCGAACATCTCATTCCAAAATCATTGGCATTGATATGAGGTTTGTCCCCCCTTTGCTGTGAAAACAGCCTCCACTCTTCTGGGAAGGCTTTCCACTAGATGTTGGAACATTGCTGCGAGGACTTGCTTCCATTCAGCCATAAGAGCATTAGTGAGGTTGGGCACTGATGATTAGGCCTGGCTCGCAGTCGGCGTTCCAATTCATCCCAAAGGTGGTCAATGGGGTTGAGGTCAGGGCTCTCTGCAGGCCAGTCAAGTTCTTCAATACCGATCTAGACAAACCATTTCTGTATGGACCTTCCTTTGTGCAGGGTGGCATTGTCATTCTGAAACAGGAAAGGGCCTTCCCCAAACTGTTGCCACAAAGTTGGAAGCACAGAATCGTCTATAATGTCATTGTATGCTATAGGGTTAAGATTTCCCTTCACTGGAACTAAGGGGACAAAGCCATGAAAAACAGCCCCAGACCATTATTCCCCCTCAACCAAACTTTACAGTTGGCACTATGCATTGGGGCAGGTAGCGTGCTCCTGGCATCCGACAAGCCCAGATTCGTCCATCGAGCTGCCAGATGGTGAAGCGTGATTCAGCACTCCAGAGAACGTGTTTCCACTGCTCCAGCCGATGCTTGGCATTGCACATGGTGATCTTAAGCTTGTGTGCGGCTGCTCGGCCATGGAAACTCATTTCATGAAGCTCCCGACTAACAGTTATTGTGCTGACGTTGCTTCCAGAGGCAGTTTGGAACTCGATAGTGAGTTTTGCAACTGAGGACAGAACATTTTTACTGACTTATTGGAAATGTGGCATCCCATGACGGTGTCATGTTGCATGTCACTGAGCTATTCGGTATGGACCATTCTACTGCCAATGTTTGTCTATGGAGATTGCATGACTTTGTGCTCAATATTATACGCCTGTTAGCAACCGGTGTGGCTGAAATAGCCGATTCCACTGATTTGTGGGTGTCCAGATACTTTTGGTCATATACCGTATCTATAGCAACTGTCCATTACAATAACTCTAGTCTCTGGGAGGAAAGGTTGTTCAGTCAGACAGTGACTGGACTACGCTGAACATGCGCGTGCGCACACAAACACAAACACACACACACACAAACACACACACACACACAAACACACACACACACACACACACAAACACACACAGTTTGTGTCTTACCAGAGGTCCTGTGAGTCTCAGTACATGGTAGAGTTCCTCTCTGTAGGCCAGGGGTATCCAGCGTCGGACACACACACAGCGGAACAGTCTGGAACTGACCACTGTCCCCGCCGGCTCCTCGCCTGTACCCCGCACCACCTCCGACAAGGCAACTACATCCCCAGCAACCAGGCCAGGCCCCGGCAATGAACCTACAAATTCTGCCTTCTCCATTCAGCCGAGAGAAAGAGACAGAGAGAGGGAGGGAGAGAGGGAGCGTGAGAGAGGGAGCGTGAGAGAGGGAGCATAAGAGAGGGAGAGGGAGCGTGAGAGAGGGAGAGTGAGAGAGTAGGGAGTGAGAGAGAGACAAAGAAAGGGGAAGCTAGAGGGGGACAGAAAGAGAGAGAGATTATGTGCCCTGTGAGGTAACGTAGCACAGTCAGTCAGTCAGTTCGTAGAGGCAGAGAAACACACACACACACATCCCTGTAACTGATTAAATAGCTCCCAGAGGAACACAGGGGGCAAGAGAAGAAAGGAGAGAGCGAGAGAGAGAGAGAGAGAGAGAGAGAGAGAGAGAGAGAGAGAGAGAGAGAGAGAGAGAGAGAGAGAGAGAGAGAGAGAGGAGGAGAGAGAGAGTGAATCAAAGAGTAAGAGAGGGAGAGAGCCACAAACAGGCTCATGTTTTGTCGCTGTAAGTGGCCAAGCTAGGCTGAGGGGTGTGTGTGTTACAGGACTCAGTAATCTGTTGAGGAATGCTTAAGTGTCTGAGCCCAGATCTGAGTTGTGTGTTACAACATCTGATTAATGAATGACTGAGAATACGGCTGTAGCAGTGTGTGTGTGTGTTGTGTTGAGCCATCGACCCCGCCTCCTCTTGAATGCACTTTAACCTTTGATCTCACATGTTTTTAAGTCAAATGGTTTTGTTATATTTCTACAAGTTTGGACACACCTAGTCATTCCAGGGATTTTCTTTATTTTTACTATTTTCTACATTGTAGAATAATAGTGAAGATATCAAAACTATATCAAAACTATGAAATAACACACATGAACTCATGTACAGTAGTAAATAAAAAATATTTTATATTTGACATTCTAGTAGCCAATAAGTCTGGCTGCACAACAGATTGGCAAATGTATTGCAAATTGAGAAATCATATGACTAAACTGAATCAAAAAGTAGAAACTACACTAAGAATGATAGTAAAAAGCTTTGGAGCTTAAATTACATTTTGATCACAAAGCCCAATGATATTGCAAACTACTTTAATGACTTTTTCATTGGCAAGATAAGCAAACGTAGGGATGACATGCCAGCAACAAACGCTGACACTACACATCCAAGTATATCTGACCAAATTATGAAAGACAAACACTGTTATCTTGAATTCCGTAAAGTCAGTGTGGAAGAGGTGAAACAATGATTGTTGTCTATCAAAAATGACAAGGCACCAGGGTCTGACAACTTGGATGGAAAATTACTGAGGATAATAGCGGACGATATTGCCACTTCTCTTTGCCATATCTTTAATTTAAGCCTACTAGAAAGTGTGTGCCCTCTGGCCTGGAGGGAAGCTAAAGTCATTCCGCTACCTGAGAATAGTAAAGCCCCCTTTACTGTCTAAAATAACCACCCAATCAGTCTGTTACCAACCCTTAGTAAACTTCAGAACGGTAAAAGGTACAGTATCTGGTCAACATTGTGTTTGACCAGATACATTGCTGTTTTACAGTAAACAAATTGACAACAGACTTTCAGCATGCTGATAGAGAAGGACATTCAAAAAGCACAGCTGACTGAAGCACAGCACAAATGACTGATGATTTGATGAGAGAAATTGATGATAAAAATATTGTGGGGGCTGTGTTGTTAGACTTCAGTGCGGCTTTTGACATTATCGATCATAGTCTGCTGCTGGAAATACATGTGCGTTATGATTTTACACCCTCTGCTATATTGTGTATAAAGAGTTATCTGTCTAACAGAACACAGAAGGTGTTATGGCTTTACACCCCCTGCTATATTGTGTAAAAAGAGTTATCTGTCTAACAGCACACAGAGGGTGTTATGGCTTTACACCCCCTGCTATATTGTGTATAAAGAGTTATCTGTCTAACAGAACACAGAGGGTGTTATGGCTTTACACCCCCTGCTATAATGTGGATAAAGAGTTATCTGTCTAACAGAACACAGAGGGTGTTATGGCTTTACACCCCCTGCTATAATGTGGATAAAGAGTTATCTGTCTAACAGAACACAGAGGGTGTTATGGCTTTACACCCCCTGCTATATTGTGTATAAAGAGTTATCTGTCTAACAGAACACAGAGGGTGTTATGGCTTTACACCCCCTGCTATATGGTGTATAAAGAGTTATCTGTCTAACAGAACACAGAGGGTGTTATGGCTTTACACCCCCTGCTATAATGTGGATGAAGAGTTATCTGTCTAACAGAACACAGAGGGTGTTATGGCTTTACACCCCCTGCTATAATGTGGATAAAGAGTTATCTGTCTAACAGAACACAGAGGGTGTTATGGCTTTACACCCCCTGCTATATTGTGTATAAAGAGTTATCTGTCTAACAGAACACAGAGGGTGTTATGGCTTTACACCCCCTGCTATATTGTGTATAAAGAGTTATCTGTCTAACAGAACACAGAGGGTGTTATGGCTTTACACCCCCTGCTATATTGTGTATAAAGAGTTATATGTCTAACAGAACACAGAGGGTGTTATGGCTTTACACCCCCTGCTATAATGTGGATAAAGAGTTATCTGTCTAACAGAACACAGAGGGTGTTATGGCTTTACACCCTCTGCTATATTGTGTATAAAGAGTTATCTGTCTAACAGAACACAGAGGGTGTTATGGCTTTACACCCCCTGCTATAATGTGGATAAAGAGTTATCTGTCTAACAGAACACAGAGGGTGTTATGGCTTTACACCCCCTGCTATATTGTGTATAAAGAGTTATCTGTCTATATTGTGTATAGTTATCTGTCTAACAGAACACAGAGGGTGTTATGGCTTTACACCCCCTGCTATATTGTGTATAAAGAGTTATCTGTCTAACAGAACACAGAGGGTGTTATGGCTTTACACCCCCTGCTATATTGTGTATAAAGAGTTATCTGTCTAACAGAACACAGAGGGTGTTATGGCTTTACACCCCCTGCTATAATGTGGATAAGAGTTATCTGTCTAACAGAACACAGAGGGTGTTATGGCTTTACACCCCCTGCTATAATGTGGATAAGAGTTATCTGTCTAACAGAACACAGAGGGTGTTATGGCTTTACACCCCCTGCTATATTGTGTATAAAGAGTTATCTGTCTAACAGAACACAGAGGGTGTTGTGGCTTTACACCCCCTGCTATAATGTGGATAAGAGTTATCTGTCTAACAGAACACAGAGGGTGTTGTGGCTTTACACCCCCTGCTATAATGTGGATAAAGAGTTATCTGTCTAACAGAACACAGAGGGTGTTATGGCTTTACACCCCCTGCTATAATGTGGATAAGAGTTATCTGTCTAACAGAACACAGAGGGTGTTATGGCTTTACACCCCCTGCTATAATGTGGATAAGAGTTATCTGTCTAACAGAACACAGAGGGTGTTATGGCTTTACACCCCCTGCTATAATGTGGATAAGAGTTATCTGTCTAACAGAACACAGAGGGTGTTCTTTATTTTTTCTTTATTTAACTAGGCAAGTCAGTTAAGAACAAATTCTTATTTTCAATGACGGCCTAGGAACAGTGGGTTAACTGCCAGTTCAGGGGCAGAATGACAGATTTGTACCTTGTCAGCTAAGGGTTTTGAACTTGCAACCTTCCGGTTACTAGTCCAACGCTCTAACCACTAGGCTACCCTGCCGCCCCAACATAATCCATTAAGGTGACTTCATCACTTTAATGGAAGCCTCTCCAACATAATCCAGCTAGAATCGGGAATTCCCCAGGGCAGCTGTCTAGGCCCCTTACTTTTTTCAATCTTTACTAATGGTATGCCACTGGCTTTGAGTAAAGCCAGTGTGTCTATGTATGTGGAAGACACAACACTATACACGTCAGCTACTACAGCGACTGAAATGACCACAAAACTTTAAAAAATGTTAGTTTCAGAGTGGGTGGCAAGGAATAAGTTAGTCCTAAATATTTCAAAATCTAAAAGCACTGTATTAGCGACAAATCATTCACTGAACCCTAAACCTCGACTAAATCTTGTAATAAATCATGTGGAAATGAGCAAGTTGAGGTGACTAAACTGATGATAGTAACCCTGGATTTTAAGCCGTCATGATCAAAACATATTGATACAACAGTAGCTAAGATGGGGAGAAGTCTGTCCATAATAAAGCGCTGCTCTACCTTCTTAACAGCACTATCAACAAGGCAGGTCCTATAAGTCCTAGTTTCTACCTTCTTAACAACACTATCAATGAGGCAGGTCCTACAGGCCCTAGTTTCTACCTTCTTAACAACACTATCAGAAAGGCAGGTCCTTCAGGCTCTAGTGTCTACCTTCTTAACAACACTATCAGCAAGGCAGGTCCTACAGGCCCTAGTTTTGTCACACCTGGACTACTGTTCAGTCGTGTGGTCAGGTAACACAAAAAGGGACTTAGGAAAATTGCAATTGTCTCAGAACAGGGCAGCATAGCTGGCCCTTGGATGGACACAGAGAGCTAATATTAAGAATATGCATGTCAATCTCTACTTGTTGAAAGTGGAGGAGAGATCGACTTCATCACTACTTGTTTAACATATGAGATGTATTGACATGTTGAATGCACCGAGCTGTTTGTCTAAACTACTGGCACACAGCTCAGACACCCATGCACACCCCACAAGACAGGCCACAAGAGGTCTCTTCATAGTCCAGAACAGACTATGGGAGAGGCACAGTACTACATAGAGCCATGACTACATGGGAATCTTTTAAAAAATATACAAAAATACACCTTATGTAACAGTGGGGACTGTGAAGCAACACATAGGCACAGACATGCATACACACGTGATAACATACACACCATACACACATATTGATTTTGTACTGTAGATAAGTAGTAGCGATGGAGTAGGGGCCTGAGTGCCACAGAATGTTGTGAAATCTGTGAATGTATTTTAATGGATTTTTTTCAAATTATATAAACTGCCTTAATTTTGCAGGACCCCAGGAAGAGCAGCTGCTGCCTTGGCAGGAACTAATGGGGATGAAACTGGCTCTCAATCATTCCAAGTGAAGCTGGTTGAGAAAATGTGGATTATTTGTCAGACTATAGGGCCTAGTGCATTTCAGGTAAAATAATAACCAAATGTTTTAATCCCATGGCAAATGATCTAGCAACAGAATGCTAGCTAGCTAAATTTCCATAAATATTTAATGCTTTTCGACCTGTCCCCAAATTAATATAGTTAGTAGTTTGTTTTGATATTTCAACCTGCGTGTCCTGATTGCTTCTGGTCAGCAGTCTGGTCAGCAGGGGCACATCCCTGAACCTAGAGTATTCCTGACACACCCCTGAACCTAGAGTATTCCTGACACACCCCTGAACCTAGAGTATCCCTGACACACCCCTGCCTGCACTTAGATCCATTGCATTAGTGATAAGAGAATTATGTTCTCCAGGTACATCACCCAATTTAATTATATTACTCTCTGTCTGTAAACCAGAATTTGTAAGATCCTGGTCGAATGAAACAGACGGAGGCCCAGCTAAAAGGTTTATTCACGGAACGTTCTAACATCATGAATAAAAAAATATTAATTTTATACTGACTTCTCACGCCCACACATACACACAAACATACGCACACACATACACACAAACATACGCACACACATGTCCTTTAAAATACCATAAAGACACATTGTTTAACCCTAATTCTGACTAGGACTACACATTTATTGATTATGATTTTACACATTCTAATCAATTCCATACAAATACATGTTTCAGGACGGAATATTCTATTCATTCAATTAACAGACAATTCTCACCTATCAATTAGGTTTGTTGAGTTAGAGCCTCCACCAATCTTGCTTTTCCCTCACTCTGCGTTCCAACTCATCCAATTGGAATGAGTTCATCTGATGCAGCACTCCATCACTCTCCTTCTTGGTCAAATAGCCCTTTACACAGCTTGGGGGTGTTTTGGGTCATTGTCCTGTTGAAAAACAAATGTTCGTACCACTAAGTCCAAACCAGATGGGATGGCGTATCGCTGCAGAATGCTGGTTAAGAGTGCCTTGAATTCTAAATAAATCAGTGACAGTGTCTTCTTTTTTTAAACCCATAACCATGTGTAAGGTGTATACTTTTCTTTCAAAGTAGATGTGTTTAAAAAAGAAACACTGTGACCCTGATTTAACCCCCTACAGTGGTTAATAACGGCTGTGTCTAGTGTTATGTATGTTTTTCAGATTCAATCTGATCGCAGGATTTGGACAATACTCCATTGAAATGTTATTTCCTGATTTTGTTTTTATTTATTTCACCTTTATTTAACCAGGTTGGCTAGTTGAGAACACCTTTATTTAACCAGGTTGACTAGTTGAGAACACCTTTATTTAACCAGGTTGGCTAGTTGAGAACACCTTTATATTTAACCAGGTTGGCTAGTTGAGAACACCTTTATTTAACCAGGTTGGCTAGTTGAGAACACCTTTATTTAACCAGGTTGGCTAGTTGAGAACACCTTTATTTAACCAGGTTGGCTAGTTGAGAACACCTTTATTTAACCAGGTTGGCTAGTTGAGAACACCTTTATTTAACCAGGTTGGCTAGTTGAGAACACCTTTATTTAACCAGGTTGGCTAGTTGAGAACACCTTTATTTAACCAGGTTGACTAGTTGAGAACACCTTTATTTAACCAGGTTGGCTAGTTGAGAACACCTTTATTTAACCAGGTTGGCTAGTTGAGAACACCTTTATATTTAACCAGGTTGGCTAGTTGAGAACACCTTTATTTAACCAGGTTGGCTAGTTGAGAACAAGTTCTCATTTACAACTGTGACCTGACCAAGATAAAGCAAAGCAGTGTGACACAGACAACAACACAGAGTTACACATGGAGTAAACAATAAACAAGCCAATAACACAATAAACAAGTCGACACAGTAGAATAAAAATAAAGAAAGTCTATATACAGGTTGTGCAGATGAGGTAAGATAAAGGAGGTAAGGTAATAAATAGGGCATATTACAATTTAGCAATTAAACAATGGAGTGATAGATGTGCAGAAAATGAATGTGCAAGTAGAGATACTGGGGTGCAAAGGAGCAAAGAAAATGGGGATGAGTAAATTGGATGGGCTATTTACAGATGGGCTATTTACAGGTGCAATGATCTGTGAGCTGCTCTGACAGCTGATGCTTTAATGCTAGTGAGGGAGATATAAGTCTCCAGCTTCAGTGATTTTTGCAGTTCGTTCCAGTCATCGGCAGCAGAGAACTGGAAGGAAAGGTGGCCAAAGGGGGAATTGGCTTTGGGGATGACCAGTAAAATATACCTGCTGGAGCGCGTGCTATGGGTGGGTGTTGCTATGGTGACCAGTGACATATACCTGCTGGAGCGCGTGCTATGGGTGGGTGCAGCTATGGTGACCAGTGAGATATACCTGCTGGAGCGCGTGCTATGGGTGGGTGCTGCTATGGTGACCAGTGAGATATACCTGCTGGAGCACGTGCTATGGGTGTGTGGGTGCAGCTATGGTGACCAGTGACATATACCTGCTGGAGCGCATGCTATGGGTGGGTGCTGCTATGGTGACCAGTGAGATATACCTGCTGGAGCACGTGCTACAGGTGGGTGCTGCTATGGTGACCAGTGAGATATACCTGCTGGAGCGCGTGCTACAGGTGGATGCTGCTATGGTGACCAGTAACATATACCTGCTGGAGCGCGTGCTATGGGTGGGTGCTGCTATGGTGACCAGTGAGATATACCTGCTGGAGTGCATGCTATGGGTGGGTGCTGCTATGGTGACCAGTAACATACACCTGCTGGAGCGCGTGCTATGGGTGGGTGCTGCTATGGTGACCAGTGAGATATACCTGCTGGAGTGCATGCTATGGGTGGGTGCTGCTATGGTGACCAGTGAGATATACCTGCTGGAGCGCGTGCTATGGGTGGGTGCTGCTATGGTGACCAGTGAGATATACCTGCTGGAGCACGTGCTATGGGTGGGTGCTGCTATGGTGACCAGTGAGATATACCTGCTGGAGCGCGTGCTATGGGTGGGTGCTGCTATAGTGACCAGTGAGCTGAGATAAGGCAGGGCTTTACCTAGCAAAGACTTATAGATGACCTGGAGCCAGTGGTTTTGGCAATGAATATGAAGCGAGGGCCAGCCAACGAGAGCATACAGGTCGCAGAAGTTGGTAGTATAAGGTGCTTTGGTGACAAAACGGATGGCACTGTGATAGACGGCATCCAGTTTGTTGAGTAGGGTGTTGGAGGCTATTTTGTAAAGGACATCGCCGAAGTAAAGGATTGGTAGGATAGTCAGTTTTACGAGAGTGTGTTTGGCAGCACGAGTAAAGGATGCTTTATTGCGATACAGGAAGCCAATTCTAGATTCAATTTTGTATTGGAGATGCTTAATGTGAGTCTAGAAGGGAAGTTTACAGTCTAACCAGACACCTAGGTATTTGTAGATGTCCACATATTCTAAGGCAGAACCGTCCTGGATGGGCGGGCAGGTGCTGCTAGCGATTGGTTGAAGAGCATTCATTTAGTTTTACTTGCATTTAAGAGCAGTTGGAGGCCACGGAAGGAGAGTTTGAATGGCGTTGAAGCTCGTTTGGAGGTTAGTTAGCACAGTGTCCAAAGAAAGACAAGATGTATACAGACCGTTATCGTCTGCGTAGAGGTGGATCAGAGAATCACCAGCAGCAAGAGCGATATCATTCATATATACAGAGAAAAGAGTCGGCCCGAGAATTCAACCCTGTGGTACCCCCATAGAGACTGCCAACAGTCCCTCCAATCTGACACACTAAACTCTGTCTGAGAAGTAGTTGGTGAACCAGGCGAGGCAGTTATTTGAGAAACCAGGGCAGTTGAGTCTGCCGATAAGAATGCGATGATTGACAGAGTCAAAAGCTTTGGCCAGGTCAATGAATACAGCTGCACAGTACTGATGAAGCCAACATTTACTGCAAATATCCGCCAACGCAGGAACATTACCTTTAAAAGGTGCCTTGCACACAGAAAACAGGTAGTACTGACCAAAGCAAACAGACACAAAGCAAACAGACACATGAACAACAGGTATAGGCACCGAACAGTAGTGTGTAGTCAATCAATCAGTAGTGTGTGTAGTTAATCAATCAATCAGTAGTGTGTGTAGTTAATCAATCAGTAGTGTGTGTAGTTAATCAATCAATCAGTAGTGTGTGTAGTTAATCAATCAATCAGTAGTGTGTGTAGTTAATCAATCAGTAGTGTGTGTAGTTAATCAATCAATCAGTAGTGTGTGTAGTTAATCAATCAATCAGTAGTGTGTGTAGTTAATCAATCTATCAATAGTGTGTGTAGTTAATCAATCAATCAGTAGTGTGTGTAGTTAATCAATCAATCAGTAGTGTGTGTAGTTAATCAATCAATCAGTAGTGTGTGTAATTAATCAATCAATCAGTAGTGTGTGTAGTTAATCAATCAATCAGTAGTGTGTGTAGTTAATCAATCAATCAGTAGTGTGTGTAGTCAATCAATAAATCAATCAATCAATCAATCAGTAGTGTGTGTAGTTAATCAATCAATCAATCAATCAATCAGTAGTGTGTGTAGTTAATCAATCAGTAGTGTGTGTGTAGTTAATCAATCAATCAGTAGTGTGTGTAGTTAATCAATCAATCAATCAATCAATCAGTCAGTAGTGTGTGTAGTTAATCAATCAATCAATCAGTAGTGTGTGTAGTTAATCAATCAATCAGTAGTGTGTGTAGTTAATCAATCAATCAGTCGTGTGTGCGTAATCAATCAATTAGTAGTGTGTGTTCTCAATCAATCAGTATTGTGTTCAGTCAATCAATCAGTAGTGTGTGTAGTTATTCAATCAATCAGTATTGTGTTCAGTCAATCAATCAGTAGTGTGTGTAGTTATTCAATCAATCAGTATTGTGTTCAGTCAATCAATCAGTAGTGTGTGTAGTTATTCAATCAATCAGTAGTGTGTGTAGTCAATCAATCAATCAGTAGTGTGTGTAGTTAATCAATCAATCAGTAGTGTGTGTAGTTAATCAATCAATCAGTATTGTGTTCAGTCAATCAATCAGTAGTGTGTGTAGTCAATCAATCAGTAGTGTGTGTGTAATCAATCAATCAGTAGTGTGACGTGTATCTCTCCTCAACACCTCAGCTGACGTGAAGTGTAGCTCTCCCCAAAACCTCAGCTGAGGTGAAGTGTAGCTCTCCCCAACAACAACCAGTCTTAAATATCACCTGGACCAGCCACTCCTAAAAATCAACAAGGCCTGCCACTCCTAAATTTCACCTTGGCCAGCGACTCTTAAATGTCAACTGGGCCTACCCTTCCTAAATATCAACTGGGCCAGCCACTCTTTATTATCACCTTGGCCAGCCACACCGAAATATCCCCTGGGCCAGCAACTCCTAAATATCACCTGGGCCAGCCACCGAATATCACCTGGGCAATCCACTCCTAAATATCACCTGGGCCATCCACTCCTAAATATCACCTGGGCCATCCACTCCTAAATATCCCCTGGGCCAGCCACTCCTAAATATCACCTGGGCCATCCACTCCTAAATATCACCTGGGCCAGCCACTCCTTATTATCACCTGGGCCAGCCACTCCTTATTATCACCTGGGCCAGCCACTCCTAAATATAACCTTGGCCAGCCACTCCGAAATATCCCCTGGGCCATCCACTCCTAAATATTACCTGAGCCAGCCACTCCGAAATATCACCTGTGCCATCCACTCCTAAATATCACCTGGGCCATCCACACCTAAATATCACCTGGGCCAGCCACTCCTAAATATCACCTGGGCCATCCACTCCTAAATATCACCTGGGCCATCCACTCCTAAATATCACCTGGGCCATCCACTCCTAAATATCACCTGGGCCATCCACTCCTAAATATCACCTGGGCCATCCACTCCTAAATATCACCTGGGCCATCCACTCCTAAATATCACCTGGGCCATCCACTCCTAAATATCACCTGGGCCATCCACTCCTAAATATCACCTGGGCCATCCACTCCTAAATATCACCTGGGCCATCCACTCCTAAATATCACCTGGGCCATCCACTCCTAAATATCACCTGGGCCATCCACTCCTAAATATCACCTGGGCCATCCACTCCTAAATATCACCTGGGCCATCCACTCCTAAATATCACCTGGGCCATCCACTCCTAAATATCACCTGGGCCATCCACTCCTAAATATCACCTGGGCCATCCACTCCTAAATATCACCTGGGCCATCCACTCCTAAATATCACCTGGGCCATCCACTCCTAAATATCACCTGGGCCATCCACTCCTAAATATCACCTGGGCCATCCACTCCTAAATATCACCTGGGCCATCCACTCCTAAATATCACCTGGGCCAGCACAGTTGAAACAACTTCCCACTAACCAGATGAGTTTTAAGATGGCGCCGAAGAGTATGGCTGTAGTTTTACATTCCCGTAACCAACTTTTCTATTTTGTTCATTTTTTGTATCTTATTCTGTACATAATGTTGCTGCTTCCGTCTCTTATGACCGAAAATAACTTCTGGACATCAGACCTGGGATTACTCACCACAAACTGGAAGAAGCTTTTTCCTTTAACGAGTCCAACAAGAAAGATACACTGCTCTCCCGGGAACAGCCCCAGATCCTCGTCATTTGCGTGAAGAAAAGACATCTGTAGGCGAGCGCGTAAAACCCCACTGCCATCAATTCTACTTGCTAACATTAAAAAATTGGAAAATACATTTTCTGACCTACGATTACAACTATCCTACCAACGGATCATTAATAAATGTAATATATTATGTTTCACCAAGTCGTGGCCGAACGACGACGCGGATAATATAGAGCTGGAGGGATTTTCAATGCACCAGCAGAACAGAGAAGCTATATCTGGAAAGACGAGGGGTGGGGGTGTGTGTCTTTTTGTCAATAACAGCTGGTGCGCGATGTCTAATGTTAAAGAAGTCTCGAGGTATTGCTCACCTGAGGTAGAGTACCTTATGATAAGCTATAGACCACACTATCTACCAATAGAATTCTCATCTATATTATTCGTAGCCGTCTATTTACCACCACAGACCGATGCTGGCACCAAGACCACACTCAACCAACTCTATAAGGTCATAAGCAAACAAGAAAATACTCACCCAGAAGTGGCGCTCCTAGTGGCCGGGGACTTTAATGACAGGAAACTTAAATCAGTTTTACAGAAAAATGTATATGCAGCCAAGGGGGAAAAAAACTCTAAACCACCTTTACTCCAAACAGAGATGCATACAAAGCTCTCCCCCGCCCTCCATTTGGCAAATCTGACCGTAATTGACTACTGCTTACACACCAAAATTAAAGCAAGAAGTACCAGTGACTCCCTCAACATGGAAGTGGTCAGATGACGTGGTTGCTACGCTACAGGACTGTTTTGCTAGCACAGAATGGAATATGTTCCAGGATTCATCCAATGGCATTAAGGAGTATACCACCTCAGTCATCGGCTTCATCAATAAGTGCATCGACGACATCATCCACACAGTGACTGTACTTACATATCCCAACCAGAAGCCATGGATTACAGGCAACATCCGCATCGAGCTAAAGGCTAGAGCTGCCGCTTTCAAGGAGCGGGACACGAATCCGGCGCCTATAAGAAATCCCGCTATGCCCTCAGACGAACCATCAAACAAGAAAAGCATCAAGATTGAATCCTACTACACCGGCTATGATGCTCGTCGGACGTGGCAGGGCTTGAAAACTATTACAGACTACAAAGGGAAACCCAGACGCGAGCTTCCCAGTGACGCGAGCCTACCAGACAAGCTAAATGCCTTTTTATGCTCGCTTCGAGGCAAGCAACAGTGAAGCATGTATGAGAGCACCAGCTGTTTTGGATGACTGTGTGATAACGCTCTCGGTAAACGATGTGAGCAAAAGCTTTAATAAACAGGTCAACATTCAAAGCCGCTGGGTCAGACGGATTACCAGGACGTGTACTTAAAGCATGCGCAGACCAACTGTCAACTGTCTTCACTGACATTTTCAACCTCTTCCTGACCGAGTCTGTAATACCTACATGTCTCAAGCAGACCACCATAGTCCCTGTGCCCAAGGAAGCAAAGGTAACCTGCCTGAGGCAGCCAAGTCTAGGACCAAGAAGGCTCCTCAACAGCTTCTATCCCCAAACTACATGTACAAATGACCTCTATACCTCTACCCCCGCACACTGACTCGGTACTGGTACCCCCTGTCTATAGTCTCGTTATTGTGTTACTTTTTATTATTATTTACTTTCGTTTATTTGGTAAATATTTTCTTAACTCTTTTTGAACTGCACTGTTGGTTAAGGGCTTGTAAGTAAGCATTTCACAGTAAAGTCTACACTTGTTGTATTCAGCGCATGTGACAAATATAGTTTTGATTTGATTTGAGATGGCATCCAGCACAGGTGTAACACATACTGACTGACAAGGTGACACCAATCTGTGCTCCCTGCGTTCTAAAATGCCATACGCCCCAAATGTCCAACCTCAAAACATAAATAGAAAAACCAAAAGCCTTTCACACCTTCCCTCTTAAAACAGCAAATATACCCTGTATCCTCACCACCAACAGAAAACAACTTCCTGTATCCTCACCACCAACAGAAAACAACTTCCTGTATCCTCACCACCAACAGAAAACAACTTCCTGTATCCTCACCACCAACAGAAAACAACTTCCTGTATCCACACCACCAACAGAAAACAACTTCCTGTATCCTCACCACCAACAGAAAACAACTTCCTGTATCCTCACCACCAACAGAAAACAACTTCCTGTATCCTCACCACCAACAGAAAACAACACGATAAACTAAAATGCGTCTCTACTTATGCTTCGCCTTCTCCAATATAAACTGGCTGTCAATCATCAAACATAAGACAAAAACAGACACATGAACAGACACTTTTCATATCACCTTTTTTATTTAATATTGTTTTTATATAGCTGCCGAAATCTAAGTGATGTGGGAACAATATTGCTTCAACCATCGTCTGCCCAGTGGGATGTGTCGCATGCTAATAAAGTGAGTGAGCGAGAGAGAGAGAGAGAGAGAGAGAGAGAGAGAGAGAGAGAGAGAGAGAGAGAGAGAGAGAGAGAGAGAGAGAGAGAGAGAGAGAGAGAAAGAGAGAGAGAGAGAGAGAGAGAGAGAGAGAGAGAGAGAGAGAGAGAGAGAGACAGATAAAGAGAGAGACTGAGAGAGAGAGAGAGAGAGAGAGAGAGAGAGAGAGAGAGAGAGAGAGAGAGAGAGAGAGAGACAGAAAGAGAGAGAGAGTGAAAGAGAGAGCGAGAGAAAGACAGACAGAAAGAGAGACAGAGAGAGAGTAATTCTGGTAAAGGCTATAAATTCCGTGATATAAAGTCTTCATAGGGATCAGTCAGACCTCTACAACCTACAGATACACCACTCTAGACACAACCTACAGGAAACTAACACAAGACTAACAAGGCAACATTAGATAACCGTTGATATTCTGTGACTTTCTGTGAGTATTCCTCTCCAGATTGATATTTGCTTCTTCTACTGTCTCAGGGCGGAATAGTTATATCTGTATGTATGACCTCTTTCTGAAAGATGACATGAATTTCTTCATCCTTACTTCCTGACTAATTAGTTACAATGAAATACATAATTGAATCCAGAACATAAAGACAACGTTTACTGTCCAGAGTAAATGTGTGTTTAGTTCATGTGTTATTAATTGGGCTCCCAAGTGATGCAGCGGTCTAAGGCACTGCATCTCAGTGCAAGAGGCATCGCTACAGTCCTTGGTTCGAATCCAGGCTGTATTATATCTGGCTGTGATTGGGAGTCCCATAGGGCGGCGATCAATTGACCCAGCATCGTCCGGGTTTGCCCAGGGTAGGCCGTAATTGTAAATAAATTAAATTAACTGATTTGCCTAGTTAAATACATTTTTTTTTTAATCCACGGCGGACCTGTCTATGTGAGATTCAACTGTAATCAGTAACCAACAGCCTACAAAATCCCTACTCCTACAATACTGCTAAATAGTAATATACAGCATTATACAGCAGATATACAGCAGATATACAGCATTACTGTACAGCAATCAGATGTACAGTACTATATAGTATTCAGATGTACAGTACTATACAGTATTCAGATGTACAGTATTATACAGTATTCAGATGTACAGGAGTACTATACAGTATTCCGATGTACAGTACTATACAGTATTCAGATGTACTGTCATATTATACAGTATTCAAATATACTGTAGTTCTATACAGTATTCAGATGTACAGGAGTACTATACAGTATTCAGATGTACTGTAATACTATACAGTATTCAAATATACTGTAGTACTATACAGTATTCAGATGTACTGTAATACTATACAGTATTCAGATCAACAGTATTACTATTCAGTATTCAGATGTACAGGAGTACTATCCAGTATTCAGATGTACTGTAATACTATACAGTATTCAGATCAACAGTATTACTATTCAGTATTCAGATGTACTGCACTATACAGTATTCAGATGTGGAGTAGTACTAAACAGTATTCAGATGTACATTACTATACAGCATTCAGGTGTACAGAACTACACCGTATTCAGATATACAGTACTATACAATAATCAGATGTACAGTACTATAGAGTATTCCGATCAACAGTATTACTATTCAGTATTCAGATGTACAGTACTATACAGTATTCAGATTTTCTGTAGTACTATACAGTATTCAGATGTACTGTAGTACTATACGGTATTGAGATGTACTGTAGTACTATACAGTATTCAGATGTACTGTAGTACTATAGAGTATTCAGATGTACTGTAGTACTATACAGTATTCAGATGTACTGTAGTACTATGCAGTATACAGATGTACTGTAGTACACTACAGTATTCAGATGTACTGTAGTACTATACGGTATTCAGATGTACTGTAGTACTATACGGTATTCAGATGTACTGTAGTACTATACAGTATTCAGATGTACTGTAGTACTATACGGTATTCAGATGTACTGTAGTACTATACGGTATTCAGATGTACTGTAGTACTATACGGTATTCAGATGTACTGTAGTACTATACAGTATTCAGATGTACTGTAGTACTATGCAGTATTCAGATGTACTGTAGTACACTACAGTATTCAGATGTACTGTAGTACTATACAGTATTCAGATGTACTGTAGTACTATACGGTATTGAGATGTACTGTAGTACTATACAGTATTCAGATGTAGAGTAGTACTATACGGTATTCAGATGTACTGTAGTACTATACGGTATTCAGATGTACTGTAGTACTATACAGTATTCAGATGTAGAGTAGTACTATGCAGTATTCAGATGTACTGTAGTACACTACAGTATTCAGATGTACTGTAGTACTATACAGTATTCAGATGTACTGTAGTACTATACGGTATTCAGATGTAGAGTAGTACTATACAGTATTCAGATGTAGAG
Source organism: Oncorhynchus gorbuscha (assembly GCF_021184085.1). NCBI lineage: Eukaryota > Metazoa > Chordata > Actinopteri > Salmoniformes > Salmonidae > Oncorhynchus > Oncorhynchus gorbuscha. The sequence continues at coordinate 110,344,668 of NC_060174.1, read as the reverse complement.
TAGTACTATACAGTATTCAGATGTACTGTCATACTATACAGTATTCAGATGTAGAGTAGTACTATGCAGTATTCAGATGTACTGTAGTACACTACAGTATTCAGATGTACTGTAGTACTATACAGTATTCAGATGTACTGTAGTACTATACAGTATTCAGATGAACTGTAGTACTATACAGTATTCAGATGTAGAGTAGTACTATACGGTATTCAGATGTACTGTAGTACTATACGGTATTCAGATGTACTGTAGTACTATACGGTATTCAGATGTACTGTAGTACTATACAGTATTCAGATGTACTGTAGTACTATACAGTATTCAGATGAACTGTAGTACTATACAGTATTCAGATGTAGAGTAGTACTATACGGTATTCAGATGTACTGTAGTACTATACGGTATTCAGATGTACTGTAGTACTATACGGTATTCAGATGTACTGTAGTACTATTCAGTATTCAGATGTACAGGAGTACTATCCAGTATTCAGATGTACTGTAATACTATACAGTATTCAGATCAACAGTATTACTATTCAGTATTCAGATGTACTGCACTATACAGTATTCAGATGTGGAGTAGTACTAAACAGTATTCAGATGTACATTACTATACAGCATTCAGGTGTACAGAACTATACCGTATTCAGATATACAGTACTATACAGTAATCAGATGTACAGTACTATAGAGTATTCCGATCAACAGTATTACTATTCAGTATTCAGATGTACAGTACTATACAGTATTCAGATGTACAGTACTATACAGTATTCAGATGTACAGTACTATACAGTATTCAGATGTACTGTAGTACTATACAGTATTCAGATGTACTGTAGTACTATACAGTATTCAGATGTACTGTAGTACTATAGAGTATTCAGATGTGCTGTAGTACTATACGGTATTCAGATGTACTGTAGTACTATACGGTATTGAGATGTACTGTAGTACTATACAGTATTCAGATGTACTGTAGTACTATACAGTATTCAGATGTACTGTAGTACTATACAGTATTCAGATGTAGAGTAGTACTATACGGTATTCAGATGTACTGTCGTACTATACGGTATTGAGATGTACTGTAGTACTATACAGTATTCAGATGTACTGTAGTACTATACAGTATTCAGATGTACTGTAGTACTATACAGTATTCAGATGTAGAGTAGTACTATACGGTATTCAGATGTACTGTCGTACTATACGGTATTCAGATGTAGAGTAGTACTATACAGTATTCAGATGTAGAGTAGTACTATACAGTATTCAGATGTACTGTCATACTATACAGTATTCAAATATAGTGTAGTTCTATTCAGTATTCAGATGTACAGGAGTACTATACAGTATTCAGATGTACTGTAATACTATACAGTATTCAGATCAACAGTATTACTATTCAGTATTCAGATGTATTGTAGTACTATACAGTATTCAGATATACTGCACTATACAGTATTCAGATGTGGAGTAGTACTAAACAGTATTCAAATGTACATTACTATACAGCATTCAGGTGTACAGAACTATACCGTATTCAGATATACAGTACTATACAGTAATCAGATGTACAGTACTATAGAGTATTCCGATCAACAGTATTACTATTCAGTATTCAGATGTACAGTACTATACAGTATTCAGATTTTCTGTAGTACTAGACAGTATTCAGATGTACTGTAGTACTATACGGTATTGAGATGTACTGTAGTACTATACAGTATTCAGATGTACTGTAGTACTATAGAGTATTCAGATGTACTGTAGTACTATACAGTATTCAGATGTACTGTAGTACTATGCAGTATACAGATGTACTGTAGTACACTACAGTATTCAGATGTACTGTAGTACTATACGGTATTCAGATGTACTGTAGTACTATACGGTATTCAGATGTACTGTAGTACTATACAGTATTCAGATGTACTGTAGTACTATACGGTATTCAGATGTACTGTAGTACTATACGGTATTCAGATGTACTGTAGTACTATACGGTATTCAGATGTACTGTAGTACTATACAGTATTCAGATGTACTGTAGTACTATGCAGTATTCAGATGTACTGTAGTACACTACAGTATTCAGATGTACTGTAGTACTATACAGTATTCAGATGTACTGTAGTACTATACGGTATTGAGATGTACTGTAGTACTATACAGTATTCAGATGTAGAGTAGTACTATACGGTATTCAGATGTACTGTAGTACTATACGGTATTCAGATGTACTGTAGTACTATACAGTATTCAGATGTAGAGTAGTACTATGCAGTATTCAGATGTACTGTAGTACACTACAGTATTCAGATGTACTGTAGTACTATACAGTATTCAGATGTACTGTAGTACTATACGGTATTCAGATGTAGAGTAGTACTATACAGTATTCAGATGTAGAGTAGTACTATACAGTATTCAGATGTACTGTCATACTATACAGTATTCAAATATAGTGTAGTTCTATTCAGTATTCAGATGTACAGGAGTACTATACAGTATTCAGATGTACTGTAATACTATACAGTATTCAGATCAACAGTATTACTATTCAGTATTCAGATGTATTGTAGTACTATACAGTATTCAGATATACTGCACTATACAGTATTTTCTGATGTGGAGTAGTACTAAACAGTATTCAAATGTACATTACTATACAGCATTCAGGTGTACAGAACTATACCGTATTCAGATATACAGTACTATACAGTAATCAGATGTACAGTACTATAGAGTATTCCGATCAACAGTATTACTATTCAGTATTCAGATGTACAGTACTATACAGTATTCAGATGTACAGTACTATACAGTATTCAGATGTACAGTACTATACAGTATTCAGATGTACTGTAGTACTATACAGTATTCAGATGTACTGTAGTACTATACAGTATTCAGATGTACTGTAGTACTATAGAGTATTCAGATGTGCTGTAGTACTATACGGTATTCAGATGTACTGTAGTACTATACGGTATTGAGATGTACTGTAGTACTATACAGTATTCAGATGTACTGTAGTACTATACAGTATTCAGATGTACTGTAGTACTATACAGTATTCAGATGTAGAGTAGTACTATACGGTATTCAGATGTACTGTCGTACTATACGGTATTCAGATGTACTGTAGTACTATACAGTATTCAGATGTACTGTAGTACTATACAGTATTCAGATGTACTGTAGTACTATACAGTATTCAGATGAACTGTAGTACTATACAGTATTCAGATGTAGAGTAGTACTATACGGTATTCAGATGTACTGTAGTACTATACGGTATTCAGATGTACTGTAGTACTATACGGTATTCAGATGTACTGTAGTACTATACAGTATTCAGATGTACTGTAGTACTATACAGTATTCAGATGAACTGTAGTACTATACAGTATTCAGATGTAGAGTAGTACACTACAGTATTCAGATGTACTGTAGTACTATACAGTATTCAGATGTAGAGTAGTACTATACGGTTTTCAGATGTACTGTAGTACTATACAGTATTCAGATGTAGAGTAGTACTATACGGTATTCAGATGTACTGTAGTACTATACAGGCTGTGTCTGTTTAAATGTCCAGTTTATATTATTTATTAACAAGTTCTTTATGGTCCAGACCCAGAGGTAGTCTGTGTCTGTCAACACCCAGCCCACAGTCTCTCTCTGATAGACTGACCACTGTGTCCTGTCCTCTCCCCAGGCGGTGTGGGTTTCTGGGTAAGATGATGATGTCAGTGAAAGCCAGTGTGTTCTTGCTGGTGCTCTACTTTACCACACCGATTTCAGGTGAGACTGACCTCTGACCTCTAAACTTTCACCCCTGATCTTTCAACATCTGACCCTTGACCTTTCACCTCTCCAAACTCTCTTCTTTCCCCTTTATCATTCCCCTCTCAGCCTCAGGTGACTCTACACTCTAGACCTCAGTCATAAACCTCCCCCTCCTCCTCTCTCTCCTCTTCCATCCATCCATCCATCCATCCTTTCCTTTCCCTCTCCCTCCCCCTCGCTCTCCTCTTCCCTCCAACTTTCCCTTCCCTCCATCCCTCTCTCCATGCCTCCATCTGACCCTCCCTCCCCTCCCTCCCCCTTCCCCTCTGTCCTTCCTTCTCTTTCCCTCCCTCCCTCCCTCCCTCCCTCCCTCCCTCCCTCCCTCCCTCCCTCCCTCCCTCCCTCCCTCCCTCCCTCCCTCCTCCCTTCCTCCCCCTCTCTCCTCTCCCTCCCCAGGATTGGAGGTGAAGTCAGATCCAGAAGTCAGTGGAGGGTTTGTCCATACAGAGCTGGAGAAGACAGTGTCTCTGACCTGTCTGTCTGAGCCCCAGGAGGCAGAGCTGGTGTGGCTGAGGAACGGTCAGCTGATCAGCATTGCAGAGGGCAACACCTGGGGCAGCAGCAGGCTCTGTGTCACGCCCGTAACCCACAACGACCACGCCGCCATCTTTACCTGCCAGATGAAGAACAATGCCAGCGTCAACGCCTCAGTCCAGCTGGAGGTCACCTGTATGTTTCTCTCTCTCGCTCTCGCTCTCGCTCTCTCTCTCTGTCTCTCTGTTTCTCTCTGTCTGTCTCTCTCTCTGTCTGTCTCTCTGTCTCTCTGTTTCTCTCTGTCTCTCTCTCTCTCTCTCTCTCTGTTTCTCTCTCTCTCTGTTTCTCTCTCTCTCTCTGTCTCTCTGTTTCTCTGTCTCTCTCTCTCTCTATCTGTCTCTCTGTCTGTCTCTCTCTCTGTCTCTCTGTCTCTGACCCGTTGTTACCACTGACCTCTAACCTGTGCTCCCTAGACGCCCCGTTGCACTCTGGGAAGGAGGAGGTGTCGGTGGAGCAGACTAGGGAGCTGGAATTGTCATGTGACGTCTTTGCCAACCCCCCCGTCTTGGTATCTTGGCAACAGCACGGAGACCCCATCGACCTATCAGAGGGCGGCTTCCTACTGACCAATGACGGCTTTACGTCTCGTCTGAAGGTGGGCCGGGTGGACAGGGCGGTACACCAAGGTCCCTACAGCTGTGTGACGTCATCGCCCATTTACCCAAATCGCACCAAATCTTTTGAAGTCACCGTCACAGGTCAGGGAAGGGTCACGCTCCCACAATGCAACACACTTACTTCTCTGCATTTACTGCAGACCTGAATTCCTTTCTTTCCTGATGTCCTCTCATCATGTCCTCTTCTCTTCTCTGCTTCGTCTTTCCTCCCATCTGCCTCTCCTCTCTCTAGACAAGACCCTTCAGTTCCAGACAGACCTGATCTTTCCCATGATAGCAGGCCTGGTGGTGATAGGCTGTACCACATTGCTCGCCATCATCTCTCGCTGGAGGTGGATCACACAGGTAACACAGAAACACACACATGTTTTTTTACTGTCCTTGTGGGAACCAAACAATTGATTTACATTCAAAATCCGATTTCCCCTAACGCTAAACCTAATCCTAACCTTAACCCCAAATGTAGCCCTAATCCTAATTTTAACCCCAAATGTAGCCCTAATCCTAACCTTAACCCCAAATGTAGCCCTAATCCTAACCTTAACCCCAAATGTAGCCCTAATCCTAACCTTAACCCCAAATGTAGCCCTAATCCTAACCTTAACCCCAAATGTAGCCCTAATCCTAACCTTAACCCCAAATGTAGCCCTAATCCTAACCTTAACCCCAAATGTAGCCCTAATCCTAACCTTAACCCCAAATGTAGCCCTAATCCTATTAAAATATGGTGAAATGTCATCACATGTCCAAATTGTTATTGTGTTTACTACCCTTCTGGTAACAACAAGGATAGTAAAACCAAAACACAAAAACACACAAAGACAGAGATAACATAACACCCCACTTCCTGACAATCTGATTCTGTTTCCTGTTTCCTCACAGTGCTACAAGTAGGAGGATCTAAGCCCGCTACACCTCCGACCACAGCCAATAAGATCAGAGAATATGACCATGAATCCACTCCATTGGACAGAGGGAAACCATGAGGTGTTCTATACTGATGAATAGCTGTTGGGATGTACTGTATGAGTGATTACATTGATATAATCTACTGTTGTGATATGAAAATATTGTATTTCTACTTCAAATTAAAGAGAAACTCATTCATATATTTAACCCAGTCTGTTCGATATGATACTGTGTCGTTGATGTGCTGTCTTTGGATAGTTGTGGAGTGGCCAGAGTGGTGCTCTGGAGGGGCCAGGAGGGACCAGAGTGGTGCTCTGGAGGGGCCAGGAGGGGCCAGAGTGGTGCTCCGGAGGGGCCAGGAGGGGCCAGAGTGGTGCTCTGGAGGGGCCAGGAGGGGCCAGAGTGGTGCTCCGGAGGGGCCAGGATGGGCCAGAGTGGTGCTCTGGAGGGGCCAGGAGGGGCCAGAGTGGTGCTCCGGAGGGGCCAGGAGGGGCCAGAGTGGTGCTCTGGAGGGGCCAGAGTGGTGCTCTGGAGGGGCCAGAGTGGTGCTCTGGAGGGGCCAGAGTGGTGCTCTGGAGGGGCCAGGAGGGGCCAGGAGGGGACAGAGTGGTGCTCCGGAGGGGCCAGGAGGGACCAGAGTGGTGCTCCGGAGGGGCCAGAGTGGTGCTCTGGAGGGACCAGAGTGGTGCTCTGGAGGGGCCAGGAGGGACCAGAGTGGTGCTCTGGAGGGGCCAGGAGGGGCCAGAGTGGTGCTCCGGAGGGGCCAGAGTGGTGCTCTGGTGGGGCCAGAGTGGTGCTCTGGAGGGGCCAGGAGGGACCAGGAGGGGCCAGAGTGGTGCTCCGGAGGGACCAGGAGGGGCCAGAGTGGTGCTCTGGAGGGGCCAGGAGGGGCCAGAGTGGTGCTCTGGAGGGGCCAGGAGGGGCCAGAGTGGTGCTCTGGAGGGGCCAGGAGGGGCCAGGAGGGGCCAGAGTGGTGCTCTGGAGGGGCCAGGAGGGGCCAGAGTGGTGCTCTGGAGGGGCCAGGAGGGGCCAGAGTGGTGCTCTGGTTGGGCCAGTGGTGCTCTGGAGGGGCCAGGAGGGGCCAGAGTGGTGCTCTGGAGGGGCCAGAGTGTTGCTCTGGAGGGGCCAGAGTGGTGCTCTGGAGGGGCCAGAGTGGTGCTCTGGAGGGGCCAGGAAGGGCCAGGAGGGGCCAGAGTGGTGCTCTGGAGGGGCCAGGAGGGGCCAGAGTGGTGCTCTGGTTGGGCCAGTGGTGCTCTGGAAGGGCCAGAGTGGTGCTCCGGAGGGGCCAGGAGGGACCAGAGTGGTGCTCCGGAGGGGCCAGGAGGGGCCAGAGTGGTGCTCTGGAGGGGCCAGGGATTAATGGTACCAGGGTAGAGATGACTGGGCTGTGGAATTAGGTGCTGATCTATGGTGAAGTATTGTGTGTTTCCTCTGTGTTCCAAGCTAGCAAAGCTGAACTGTGACCTCTGAGTCAGACAGGCAGTGTTCTTCCTGTCACCATTTCATCTGTCTAGGGCTCGTTAAAATACTGTTAAACATTTACTGCCACTGAGTCAAAGGGACAGGGACAGGGACACACACACACGGGCACACACGCACAGACACACACACACACACTCACACACACACACAGACACACACTCACACTCACACACACACACAGACATACACACACAAACACCTCAAATAAAAGGTTATTGCAGACTCAAGGACGTCGCTGGTTGAGAACTCTGTAAAATAACTTATTTATTGGGATCACATAAAACAACGTCAAATCTGTTAGGGCTGGGTTCCAACATGTCCTGTTAGTTAAACGGCTGGGTTCCAACATGTCCTGTTAGTTAAATGGCTGGGTTCCAACATGTCCTGGTAGTTAAACGGCTGGGTTCCAACATGTCCTGTTAGTTAAACGGCTGGGTTCCAACATGTCCTGTTAGTTAAACGGCTGGGTTCCAACATGTCCTGTTAGTTAAACGGCTGGGTTCCAACATGTCCTGTTAGTTAAACGGCTGGGTTCCAACATGTCCTGTTAGTTAAACGTCTGGGTTCCAACATGTCCTGTTAGTTAAACGGCTGGGTTCCAACATGTCCTGTTAGTTAAACGGCTGGGTTCCAACATGTCCTGTTAGTTAAACGGCTGGGTTCCAACATGTCCTGTTAGTTAAACGGCTGGGTTCCAACATGTCCTGTTAGTTAAACGGCTGGGTTCCAACATGTCCAGTTAGTTAAACGGCTGGGTTCCAACATGTCCTGTTAGTTAAACGGCTGGGTTCCAACATGTCCTGTTAGTTAAACGGCTGGGTTCCAACATGTCCTGTTAGTTAAACGGCTGGGTTCCAACATGTCCTGTTAGTTAAATGGCTGGGTTCCAACATGTCCTGTTAGTTAAACGGCTGGGTTCCAACATGTCCTGTTAGTTAAACGGCTGGGTTCCAACATGTCCTGTTAGTTAAACGGCTGGGTTCCAACATGTCCTGTTAGTTAAACGGCTGGGTTCCAACATGTCCTGTTAGTTAAACGGCTGGGTTCCAACATGTCCTGTTAGTTAAACGTCTGGGTTCCAACATGTCCTGTTAGTTAAACGGCTGGGTTCCAACATGTCCTGTTAGTTAAACGGCTGGGTTCCAACATGTCCTGTTAGTTAAACGGCTGGGTTCCAACATGTCCTGTTAGTTAAACGGCTGGGTTCCAACATGTCCTGTTAGTTAAACGGCTGGGTTCCAACATGTCCAGTTAGTTAAACGGCTGGGTTCCAACATGTCCTGTTAGTTAAACGGCTGGGTTCCAACATGTCCTGTTAGTTAAACGGCTGGGTTCCAACATGTCCTGTTAGTTAAACGGCTGGGTTCCAACATGTCCTGTTAGTTAAACGGCTGGGTTAGTTAAACGGCTGGGTTCCAACATGTCCTGTTAGTTAAACGGCTGGGTTCCAACATGTCCTGTTAGTTAAATGGCTGGGTTAGTTACGGCTGGGTTCCAACATGTCCTGTTAGTTAAACGGCTGGGTTCCAACATGTCCTGTTAGTTAAACGGCTGGGTCCCAACATGTCCTGTTAGTTAAACGGCTGGGTTCCAACATGTCCTGTTAGTTAAACGGCTGGGTTAGTGAAACGGCTGGGTTCCAACATGTCCTGTTAGTTAAACGGCTGGGTTCCAACATGTCCTGTTAGTTAAACGGCTGGGTTCCAACATGTCCTGTTAGTTAAACGGCTGGGTTCCAACATGTCCTGTTAGTTAAACGGCTGGGTTAGTTAAACGGCTGGATTCCAACATGTCCTGTTAGTTAAACGGCTGGGTTCCAACATGTCCTGTTAGTTAAACGGCTGGGTTCCAACATGTCCTGTTAGTTAAATGGCTGGGTTAGTTACGGCTGGGTTCCAACATGTCCTGTTAGTTAAACGGCTGAGTTCCAACATGTCCTGTTAGTTAAACGGCTGGGTTCCAACATGTCCTGTTAGTTAAACGGCTGGGTTCCAACATGTCCTGTTAGTTAAACGGCTGGGTTAGTTAAACGGCTGGGTTCCAACATGTCCTGTTAGTTAAACGGCTGGGTTCCAACATGTCCTGTTAGTTAAACGGCTGGGTTCCAACATGTCCTGTTAGTTAAACGGCTGGGTTCCAACATGTCCTGTTAGTTAAACGGCTGGGTTAGTTAAACGGCTGGGTTCCAACATGTCCTGTTAGTTAAACGGCTGGGTTTCAACATGTCCTGTTAGTTAAACGGCTGGGTTCCAACATGTCCTGTTAGTTAAACGGCTGGGTTCCAACATGTCCTGTTAGTTAAACGGCTGGGTTCCAACATGTCCTGTTAGTTAAACGGCTGGGTTAGTTAAACGGCTGGGTTCCAACATGTCCTGTTAGTTAAACGGCTGGGTTCCAACATGTCCTGTTAGTTAAACGGCTGGGTTCCAACATGTCCTGTTAGTTAAACGGCTGGGTTCCAACATGTCCTGTTAGTTAAACGGCTGGGTTCCAACATGTCCTGTTAGTTAAACGGCTGGGTTCCAACATGTCCTGTTAGTTAAACGGCTGGGTTCCAACATGTCCTGTTAGTTAAACGGCTGGGTTAGTTAAACGGCTGGGTTCCAACATGTCCTGTTAGTTAAACGGCTGGGTTCCAACATGTCCTGTTAGTTAAACGGCTGGGTTCCAACATGTCCTGTTAGTTAAACGGCTGGGTTCCAACATGTCCTGTCAGTTAAACGGCTGGGTTCCAACATGTCCAGTTAGTTAAACGGCTGGGTTCCAACATGTCCTGTTAGTTAAACGGCTGGGTTCCAACATGTCCTTTCATTTAAACGGCTGGGTTCCAACATGTCCAGTTAGTTAAACGGCTGGGTTCCAACATGTCCTGTCAGTTAAACGGCTGGGTTCCAACATGTCCTGTTAGTTAAACGGCTGGGTTCCAACATGTCCTGTTAGTTAAACGGCTGGGTTCCAACATGTCCTGTTAGTTAAACGGCTGGGTTCCAACATGTCCTGTTAGTTAAACGGCTGGGTTCCAACATGTCCTGTTAGTTAAACGGCTGGGTTCCAACATGTCCTGTTAGTTAAACGGCTGGGTTCCAACATGTCCTGTTAGTTAAACGGCTGGGTTCCAACATGTCCAGTTAGTTAAACGGTTGGGTTCCAACATGTCCTGTTAGTTAAACGGCTGGGTTCCAACATGTCCAGTTAGTTAAACGGTTGGGTTCCAACATGTCCTGTTAGTTAAACGGCTGGGTTCCAACATGTCCTGTTAGTTAAACGGCTGGGTTCCAACATGTCCTGTTAGTTAAACGGCTGGGTTCCAAAAAAGGGAAGAAAATGCATTTTAGCAAAAAATATATTTCTCAAGAAGGAATTTAGCTATTTTAACTGTGAATGGTGTGAGTGGGAAGGGGGAAACCCTAAAACTAGCCCCCTATTGGCTTAGAGGTTTGGAACTGTCTTTATTATTGGTCTATTAACTATTGTACCTCATGGTGATGTCACCATGCAGGTCAAAACTCTGTCCCACCAAAACAGGCTGAAGTTTCAAGTGGTCATTTCAAGAAGTACACAATGCAGAGGACATTTTATTCCAAAACAATCACACTGTTTAAATTACAATGCCTTCTGAAAGTCTTCACACCCCTTTTACACATTGTGTTGTGTTACAAAGTGGGATTAAAATGGCTTTAATTGTAACTTCTTCGTCAACGATCTACACAAAATACTCTGTACTGTCAAAGAGGAACCATTCAAAAGTTTGGACAGATCTACTCATTCCAGGGTTTTTCTTTATTTTACTATTTTCTACATTGTAGAGTAAATAGGGAAGACATCAACACTATGAAATAACATACGGAATCATGTAGTAACCAAAAAGTGTTAAACAAATCTAAATATATTTTACATTTGAGATTCTTCAAAGTAGACACCCTTTGCCTTGATGACAGCTTTGCACAGTCTTGGCATTCTCTCAACTAGCTTATTGAAGTAGTAGAATGCATTTCCATTAACAGGTGTGTGTCACGCCTTGGTCTTAGTGTTTTGTGTTTTCGTTGATTATTTGGTCAGGCCAGGGTGTGGCATGGGTTTGTTTTGTTGTATTTCGTATTGGGGTTTTGTGGTTATTGGGATTGCGGCTGAGTAGGGGTGTTGTATGGGCTTGGCTGCCTGAGGCGATTCTCAAATCAGAGTCAGGTGATTCTCGTTGTCTCTGATTGGGAACCGTATTTAGGTAGCCTGGGTTTCGCTTTGTATTTCGTGGGTGATTGTTCCTGTTTCTGTGTAGTGTTCACCAGATAGGCTGTAATAGGTTTCACGTTCCGTTTGTTGTTTTCATATTTATTAGTTATTTCATGTATCGCTTTTTTCATTAAAGTCATGAGTAACCACCACGCTGCATTTCGGTCCGACTCTCTTTCTACAAACGAAGAACACCGTTACAGAATCACCCACCACACACGGACCGAGCAGCGTGTTAACAGGCAGCGACAGCATGAACAGCGAAGGGAGGACGTTATGGACAGCAGAAGCATGGAATATACTACGTGAGAAGAAATAGACAGGTGGGCGGTCAACCCAGAGAGAGTGCCGGAGCCCGCCTGGGATTTGCTGGAGCAGTGCGAAGAGGGCTATAGGAGAATGGAGTCGAAGAGAAAGACACGGCGGCGCAGAGCGAAACCCTAAAGTCACCCCCAAATATTTATTGGGGGAGGGCTCAGAGGGAGTCAGACCTGAGCCAACTCTCCCTGTTAATCGTGAGGAGCAGCTGCAGTGGGAGAGGCTGCACCACTTGGAGAATTCGACATGGGAGGAAGAACTGGACTGAAAAGGACCCTGGGCTCAGCCTGGTGAATATCGCCGCCCCAAGGAGGAACTAGAGGCGGCTAAAGCGGAGAGGCGCTGGTATGAGGAGGCAGCACGGCGACATGGATGGAAGCCCGAAAAGCAACCCCAAAAAAATGCCAGGTAGGAGACCTGTGCAAACTCCCTGTGCTTACCGGTGGGCTAGAGAGACCGGGCAGGCACCGTGTTATGCTATGGAGCGCACGGTGTTTCTAGTGCGGGTGCATAGCCCGGTGCGGTTTATACCAGCCCTTCGTATTGGCCGGGCTAGAGTGGGCATCGAGCCAGGTAAAGTTGGGCAGGCTCGGTGCTCAAGAGCTCCAGTGCGCCTGCACGGTCCGGTCTATCCAGAGCCACCACCACACACCAGTCCTCCGGTAGCAGCTCCCCACACCAGGCTTCCTGTGCGTGTCCTCGCTCCAGTATCACCAGTGCCAGCACCACGCATCAGGCCTACAGTGCGCCTTGCCTCTCCTGTGCTGTCGGAGTCTCCCGCCTGTTCAGCGCTATCAGAGCCTTCCTCCTCTACAGCGCTGCTGGAGCCTCCTGCCTGTTCGGAGCAGCCTGGGCTGTCAATCTGCATGAAGCAGTCAGAGCTGTCAGTCTGCATGAAGCAGCCAGAGCTGTCAGTCTGAAAAGAGCTGCCAGTCTGCAAGGAGCTGTCAGTCTGCAAGGAGCTGCCAGTCTGCAGGGTGCTGTCAGCCTGCATGGAGCAGTCAGAGCTGTCAGTCTGCATAAAGCAGCCAGAGCTGTCAGTCTGTATGAAGCAGTCAGAGCTGTCAGCCTGCATGGAGCAGTCAGAGCTGTCAGTCTGTATGAAGCAGCCTGAGCTGTCAGTCTGCATGAAGCAGCCAGAGCTGCCAGTCTGCAAGGAGCTGTCAGTCTGCAAGGAGCTGTCAGCCTGCATGGAGCAGCCAGAGCTGCCAGTCTGTAAGGAGCTGTCAGTCTGCAAGGAGCTGTCAGCCTGCATGGAGCAGCCAGAGCTGTCAGTCTGCATAGAGCAGCTGGATCCGCCAGTCAGCCATGATCTTCTAGATCTGCCAGTCAACCAGATTCTTCCAGATCTGCCAGTCAACCAGAATCTTCCAGATCTGCTAGTCAACCAGAATCTTACAGATCCGCCAGCCAGCCAGGATCTACCGGAGCCGGCTACCTACCTGAGCTTCATCTCAGTACTGGGCTTCCTCTCAGTACTGGCCTTCCTCTCAGTACTGGGCTTTCTCTCAGTACTGGCCTTCCCCTCAGTCCCGAGCTCCCCCTCAGTCCCGAGCTGCCTCAGTCACGAGCTGTTCCTTAGTTCAGTGGGGTTCTGGGTGAGGACTATTAGTCCATGGTCGGCGGCGAGGGTGGATTATCCCGGGACGCGAAGGGGAGGAACTATGACTTTAATGGAGTGGGGTCCACGTCCCGAGCCGGAACCGCCACCATGGACAGACGCCCACCCGGACCCTCCCTATGGTTTTGAGGTGCGTCCAGGAGTCCACACCTTTGGGAGGGAGTTCTGTCACGCCTTGGTCTTAGTGTTTTGTGTTTTCGTTGATTGTTTGGTCAGGCCAGGGTGTGACATGGGTTTGTTTTGTTGTATTTCGTATTGGGGTTTTGTGGTTATTGGGATTGCGGCTGAGTAGGGGTGTTGTATGGGCTTGGCTGCCTGAGGCGGTTCTCAATACAGAGTCAGGTGATTATCGTTGTCTCTGATTGGGAACCGTATTTAGGTAGCCTGGGTTTCGCTTTGTATTTCGTGGGTGATTGTCCCTGTCTCTGTGTAGTGTTCACCAGATAGGCTGTAATAGGTTTCACGTTCCGTTTGTTGTTTTCTTATGTCTTAGTTATTTCATGTATCGCTTTTTTCATTAAAGTCATGAGTAACCACCACTCTGCATTTCGGTCCGACTCTCTTTCTGCAAACGAAGAACGCCGTAACAGTGTGCCTTGTTAAAGTTAATTTGTGGAATTGTGTTGTTTCTTAACCCTTGTTTGGGTCTGCAGGACCCATTTTGAATGTTTACTAAAATAACAATGACACAGTTCATTATTTTTCAACCTGAGACTCATTGGCATTGGCTCGTTTTCTGTAAAATAACACATTTCCATTGAGTGCACACTGTGTACCCCCCTATACATTAATATTATATATGTGGTGTTCTGGTCTGGACCCCCCTATACATTAATATTAAATATGTGGTGTTCTGGTCTGGACCCCCCTATACATTAATATTATATATGTGGTGTTCTGGTCTGGACCCCCTATACATTAATATTATATATGTGGTGTTCTGGTCTGGACCCCCCTATACATTAATATTAAATATGTGGTGTTCTGGTCTGGACCCCCCTATACATTAATATTATATAGGTGGTGTTCTGGTCTGGACCCCCCTATACATTAATATTATATATGTGGTGTTCTGGTCCACTGGACCCCCTATACATTAATATTATATATGTGGTGTTCTGGTCCACTGGACCCCCTATACATTAATATTATATATGTGATGTTCTGGTCTGGACCCCCTATACATTAATATTATATATGTGGTGTTCTGGTCCACTGGACCCCCTATACATTAATATTATATATGTGGTGTTCTGGTCCACTGGACCCCCCTATACATTAATATTATATATGTGGTGTTCTGGTCTGGACCCCCTATACATTAATATTATATATGTGGTGTTATGGTCCACTGGACCCCCCCTATACATTAATATTATATATGTGGTGTTCTGGTCTGGACCCCCCTATACATTAATATTATATATGTGGTGTTCTGGTCCACTGGACCCCTTATACATTTATATTATATATGTGGTGTTCTGGTCCACTGGACCCCCCTATGCATTTATATTAAATATGTGGTGTTCTGGTCCACTGGACCCCCCTATACATAAATATTATATATGTGGTGTTCTGGTCTGGACCCCCTATACATTAATATTATATATGTGGTGTTCTGGTCCACTGGACCCCCTATACATTAATATTATATATATGGTGTTCTGGTCCACTGGACCCCCTATACATTTATATTATGTATGTGGTGTTCTGGTCTGGACCCCCTATACATTAATATTATATATGTGGTGTTCTGGTCCACTGGACCCTAGGGTAATAAAAGTGTGGAAAAGTGTGTTTGCTGTGTGCCTTCATGATGTCTTCCTCCTCCCATGTCACATGGCTTGACGCTGAAGAGACGAAGCAGGTTTATTTTATTTATTTTATTTTATTTCACCTTTATTTAACCAGGTAGGCTAGTTGAGAACAGGTTCTCATTTGCAACTGCGACCTGGCCAAGATAAAGCATAGCAGTGTGAACAGACAACACAGAGTTACACATGGAGTAAACAATTAACAAGTCAATAACACAGAGAAAAAAAGGGGAGTCTATATACAATGTGTGCAAAAGGCATGAGGAGGTCGGCGAATAATTACAATATTGCAGATTAACACTGGAGTGATAAATGATCAGATGATCATGTACAGGTAGAGATATTGGTGTGCAAAAGAGCATAAAAGTAAATAAATAAAAACTGTGGGGATGAGGTAGGTGAAAATGGGTGTGCTATTTACCAATAGATTATGTACAGCTGCAGCGATCGGTTAGCTGCTCAGCTAGGTGATGTTTGAAGTTGGTGAGGGAGATAAAAGGCTCCAACTTCAGCGATTTTTGCAATTCGTTCCAGTCACAGGCAGCAGAGTACTGGAACGAAAGTCGGCCGAATGAGGTGTTGGCTTTAGGGATGATCAATGAGATACACCTGCTGGAGCGCGTGCTATGGATGGGTGTTGCCATCGTGACCAGTGAGCTGAGATAAGGCGGAGCTTTGCCTAGCATGGCCTTGTAGATGACCTGAAGCCAGTGGGTCTGGCGACGAATATGTAGCGAGGGCCAGCCGACTAGAGCATACAAGTCGCAGTGGTGGGTAGTATAAGGTGCTTTAGTGACAAAACGGATGGCACTGTGATAAACTGCATCCAGTTTGCTGAGTAGAGTGTTGGAAGCAATTTTGTAGATGACGTCGCCGAAGTCGAGGATCGGTAGTATAGTCAGTTTTACTAGGGTAAGCTTGGCAGCGTGAGTGAAGGAGGCTTTGTTGCGGAATAGAACGCCGATTCTTGATTTGATTTTCGATTGGAGATGTTTGATATGGGTCTGGAAGGAGAGTTTGCAGTCTAGCCAGACACCTAGGTACTTATAGGTGTCCACATATTCAAGGTCGGAGCCATCCAGTGTGGTGATGCTAGTCGGGCATGCGGGTGCAGGCAGCGATCGGTTGAAAAGCATGCATTTGGTTTTACTAGCGTTTAAGAGCAGTTGGAGGCCACGGAAGGAGTGTTGTATGGCATTGAAGCTCGATTGGAGGTTAGATAGCACAGTGTCCAATGACGGGCCGAAAGTGTATACAATGGTGTCGTCTGCGTAGAGGTGGATCAGGGAATTGCCCGCAGCAAGAGCAACATCATTGATATATACAGAGAAAAGAGTCGGCCCGAGAATTGAACCCTGTGGCACCCCCATAGAGACTGCCAGGGGACCGGACAACATGCCCTCCGATTTGACACACTGAACTCTGTCTGCAAAGTAATTGGTGAACCAGGAAAGGCAGTCATCCGAAAAACCGAGGCAACTGAGTCTGCCGATAGGAATATGGTGATTGACAGAGTCGAAAGCCTTGGCAAGGTCGATGAAGACGGCTGCACAGTACTGTCTTTTATCGATGGCGGTTATGATGTCGTTCAGTACCTTGAGTGTGGCTGAGGTGCACCCGTGACCGGCTCGGAAACCGGATTGCATAGCGGAGAAGGTACGGTGGGATTCGAGATGGTCAGTCACCTGTTTGTTGACTTGGCTTTCGAAGACCTTAGATAGGCAGGGCAGGATGGATATAGGTCTGTAACAGTTTGGGTCCAGGGTGTCACCCCCTTTGAAGAGGGGGATGACTGCGGCAGCTTTCCAGTCCTTGGGGATCTCAGACGATATGAAAGAGAGGTTGAACAGGCTGGTAATAGGGGTTGCGACAATGGCGGCGGATAGTTTCAGAAATAGAGGGTCCAGATTGTCAAGCCCAGCTGATTTATACGGGTCCAGGTTTTGCAGCTCTTTCAGAACATCTGCTATCTGGATTTGGGTAAAGGAGAACCTGGAGAGGCTTGGGCGAGGAGCTGCGGGGGGGCCGGGGCTGTTGGCCGAGGTAGGAGTAGCCAGGCGGAAGGCATGGCCAGCCGTTGAGAAATACTTGTTGAAGTTTTCGATAATCATGGATTTGTCGGTGGTGACCGTGTTCCCTAGCCTCAGTGCAGTGGGCAGCTGGGAGGAGGTGCTCTTGTTCTCCATGGACTTCACAGTGTCCCAGAACTTTTTGGAGTTGGAGCTACAGGATGCAAACTTCTGCCTGAAGAAGCTGGACACGGAACGACACAGGAACAGCGTCAGCAAACAGGAGGTAATAAACAGGTGATGACTGAGTCCAGGTGAACAGACACATATAGGAGAGGTAATAAACAGGTGATGACTGAGTCCAGGTGAACAGAGGGAACTGACACATATAGGAGAGGTAATAAACAGGTGATGACTGAGTCCAGGTGAACAGAGGGAACTGACACATATATGAGAGGTAATAAACAGGTGATGACTGAGTCCAGGTGAACAGACACATATAGGAGAGGTAATAAACAGGTGATGACTGAGTCCAGGTGAACTGACACATATAGGAGAGGTAATAAACAGGTGATGACTGAGTCCAGGTGAACAGAGGGAACTGACACATATAGGAGAGGTAATAAACAGGTGATGACTGAGTCCAGGTGAACAGAGGGAACTGACACATATAGGAGAGGTAATAAACAGGTGATGACTGAGTCCAGGTGAACTGACACATATAGGAGAGGTAATAAACAGGTGATGACTGAGTCCAGGTGAACAGACACATATAGGAGAGGTAATAAACAGGTGATGACTGAGTCCAGGTGAACTGACACATATAGGGGAGGTAATAAACAGGTGATGACTGAGTCCAGGTGAACAGAGCAGGGAACTGACACATACGGGGGACTGTGTTCTGGGTGTTTCAGGGAAAAGGTGAACATTTGACCTCCATCATCTAATTATTTGAGCAATAAAATATATTTTTAATTTACAATCTGTAGAAGCTATGAGAATAGAAAGGTTCAATTTGTTTGTGAAGCATCACAGTACAGTTGAAAAATATATTGCAAATAGAAATCCAAAATGGATGATGTTGAGAGATTGATGGGAGAGGTTGATTGGAGCTGATGGGTGGGACTGGATCTGTCTGTCTGTCTCCCGGTTTTCTCCCACTCTTAACCCTTTGTAGTGTGTGAAACTACACAATGTCTTGCGGAAACAAGCACAATGTTATTACAATACCTTATTTAGATAAAATGTAACAAATTATATTTTTTCCCACACTCTACACAGCCAGGTGCAAATTTGGAGTGTGGCTCCTTACCACGATCAATCAGTATAGCAAAAATAATCTCTGCTCAGAGGACCTTAGAAATAATTTTGTCAGAGAGAGAAGCTTGTGCGGAAGGAGCGTCTTCAGAGAGAGAAGCTAGTGTGGAAGGAGCGTCTTCAGAGAGAGAAGCTAGTGTGGAAGGAGCGTCTTCAGAGAGAGAAGCTTGTGCGGAAGGAGCGTCTTCAGAGACAGAAGCTAGTGTGGAAGGAGCGTCTTCAGAGAGAGAAGCTAGTGTGGAAGGAGCGTCTTCAGAGAGAGAAGCTAGTGTGGAAGGAGCGTCTTCAGAGAGAGAAGCTAGTGTGGAAGGAGCGTCTTCAGAGAGAGAAGCTTGTGCGGAAGGAGCGTCTTCAGAGAGAGAAGCTAGTGTGGAAGGAGCGTCTTCAGAGAGAGAAGCTAGTGCGGAAGGAGCGTCTTCAGAGAGAGAAGCTAGTGTGGAAGGAGCGTCTTCAGAGAGAG
The DNA here is from genome assembly GCF_021184085.1 of Oncorhynchus gorbuscha. Lineage (NCBI taxonomy): Eukaryota > Metazoa > Chordata > Actinopteri > Salmoniformes > Salmonidae > Oncorhynchus > Oncorhynchus gorbuscha. The sequence continues at coordinate 110,325,494 of NC_060174.1, read as the reverse complement.
AAGCTTGTGTGGAAGGAGCGTCTTCAGAGAGAGAAGCTAGTGTGGAAGGAGCGTCTTCAGAGAGAGAAGCTAGTGTGGAAGGAGCGTCTTCAGAGAGAGAAGCTAGTTTGGAAGGAGCGTCTTCAGAGAGAGAAGCTAGTTTGGAAGGAGCGTCTTCAGAGAGAGAAGCTAGTTTGGAAGGAGCGTCTTCAGAGAGAGAAGCTAGTTTGGAAGGAGCGTCTTCAGAGAGAGAAGCTAGTGTGGAAGGAGCGTCTTCAGAGAGAGAAGCTAGTTTGGAAGGAGCGTCTTCAGAGAGAGAAGCTAGTGTGGAAGGAGCGTCTTCAGAGAGAGAAGCTAGTGTGGAAGGAGCGTCTTCCACTTTGGAAGATGAAGAATTTTCACAATATGAGGATCTTGTCCCTGTCCATTTGGAGTCAGACAGTGAGTTGGTAGAAGAGGATGAGATTGACCCTCAGCCAGCCCCAGGACCAGGACCAGCCTGTCAGCAACCAGCCCCAGGACCAGCCTGTCAGCGACCAGCCCGTCAGCAACCAGCCCCAGGACCAGCCCGTCAGCAACCAGCCCCAGGACCAGCCCGTCAGCAACCAGCCCCAGGACCATCCAGTCAGCAACCAGCTCCAGGACCATCCAGTCAGCAACCAGCCCCAGGACCAGCCTTTCAGTAACCAGCCCCAGAACCAGCCCCAGGACCAGCACCAACCCCAGGACCAGCCCATCAGCAGCCAGCCCCAGGACCAGCCCATCAGCAACCAGCCCTAGGACCAGCCCATCAGCAGCCAGCCCCAGGACCAGCCTGTCAGCAGCCAGCCCCAGGACCAGCCCGTCAGCAACCAGCCCAGGACCAGCCTGTCAGCAACCAGCCCCAGGACCAGCCCATCAGCAACCAGCCCCAGGACCAGGACCAGCCCGTCAGCAACCAGCCCCAGGACCAGGACCAGCCCGTCAGCAACCAACCCCAGGACCAGCCCCAGGACCAGCCAGTCAGCAACCAGCCCCAGGACCAGGACCAGCCCGTCAGCAACCAACCCCAGGACCAGCCCCAGGACCAGCCAGTCAGCAACCAGCCCCAGGACCAGCCCGTCAGCAACCAGCCCCAGGACCAGGACCAGCCCGTCAGCAACCAACCCCAGGACCAGCCCCAGGACCAGCCAGTCAGCAACCAGCCCCAGGACCATCCTGTCAGCAGCCAGCCCCAGGACCAGCCTGCCAGCAGCCAGCTCTCTCATCCATTTATATGCAGATGATACAGTCTTATACTCAGCTGGTCGCTCCCCGGATTTTGTGTTAAATGCTCTACAACAAAGCTTTCTTAGTGTCCAACAAGCTTTCTCTGCCCTTAAACTTGTTCTGAACACCTCCAAAACAAAGGTCATGTGGTTTGGTAAGAAGAATGCCCCTCGCCCCACAGGTGTGATTACTACCTCTAAGGGTTTAGAGCTTGAGGTAGTCACCTCATACAAGTACTTGGGAGTACGGCTAGACAGCACACTGTCCTTCTCTCAGCACATATCAACGCTGCAGGCTAAAGTTAATTCTAGACTTGGTTTCCTCTATCGTAATCGCTCCTCTTTCACCCCAGCTGCCAAACTAATCCTGATTTAGATGACCATCCTACCCATGCTAGATTACGGGGACATAATTTATAGATTGGCAGGTAAGGGTGCTCTCGAGCGGCTAGATGTTCTTTACCATTCGGCCATCAGATTTGCCACCAATGCTCCTTATAGGACACATCACTGCACTCTATACTCCCCTGTAAACTGGTCATCTCTGTATACCCGTCTCAAGACCCACTGGTTGATACTTATTTATAAAACCCTAATAGGCCTCACTCCCCCCTATCTGAGATATCTACTGCACCACTCATCCTCCACATACAACACCCATTCTGCCAGTCACATCCTGTTAAAGGTCCCCAAAGTAAACTCATCCCTGGGTCGCTCGTCTTTTCAGTTCGCTGCAGCTAGCGACTGGAACGAGCTGCAACAAACAATCAAAGTGGGCAGTTTTATCTCCATCTCTTCGCGTGTTTTCTCTGCAGTCTTGCCCTTTGTGTTTTTGTTCTTAACTGACTTGCCTAGTTAAAGAAAATATAATAATAATAATAATAATATATGCCATTAGGCAGACGATTTTAAAAATAGATGAAATAAAACAAGCTAGCTGCTTTCAGGTCAGTGCAGAGAGACAAGCTAGCTGCTTTCAGGTCAGTACAGAGAGACCAGCTAGCTGCTTTCAGGTCAGTACAGAGAGACCAGCTAGCTGCAATCAGGTCAGTACAGAGAGACAAGCTAGCTGCTTTCAGGTCAGTGCAGAGAGACAAGCTAGCTGCTTTCAGGTCAGTGCAGAGAGACAAGCTAGCTGCTTTCAGGTCAGTGCAGAGAGACAAGCTAGCTGCAATCAGGTCAGTGCAGAGAGACAAGCTAGCTGCTTTCAGGTCAGTGCAGAGAGACAAGCTAGCTGCTTTCAGGTCAGTGCAGAGAGACAAGCTAGCTGCTTTCAGGTCAGTGCAGAGAGACAAGCTAGCTGCTTTCAGGTCAGTACAGAGAGACCAGCTAGCTGCTTTCAGGTCAGTACAGAGAGACAAGCTAGCTGCTTTCAGATCAGTACAGAGAGACCAGCTAGCTGCAATCAGGTCAGTACAGAGAGACCAGCTAGCTGCTTTCAGGTCAGTGCAGAGAGACCAGCTAGCTGCAATCAGGTCAGTGCAGAGAGACAAGCTAGCTGCTTTCAGGTCAGTGCAGAGAGACAAGCTAGCTGCAATCGGGTCAGTACAGAGAGACCAGCTAGCTGCAATCAGGTCAGTGCAGAGAGACCAGCTAGCTGCAATCAGGTCAGTGCAGAGAGACAAGCTAGCTGCTTTCAGGTCAGTGCAGAGAGACAAGCTAGCTGCTTTCAGGTCAGTGCAGAGAGACCAGCTAGCTGCAATCAGGTCAGTGCAGAGAGACAAGCTAGCTGCTTTCAGGTCAGTGCAGAGAGACAAGCTAGCTGCTTTCAGGTCAGTGCAGAGAGACAAGCTAGCTGCTTTCAGGTCAGTGCAGAGAGACAAGCTAGCTGCTTTCAGGTCAGTGCAGAGAGACAAGCTAGCTGCTTTCAGGTCAGTGCAGAGACAAGACTTTCAGTCTAGCTGCTTTCAGGTCAGTGCAGAGAGACAAGCTAGCTGCTTTCAGGTCAGTGCAGAGAGACAAGCTAGCTGCAATCAGGTCAGGTCAGTGCAGAGAGACAAGCTAGCTGCTCGGGTCAGTGCAGAGACCAAGCTGCATCGGGTCAGTCAGTCAGGTCAGTGCAGAGAGACAAAGCTCAGGCTGCAGAGAGACAAATCAGGTCAGTGCAGAGAGACAAGCTGCTAGCTGCAAGCTGCTTTCAGGTCAGTGCAGAGAGACAGCTAGCTGCTTTCAGGTCAGTGCAGAGAGACAGCTAGCTGCTTTCAGGTCAGTGCAATAGCTGCTTTCAGGTCAGTGACAGAGAGACCAGCTAGCTGCAGGTCAGTGCAGAGAGACAAGCTAGGGTCAGTGCAGAGAGACAAGCTAGCTGCTGCTTTCAGGTCAGTGCAGAGAGACAAGCTAGCTGCTTTCAGGTCAGTGCAGAGAGACAAGCTAGCTGCTTTCAGGTCAGTGCAGAGAGACCAGCTAGCTGCAGAAGCTAGCTGCTTTCAGGTCAGTGCAGAGAGACAAGCTAGCTGCTTTCAGGTCAGTGCAGAGAGACAAGCTAGCTGCTTTCAGGTCAGTGCAGAGAGACAAGCTAGCTGCTTTCAGGTCAGTCAGCTTTCAGGTCAGTGCAGAGAGACAAGCTAGCTGCAATCAGGTCAGTGCAGAGAGACCAGCTTTCAGGTCAGTGCAGAGAGACAAAGCTGCTTTCAGGTCAGTGCAGAGAGACAAGCTAGCTGCTTTCAGCTGCAGAGAGCAATCAGGTCAGTGCAGAGAGACAAGCTAGCTGCTTTCAGGTCAGTACAGAGAGACAAGCTAGCTGCAGGTCAGTCAGGTCAGTCAGTGCAGAGAGACAAGCTAGCTGCTTTCAGGTCAGTGCAGAGAGACAAGCTAGCTGCTTTCAGGTCAGTGCAGAGAGACAAGCTAGCTGCTTTCAGGTCAGTGCAGAGAGACAAGCTAGCTGCTTTCAGGTCAGTGCAGAGAGACAAGCTAGCTGCTTTCAGGTCAGTGCAGAGAGACAAGCTAGCTGCTTTCAGGTCAGTGCAGAGAGACAAGCTAGCTGCTTTCAGGTCAGTGCAGAGAGACAAGCTAGCTGAGGTCAGTGCAGAGAGACAAGCTAGCTGCTTTCAGGTCAGTGCAGAGAGACAAGCTAGCTGCTTTCAGGTCAGTGCAGAGAGACAAGCTAGCTGCTTTCAGGTCAGTGCAGAGAGACAAGCTAGCTGCTTTCAGGTCAGTGCAGAGAGACAAGCTAGCTGCTTTCAGGTCAGTGCAGAGAGACAAGCTAGCTGCTGCAGAGAGACAAGCTAGCTGCTTTCAGGTCAGTGCAGAGAGACAAGCTAAGCTGCTTTCAGGTCAGTGCAGAGAGACAAGCTAGCTGCTTTCAGGTCAGTGCAGAGAGACAAGCTGCTCAGGCTGCAGAGAGACAAGCTAGCTTCAGGTCAGTGCAGAGAGACAAGCTAGCTGCTTTCAGGTCAGTGCAGAGAGACAAGCTAGCTGCTTTCAGGTCAGTGCAGAGAGACAAGCTAGCTGCTTTCAGGTCAGTGCAGAGAGACAAGCTAGCTGCTTTCAGGTCAGTGCAGAGAGACAAGCTAGCTGCTTTCAGGTCAGTGCAGAGAGACCAGCTAGCTGCTTTCAGGTCAGTGCAGAGAGACAAGCTAGCTGCAATCAGGTCAGTACAGAGAGACCAGCTAGCTGCAATCAGGTCAGTGCAGAGAGACCAGCTAGCTGCAATCAGGTCAGTGCAGAGAGACAAGCTAGCTGCTTTCAGGTCAGTGCAGAGAGACAAGCTAGCTGCTTTCAGGTCAGTGCAGAGAGACCAGCTAGCTGCAATCAGGTCAGTGCAGAGAGACAAGCTAGCTGCTTTCAGGTCAGTGCAGAGAGACAAGCTAGCTGCTTTCAGGTCAGTGCAGAGAGACAAGCTAGCTGCTTTCAGGTCAGTGCAGAGAGACAAGCTAGCTGCTTTCAGGTCAGTGCAGAGAGACAAGCTAGCTGCTTTCAGGTCAGTGCAGAGAGACAAGCTAGCTGCTTTCAGGTCAGTGCAGAGAGACAAGCTAGCTGCTTTCAGGTCAGTGCAGAGAGACAAGCTAGCTGCTTTCAGGTCAGTGCAGAGAGACAAGCTAGCTGCTTTCAGGTCAGTGCAGAGAGACAAGCTAGCTGCTTTCAGGTCAGTGCAGAGAGACAAGCTAGCTGCTTTCAGGTCAGTGCAGAGAGACAAGCTAGCTGCAATCAGGTCAGTCAGCTGCAATCAGGTCAGTGCAGGGAGACAAGCTAGCTGCAATCAGGTCAGTGCAGAGAGACAAGCTAGCTGCAATCAGGTCAGTACAGAGAGACCAGCTAGCTGCAATCGGGTCAGTGCAGAGAGACCAGCTAGCTGCAATCGGGTCAGTGCAGAGAGACAAGCTAGCTGCTTTCAGGTCAGTGCAGAGAGACAAGCTAGCTGCTTTCAGGTCAGTGCAGAGAGACAAGCTAGCTGCTTTCAGGTCAGTGCAGAGAGACAAGCTAGCTGCTTTCAGGTCAGTGCAGAGAGACAAGCTAGCTGCTTTCAGGTCAGTGCAGAGAGACAAGCTAGCTGCTTTCAGGTCAGTGCAGAGAGACAAGCAGCTGCTTTCAGGTCAGTGCAGAGAGACAAGCTAGCTGCTTTCAGGTCAGTGCAGAGAGACAAGCTAGCTGCTTTCAGGTCAGTGCAGAGAGACAAGCTAGCTGCTTTCAGGTCAGTGCAGAGAGACAAGCTAGCTGCTTTCAGGTCAGTGCAGAGAGACAAGCTAGCTGCTTTCAGGTCAGTGCAGAGAGACAAGCTAGCTGCTTTCAGGTCAGTGCAGAGAGACAAGCTAGCTGCTTTCAGGTCAGTGCAGAGAGACAAGCTAGCTGCTTTCAGGTCAGTGCAGAGAGACAAGCTAGCTGCTTTCAGGTCAGTGCAGAGAGACAAGCTAGCTGCTTTCAGGTCAGTGCAGAGAGACAAGCTAGCTGCTTTCAGGTCAGTGCAGAGAGACAAGCTAGCTGCTTTCAGGTCAGTGCAGAGAGACAAGCTAGCTGCTTTCAGGTCAGTGCAGAGAGACAAGCTAGCTGCTTTCAGGTCAGTGCAGAGAGACAAGCTAGCTGCTTTCAGGTCAGTGCAGAGAGACAAGCTAGCTGCTTTCAGGTCAGTGCAGAGAGACAAGCTAGCTGCTTTCAGGTCAGTGCAGAGAGACAAGCTAGCTGCTTTCAGGTCAGTGCAGAGAGACAAGCTAGCTGCTTTCAGGTCAGTGCAGAGAGACAAGCTAGCTGCTTTCAGGTCAGTGCAGAGAGACAAGCTAGCTGCTTTCAGGTCAGTGCAGAGAGACAAGCTAGCTGCTTTCAGGTCAGTGCAGAGAGACAAGCTAGCTGCTTTCAGGTCAGTGCAGAGAGACAAGCTAGCTGCTTTCAGGTCAGTGCAGAGAGACAAGCTCAGGTCAGTGCAGAGACAAGCTAGCTGCTTTCAGGTCAGTGCAGAGAGACAAGCTAGCTGCTTTCAGGTCAGTGCAGAGAGACAAGCTAGCTGCTTTCAGGTCAGTGCAGAGAGACAAGCTAGCTGCTTTCAGGTCAGTGCAGAGAGACAAGCTAGCTGCTTTCAGGTCAGTGCAGAGAGACAAGCAGCTGCTTTCAGGTCAGTGCAGAGAGACAAGCTAGCTGCTTTCAGGTCAGTGCAGAGAGACAAGCTAGCTGCTTTCAGGTCAGTGCAGAGAGACAAGCTAGCTGCTTTCAGGTCAGTGCAGAGAGACAAGCTAGCTGCTTTCAGGTCAGTGCAGAGAGACAAGCTAGCTGCTTTCAGGTCAGTGCAGAGAGACAAGCTAGCTGCTTTCAGGTCAGTGCAGAGAGACAAGCTAGCTGCTTTCAGGTCAGTGCAGAGAGACAAGCTAGCTGCTTTCAGGTCAGTGCAGAGAGACAAGCTAGCTGCTTTCAGGTCAGTGCAGAGAGACAAGCTAGCTGCTTTCAGGTCAGTGCAGAGAGACAAGCTAGCTGCTTTCAGGTCAGTGCAGAGAGACAAGCTAGCTGCTTTCAGGTCAGTGCAGAGAGACAAGCTAGCTGCTTTCAGGTCAGTGCAGAGCTTTCAGGTCAGTGCAGAGAGACAAGCTAGCTGCTTTCAGGTCAGTGCAGAGAGACAAGCTAGCTGCTTTCAGGTCAGTGCAGAGAGACAAGCTAGCTGCTTTCAGGTCAGTGCAGAGAGACAAGCTAGCTGCTTTCAGGTCAGTGCAGAGAGACAAGCTAGCTGCTTTCAGGTCAGTGCAGAGAGACAAGCTAGCTGCTTTCAGGTCAGTGCAGAGAGACAAGCTAGCTGCTTTCAGGTCAGTGCAGAGAGACAAGCTGCTTTCAGGTCAGTGCAGAGAGACAAGCTAGCTGCTTTCAGGTCAGTGCAGAGAGACAAGCTAGCTGCTTTCAGGTCAGTGCAGAGAGACAAGCTAGCTGGTCAGTGCAGAGAGACAAGCTAGCTGCTTTCAGGTCAGTGCAGAGAGACAAGCTAGCTGCTTTCAGGTCAGTGCAGAGAGACAAGCTAGCTGCTTTCAGGTCAGTGCAGAGAGACAGGTCAGTGCAGGGTGACAAGCTAGCTGCTTTCAGGTCAAGCTAGCTGCTTTCAGGTCAGTGCAGAGAGACAAGCTAGCTGCTTTCAGGTCAGTGCAGAGAGACAAGCTAGCTGCTTTCAGGTCAGTGCAGAGAGACAAGCTAGCTGCTTTCAGTCAGTGCAGAGAGACAAAGCTGCTTTCAGGTCAGTGCAGAGAGACAAGCTAGCTGCTTTCAGGTCAGTGCAGAGAGACAAGCTAGCTGCTTTCAGGTCAGTGCAGAGAGACAAGCTAGCTGCTTTCAGGTCAGTGCAGAGAGACAAGCTAGCTGCTTTCAGGTCAGTGCAGAGAGACAAGCTAGCTGCTTTCAGGTCAGTGCAGAGAGACAAGCTAGCTGCTTTCAGGTCAGTGCAGGGAGACAAGCTAGCTGCTTTCAGGTCAGTGCAGGGAGACAAGCTAGCTGCTTTCAGGTCAGTGCAGAGAGACAAGCTAGCTGCTTTCAGGTCAGTGCAGAGAGACAAAGCTGCTGCAATCAGGTCAGTGCAGAGAGACAAGCTAGCTGCTTTCAGGTCAGTGCAGAGAGACAAGCTAGCT
>NC_060174.1:110165179-110317140 GCF_021184085.1 Oncorhynchus gorbuscha | reverse complement strand
CAGTGCAGAGAGACAAGCTAGCTGCTTTCAGGTCAGTGCAGAGAGACAAGCTAGCTGCTTTCAGGTCAGTGCAGAGAGACAAGCTAGCTGCTTTCAGGTCAGTGCAGAGAGACAAGCTAGCTGCTTTCAGGTCAGTGCAGAGAGACAAGCTAGCTGCTTTCAGGTCAGTGCAGAGAGACAAGCTAGCTGCTTTCAGGTCAGTGCAGAGAGACAAGCTAGCTGCTTTCAGGTCAGTGCAGAGAGACAAGCTAGCTGCTTTCAGGTCAGTGCAGAGAGACAAGCTAGCTGCTTTCAGGTCAGTGCAGAGAGACAAGCTAGCTGCTTTCAGGTCAGTGCAGAGAGACAAGCTAGCTGCTTTCAGGTCAGTGCAGAGAGACAAGCTAGCTGCTTTCAGGTCAGTGCAGAGAGACAAGCTAGCTGCTTTCAGGTCAGTGCAGAGAGACAAGCTAGCTGAGGTCAGTGCAAGACAAGCTAGCTGCTTTCAGGTCAGTGCAGAGAGACAAGCTAGCTGCTTTCAGGTCAGTGCAGAGAGACAAGCTAGCTGCTTTCAGGTCAGTGCAGAGAGACCAGCTAGCTGCAATCAGGTCAGTGCAGAGAGACAAGCTAGCTGCTTTCAGGTCAGTGCAGAGAGACAAGCTAGCTGCTTTCAGGTCAGTGCAGAGAGACAAGCTAGCTGCTTTCAGGTCAGTGCAGTGCAGAGAGACAAGCTAGCTGCTTTCAGGTCAGTGCAGAGAGACAAGCTAGCTGCTTTCAGGTCAGTGCAGAGAGACAAGCTAGCTGCTTTCAGGTCAGTGCAGAGAGACAAGCTAGCTGCTTTCAGACAAGTCAGTGTCAGCAGAGACAAGCTAGCTGCTTTCAGGTCAGTGCAGAGAGACAAGCTAGCTGCTTTCAGGTCAGTGCAGAGAGACAAGCTAGCTGCTTTCAGGTCAGTGCAGAGAGACAAGCTAGCTGCTTTCAGGTCAGTGCAGAGAGACCAGCTAGCTGCTTTCAGGTCAGTGCAGAGAGACAAGCTAGCTGCTTTCAGGTCAGTGCAGAGAGACAAGCTAGCTGCTTTCAGGTCAGTGACAGAGAGACAAGCTAGCTGCTTTCAGGTCAGTGCAGAGAGACAAGCTAGCTGCTTTCAGGTCAGTGCAGAGAGACAAGCTAGCTGCTTTCAGGTCAGTGCAGAGAGACAAGCTAGCTGCTTTCAGGTCAGTGCAGAGAGACAAGCTAGCTGCTTTCAGGTCAGTCAGCTAGCTGCAATCAGGTCAGTGCAGAGAGACAAGCTAGCTGCTTTCAGGTCAGTGCAGAGAGACAAGCTAGCTGCTTTCAGGTCAGTGCAGACAAGCTAGCTGAGTGCAGAGACAAGCTAGCTGCTTTCAGGTCAGTGCAGAGAGACAAGCTAGCTGCTTTCAGGTCAGTGCAGAGAGACAAGCTAGCTGCTTTCAGGTCAGTGCAGAGAGACAAGCTAGCTGCTTTCAGGTCAGTGCAGAGAGACAAGCTAGCTGCTTTCAGGTCAGTGCAGAGAGACAAGCTAGCTGTCAGTTTCTGCTTTCAGGTCAGTGCAGAGAGACAAGCTAGCTGCTTTCAGGTCAGTGCAGAGAGACAAGCTTTCAGGTCAGTGCAGAGAGACAAGCTAGCTGCTTTCAGGTCAGTGCAGAGAGACAAGCTAGCTGCTTTCAGGTCAGTGCAGAGAGACAAGCTAGCTGCTTTCAGGTCAGTGCAGAGAGACAAGCTAGCTGCTTTCAGGTCAGTGCAGAGAGACAAGCTAGCTGCTTTCAGGTCAGTGCAGAGAGACAAGCTAGCTGCTTTCAGGTCAGTGCAGAGAGACAAGCTAGCTGCTTTCAGGTCAGTGCAGAGAGACAAGCTAGCTGCTTTCAGGTCAGTGCAGAGAGACAAGCTAGCTGCTTTCAGGTCAGTGCAGAGAGACAAGCTAGCTGCTTTCAGGTCAGTGCAGAGAGACAAGCTAGCTGCTTTCAGGTCAGTGCAGAGAGACAAGCTAGCTGCTTTCAGGTCAGTGCAGAGAGACAAGCTAGCTGCTTTCAGGTCAGTGCAGAGAGACAAGCTAGCTGCTTTCAGGTCAGTGCAGAGAGACAAGCTAGCTGCTTTCAGGTCAGTGCAGAGACAAGCTAGCTGCTTTCAGGTCAGTGCAGAGAGACAAGCTAGCTGCTTTCAGGTCAGTGCAGAGAGACAAGCTAGCTGCTTTCAGGTCAGTGCAGAGAGACAAGCTAGCTGCTTTCAGGTCAGTGCAGAGAGACAAGCTAGCTGCTTTGTCAGTGCAGAGAGACAAGCTAGCTGCTTTCAGGTCAGTGCAGAGAGACAAGCTAGCTGCTTTCAGGTCAGTGCAGAGAGACAAGCTAGCTGCTTTCAGGTCAGTGCAGGGAGACAAGCTAGCTGCTTTCAGGTCAGTGCAGAGAGACAAGCTAGCTGCTTTCAGGTCAGTGCAGAGAGACAAGCTAGCTGCAATCAGGTCAGTGCAGAGAGACAAGCTAGCTGCTTTCAGGTCAGTGCAGAGAGACAAGCTAGCTGCTTTCAGGTCAGTGCAGAGAGACACAAGGTCAGTGCTAGCTGCTTTCAGGTCAGTGCAGAGACAAGACTTTCAGGTCAGTGCAGAGAGACAAGCTGCTTTCAGGTCAGTGCAGCAGAGAGACAAGCTAGCTGCTTTCAGGTCAGTGCAGGGAGACAAGCTAGCTGCTTTCAGGTCAGTGCAGAGAGACAAGCTAGCTGCTTTCAGGTCAGTGCAGAGAGACAAGCTAGCTGCTTTCAGGTCAGTGCAGAGAGACAAGCTAGCTGCTTTCAGGTCATGCAGGTCAGCTGCAGAGAGACAAGCTAGCTGCTTTCAGGTCAGTGCAGAGAGACAAGCTAGCTGCAATCAGGTCAGTGCAGAGAGACAAGCTCAGGTCTGAGACAAGCTATCAGGTCAGTGCAGAGAGACAAGCTAGCTGCAATCAGGTCAGTGCAGAGAGACAAGCTAGCTTTCAATCAGGTCAGGTAGTGCAGAGAGACCAGCTAGCTGCAATCAGGTCAGTGCAGAGAGACCAGCTAGCTGCAATCAGGTCAGTGCAGAGAGACAAGCTAGCTGCTTTCAGGTCAGTGCAGAGAGACAAGCAGGTCAGTAGCTGCTTTCAGGTCAGTGCAGAGAGACAAGCTAGCTGCAATCAGGTCAGTGCAGAGAGACAAGCTAGCTGCTTTCAGGTCAGTGCAGAGAGACAAGCTAGCTGCTTTCAGGTCAGTGCAGAGAGACAAGCTAGCTGCTTTCAGGTCAGTGCAGAGAGACAAGCTAGCTGCTTTCAGGTCAGTGCAGAGAGACAAGCTAGCTGCAATCAGGTCAGTGCAGAGAGACAAGCTAGCTGCAATCAGGTCAGTGCAGAGAGACAAGCTAGCTGCTTTCAGGTCAGTGCAGAGAGACAAGCTAGCTGCTTTCAGGTCAGTACAGAGAGACAAGCTAGCTGCAATCAGGTCAGTGCAGAGAGACAAGCGAGCTGCTTTCATTTCAGTGCAGAGAGACAAGCTAGCTGCAATCGGGTCAGTGCAGAGAGACAAGCTAGCTGCAATCAGGTCAGTGCAGAGAGACAAGCTAGCTCCAATCAGGTCAGTACAGAGAGACAAGCTAGCTGCAATCGGGTCAGTGCAGAGAGACAAGCTAGCTGCAATCAGGTCAGTGCAGAGAGACAAGCGAGCTGCTATCAGGTCAGTGCAGAGAGACAAGCTAGCTGCAATCAGGTCAGTGCAGAGAGACAAGCTAGCTGCAATCAGGTCAGTGCAGGGAGACAAGCTAGCTGCAATCAGGTCAGTGCAGAGAGACAAGCTAGTTCCAATCAGGTCAGTACAGAGAGACAAGCTAGCTGCAATCAGGTCAGTGCAGAGAGACAAGCTAGCTGCAATCAGGTCAGTGCAGGGAGACAAGCTAGCTGCAATCAGGTCAGTGCAGAGAGACAAGCTAGTTCCAATCAGGTCAGTACAGAGAGACAAGCTAGCTGCAATCAGGTCAGTGCAGAGAGACAAGCTAGCTCCAATCAGGTCAGTGCAGAGAGACAAGCTAGCTCCAATCAGGTCAGTACAGAGAGACAAGCTAGCTGCAATCAGGTCAGTGCAGAGAGACAAGCTAGCTCCAATCAGGTCAGTACAGAGAGACAAGCTAGCTCCAATCAGGTCAGTGCAGAGAGACAAGCTGCTTCAGGTCAGTGCAGAGAGACAAGCTAGCTCCAATCAGGTCAGTACAGAGAGACAAGCTAGCTCCAATCAGGTCAGTGCAGAGAGACAAGCTGCTTCAGGTCAGTGCAGAGAGACAAGCTAGCTGCTATCAGGTCAGTGCAGAGAGACAAGCTAGCTGCTATCAGGTCAGTGCAGAGAGACAAGCTAGCTGCAATCAGGTCAGTGTAGAGAGACAAGCTGCTATCAGGTCAGTGCAGAGAGACAAGCTAGCTGCAATCAGGTCAGTGTGGGACAAGTGGGTGGACCGCCTTCCCCTGTTTTACAACCCAGGGCCCAACGTTACTGTTGATGAGCAGCTTATGCCATTTAGGGGCCGCTGCCCCATCAGACAGTATTTTATATACTGTCTAAACCCCCAAAATATAGAATGAAGATCTGGACTGCCTGTGATTCTGCTTCATCATGTGCGTGGAACTACAAGTGTATACAGGGAAGTCAGATGGAGGAGCCCCTGAGAAGAACCAAGGGATGTGGGTTGTCCTGGACGTGACTCAGAGACTCCATGGCCACAACATCACGTGATAACTTTTTTACTTCTCACAAGCTGGGACAGGTGCTCCTCAACAGGAAGCTGATGATGGTAGGAACAGTATGAAAAAACAAGCCAGAGCTCCCACCTCAGCTGTTGAATTCACGGAACAGACCTGTCAATAGGTTTGTGTTCACTGCTGACACATTCCTAGTGTCCCTACGTGCCAAAGAAAGGCAACAATGTGGTACTCATGAGTACGCTGCATAGGGATGGGAGAGTCTATGGCCAGGAACATAATAAAACAGAAATTGTGAAGGCCATGGACAATTTTATTTAACCTTTATTTAACTAGGTAAGTCCGTTAAAAACAAATTCTTATTTTCAATGATGGCCTAGGAACAGTGGGTTAATTGCATGTTCTAGGACAGAACAACAGATTAGTAACTTCTCAGCTCGGGGGTTTGAACTTGAGACCTTTCGGTTACTAGTCTAACGCTCTAACCACTAGGCTACCCTGCCGCCCCACAATGCAACAAGAGGAGAAGTGGACAATTTAGACAAGCTGGTGACTGGCTACAGCTGCAAGAGAAGAACCCTACGCTGGCATCTTGTGATTTTCTTCAATATGTTGGACATCTTGCCGTACAACGCGTTGGTCATCTGGATGGCATTGAACCCAGATTTGGGGCAGAGGGAAGCTCCAGAGGAGCTGGCCAAGGCATTGCTAAGACCTCAAATCCAGAGGAGGCAACATATCCCAAGGACCCCAGCTTCTGCAGCCATTGTTAGGAGGGTTCAGGAGGATGCTGGTGCCCCATCTGCCCGACCCACAGAACCAACAACTCCAATACCAGAAGTAAGAGTGAGTGATGTTGTTGCATGTGTGTGTCTCACTCTCCCACCTTGGACTGATGTAACTATATATGTGAGTGAGTGAGTGAGTGAGTGAGTGAGTGAGTGAGTGAGTGAGTGAGTGAGTGAGTGAGTGAGTGAGTGAGTGAGTGAGTGAGTGAGTGAGTGAGTGAGTGAGTGAGTGAGTGAGTGAGTGAGATGTTAGTAAAATTCCTGAACTAAGTGTTTTCATCATTCTAGATGTAGCCGGTAGCAATAAGAAGAAGCGCTGTGATGTGTGTGGACCCAAGAAGGACAGGAAGACACAGTACACATACATCAAGTGCAATAAATACATTTTGCAACACACACAGTAAACCTCTGTCCCTCATGTGGTGTGTAGACCGGCCTTAATTTGTGTTCAATGGGGCTCCTTTATCATTTCCATATAATACTGTATGTAAATGTTGGCCTTCCAATTTGTTCAGTTCATAATAATTGATTTTTTGTTCACATTTTATTAAAAAGAAAACTCATATTATTAGCCTTTATTGATAAATGTGATCTAGCAGGAAAATGGCAAGTATTAACCATGAATGCTGTCTGCTTGTACTTGATAAAAGTCCACATCTAAGTTTGAAGTATTTTTAGGTAAAGTGTTATGGCTGTATAGTTCTAAAAACCCAATAATGATGTGGGTCCATCAGACCCGCGACATTGGGTGAAAAGCTAAAGCATGAACACAACAGAAGGGTGGGTTGTGACAAGGTAGGGGGGTAAAAAGACAAACGTCCATTTTATGGCAAGAACAGCTCAGTTAATCAAAGACAAACGTCTAAAGGAAATGCTACCAAATACTAATTGAGTAAACTTGAGACCCACTGGGAATGTGATGAAAGAAATAAAGGCTGAAAAAAATAATTCTCTCTACTATAGCCGCAGTCTGAGGTCCTGAACACTCTGGAGCAGGTTTTCAACGACATGCAAAAATCGCTGAAGTTGGAGACGTTTATCTCCCTCACCAACTTCAAACATCTGCTATCTGAGCAGCTAACCGATCGCTGCAGCTGTACATAATATATGCCATTTAGCAGACGCTTTTATCCAAAGCGACTTACAGTCATGTGTGCATACATTCTACATATGGGTGGTCCCAGGGATCGAACCCACTACCCTGGCATTACAAGCGCCATGCTCTACCAACTGAGCTACAGAAGGACCACAGAAGGACCACATAATCTATTGGTAAATAGCCCACCCAATTTACCTACCTCATCACCATACTGTTTATATTTATTTACTTTTCTGCTATTTTGCATACCATTATCTCTACCTGTACATGACCATCTGATCATTTATCACTCCAGTGTTAATCTGCAAAATTGTAATTATTTGCCTACCTCCTCATGCCTTTTGCACACAATGTATATAGACTCTTTTTTTTCTTTTTTTTCTACTGACTTGTTAATTGTTTACTCCATGTGTAACTCTGTGTTGTCTGTTCACACTGCTATGCTTTATCTTGGCCAGGTCGCAGTTGTAAATGAGAACTTGTTCTCAACTAGCCTACCTGGTTAAATAAAGGTGAAATAAAAATAAATAAAAAATTCTGACATTTCACATTCTTAAAATAAATTGGTGATCCTAACTGACCTAAATCAGGGACTTTTTACTGGGATTAAATGTATTTGGCTAAGGTGTATGTAAATTTCCCAATTCTACTGTATCACGGTAACAGTAACTGATGTGTCCCAGTGCATTCAGGAAGTATTCAGACCCCCTTTTCCACATGTTGTTATGTTACAGCCTTATTCTAAAATTGATTGCATTGTTTTTTCCCCTCATCAATCCACACACAATATCCCATAATGACATCACAATACCCCTTAATGACATCACAACACCCCTTAATGACATTACAATAACCCTTAATGACATCACAACACCCCTTAATGACATTACAATACCCCATAATGACATCACAATACCCCTTAATGACATCACAATACCCCATAATGACAAACCAAAAACAGGTTATTAGAAATGTTTGTACATTTTATTCAGACCCTTTGCTCAGTACTTTGTTGCAACCCCGTTGGCAGCGATTAAGTTTGTCACAGCATCGAGTCTTCTTGGGTATGACACTACAAGTTTGTCACACCTGTATTTGGGAAGTTCTTGGGTTTGACGCTACAAGTTTGTCACACCTGTAATGACAAAACCTGTAAAAACAAGTTTGTCACACCTGTATTGGGAAGTTCTGGTTTGACGCTACAAGTTTGTCACACCTGTATCTGGGAAGTTCTTGGGTTTGACGCTACAAGTTTGTCACACCTGTATCTGGGGAGTTCTTGGGTTTGACGCTACAAGTTTGTCACACCTGTATTTGGGAAGTTCTCAAGTTTGTCACACCTGTATCTGGGGACAAGTTTGTCACACCTGTATCTGGGAAGTTCTTGGGTTTGACGCTACAAGTTTGTCACACCTGTATCTGGGAAGTTCTTGGGTTTGACGCTACAAGTTTGTCACACCTGTATCTGGGGAGTTCTTGGGTTTGACGCTACAAGTTTGTCACACCTGTATTTGGGAAGTTCTTGGGTTTGACGCTACAAGTTTGTCACACCTGTATCTGGGGAGTTCTTGGGTTTGACGCTACAAGTTTGTCACACCTGTATTTGGGAAGTTCTTGGGTTTGACGCTACAAGTTTGTCACACCTGTATCTGGGGAGTTTGGGTTTCACAGTTTGTCACACCTGTATCTGGGGAGTTCTTGGGTTTGACGCTACAAGTTTGTCACACCTGTATCTGGGGAGTTCTTGGGTTTGACGCTACAAGTTTGTCACACCTGTATCTGGGGAGTTCTTGGGTTTGACGCTACAAGTTTGTCACACCTGTATCTGGGGAGTTCTGTTCTTGGGTTTGACGCTACAAGTTTGTCACACCTGTATCTGGGGAGTTCTTGGGTTTGACGCTACAAGTTTGTCACACCTGTATCTGGGGAGTTTCTCATTCCTCTCTGCAGCTCCTTTCATGCTCAGGTTGGATGGGGAGTGTTGCTGAACAGCTGTTTTCAGGTTTCTTCAGAGATGTTCGATCGGGTTCAAATCCGAGCTCTGGCTGGGCCACTGAAGGACTTTCAGAGACTTGTCCCGAAACCACTCCTGCATTGTCTTGGCTGTGTGCTTAGGGTCATTGTCTTGTTGGAAGGTGAACCTTAGCCGCAGTACTTTTCTCTGTTCATCTTTGCTTCGATTCTGACAAGTCTCCCAGTCCCTGCCGCTGAACAACATCCCCACAGCATGATGCTGCCACCACCATGCTTCACTGTAGGGATGGTGTCAGGTTTCCTCCAGATGTGACGCAGAGCTTTCAATCCAAAGAGTTCTATCTTGGTTTCACCAGACTAGAGAATCTTGTTTCTCATGGTCTGAAAGTCTTTAGGTGCCTTTTGGCAAACTCCAAGCAGGCTTTCATGTGCCGTCCGTCTGGTTACTCAGCATCGCAGTGCTAGAGGCATCACTACAGACCCTGGTTCGATTCCAGGCTTTATCACAACCGGCCGTGATTGGGAGGCCCATGGGGCAGCGCACAATTGGCCCAGCGTCATCTGAGTTATGGTTTGGCTTTCAAAGAAAATAAGAATTTGTTCTTAACTGACTTGCTTAGTTAAATAAAGGTTAAATAAAAAAAATAGAAAAGGCCTGATAAAGAGTGGATCAAGAATATCTCTGCACTTTGCTCAGAGAATCTTGTTTCTCTTAGCTGCCTTTTGGCAACCTCCAAGCGGGCTGTAATGTGCGTTTTACTGAGGAGTGGCTTCTGTTTGGCCATAAAGGCCTGATTGGTGGAGTGCTGCAGAGATGGTTGTCCTCCTGGAAGGTTCTCCCATCTTCACAGAGGAACTCTGTATCTCTGTCAGTGTGACCATTATTGGTCACCTTATTGGTCACCTCCCTGACCAAGATCCTTCTCCCCCGATGGCTCAGTTTGGCCGGGCGTCTTGGTGGTTCCAAACTTTATTTCAGAATGATGAAGGCCACTGTGTTCTTAGGGACCTTCAATGCTGCGGAAATGTTTTGGTACCCTTCCCCAGATCTGTGTCTCAACACAATCCTGTCTCAGAGCAGACAATCCTGTCTCAGAGCAGACAATCCTGTGTCTGAGCTCTACGGATAATTCCTTCGACTTCTTGGATTGGTTTTCGCTCTGACATTCACTGTCAACTGTGGGACCTCATATAGACAGGTGTGTGCCTTTCCAAATCATGTCCAATCAATTTAAGTTGCCACGGGTGGACTCCAAGCAAGTTGTAGAAACATCTCAAGGATGTTTCTTAAGGATGATCAATGGAAACAACACCCGAGCAACATTTTGAGCCTCATAGGAAAGGGTGTGAATACTTATGCAAATAAGGTTTTTATTTTGAAAACATTTGCAAAAATGTCTAAAAACCCGTTTTGGCTTTGTCATTATAAGGTATTGTGTGAAGATTGATAATGAAGAAATGTAATTTGATCCGTTTTAGAATAAGGCTGTAACGTAACAAAATGTGTAAAAAGGGAAGGGGTCTGAATACTTTCAAATGCATATGAATAATAACATATAATAATAATTAAATAGTAAACCTTTAATTTGGGAGCTATTTCATCTGCTACATGTGTCTCCAAATCAGACATAAACAAACTTTCATGACATATAATTAGGCACGCCTCCCCATTATTTTGTATAAAATTGTGCAAACTCCAAACATATCGCAGTGCGTGTTGGGATATCACTTCGCTCTGAAGCTTGCAGCCTTGCTGGCCCAGCTGAAGTGGCTATATAAGGGTCTAATTTTCACTCCATCAGCTTTGAAACACGAAATTGCGCATGAATGCGTAAATGGAGGGCCAAGGATCGAGGAGAAGAGGATGTTTTGAAATCAGCGCCTCTGTCTTCTGGAGAGGTGGATATGGAGGGAACTTGCAGTGACATTCAATCATCTCTCCACTCTCTGCTCCCCAATATAATAATAATAATAATATATGCCATTTAGCAGACACTTTTATCCAAAGCGACTCACAGTCATGCGTGTATACATTTTACGTATGAGTGGTCCCTGGAATTGAACCCACTACCCTGGTTTTAGAAGCACTCTACAAATTGAACAACAGAGGACCAGCATAGCCCCATTCCACTCCCTCTTACTCTCCTCCAGGGTCTGTCTCCTCTCCTCTCTTCACCCTCTCCTCCTCTCCTTCCTCTATAGTTTGAACCAGTTTTCTCTTCCTATCTTCTCCTCCCTTCACATCATCCCCAGTCCTCTCCTCCTCTCCTCCCTCTATGGTTTGCAGGCAGAGCAGGTCCCAGGTTGTGAGTTATCTAGCTATGGTTTGTAGCAGGCAGAGCAGGTCACAGGTTGTGAGTCATTTAGTTTTGGAGAGATGGTGTCTGGGACCACCGACTTTAGGAAATCATTCTCTGTAGCCATGATGTGTTTCACCAGGAAGTTGGCTGCCTCACTGATGTTGGTGTTCTCCTAAAGGGACACGGCAGAGTAAAACAACAAGGTTAAAAGTGAGTAGTTTCAGAGTCTGTTGTTAGGGTTAAACAAAAACAGGCGCTACGTTAACATGGTTCAGTTATAAACACATTGTATGAAAATGTGATCCTCACAGAGCATTCAGAATGTATTCAGACCCCTTCCCTTTTTCCACATTTTGTTACGTTACAGCCTTATTCTAAACTTGATTCAATTATATTTTTCCTCATTAATCTACAAACAATATACAATAATTACAAAGCGAAAATATGTTTTTAGAAATCTTTGTAAATTCATTAAAAAAATTCAAAAAAGAAATACTCTATTTACATAAGTATTCCGTCCCTTTGCTATGAGACTTGAAATTGAGCTCAGGTGCATCCTGTTTCCAATGATCATCCTTGAGATGTTTCTACAACTTGATTGGAGTCCATCTGTGGTAAATTCAATTGGTTGGATATGATTTGGAAAGGCATACACCTGTCTATATAAAGGTCCCACAGTTGACAGTGCATGTCAGAGAAAAATCCAAGCCATGAGGTCGAAGGAATTGTCTGTAGAGCTCCGAGACAGGATTGTGTTGAGGTACAGATCTGGGGAAGGGAACCAAAAATATCCTGCAGCATTGAAGGTCTCATAGAACACAGTGGTCTCCATCATTCTTAAATGGAAGAAGTTTGGAACCACCAAGACTAGATCCTAGATCTGGATGCCCAGCCAAACTGGCCAATCGGGGTGGAATCATGGAGGTGACCAAGAACCCAATGGTCACTCTGACAGAGCTCCAGTGTTGCTCTCTGAAAATAGCTGTGCAGCAGTGCTCCCCATCCAACCTGACAGAGCTTGAGAGGATCTGCAGAGAAGAATGGGAGACACTCCTCAAATAAAGGTGTGCCCAGATTGTAGCGTCATACCCAAGAAGACTCAAGGCTGTAATCGCTGCCGAAGGTGCTTCAACAAAGTACTGAGTAAAGGGTCTGAATACTAAATGTGATATTTTGTTTTTTGTTATTTTTAAAAAGGTTTCTAAAAACCTGTTTCTGCTTTGTCATCGTGGGGTATTGTGATGTCATCGTGGGGTATTGTGATCTCATCGTGGGGTATTGTGATCTCATCGTGGGGTATTGTGATGTCATCGTGGGGTATTGTGATGTCATCGTGGGCTATTTTGTGAAGATTGATTAGAAAAAAAACTTTCATCCATTTTAGAAGGCTGTAACGTAACAAAATGTGGAAAAAGCCAAAGGGGTCTGAAAACTTTCCGTATCCACTGTCCACAGGTAAAACAGCCTGGTTCAACTGATTTAGAGGCAGTGGAAATGTGTAGTGACTGTCTGACTGGACAGCAACTTAGCCCATGACCTCAATGACCTCTGACCCCTGTAGAACCGCCTAACCCTAAACCCTATCCCTAACCATAACCCTAACCCTATCCCTAACCTTAACCCTTCATTTAACCACTCAGAGTTAATGTCTAAACTAAAGTTTTAGTTTCACTTTTGTGGAATCTGACTGACAGCTAAGAAACGGCTGCACATGGTGTAATTCTGTTGCTGCAGTTACACCACTGGTTGGAATTTTATTTGGAAATTAAGTTGATGTATTTGTATTTATTTATTACATTTAGGCAAGTCAGTTAAGAACAAATTCTTATTTACAATGACCTACCAAAAGGCAAAAGGCCTCCTGCGGGGATTAAAAATAAATACAATTAAAATATAGGACAAAAACACACATCACGACATGTGAGACACCACAACACTACATAAAGAGAGACCTAAGACAACAACACAGCATGGTAGCAACACAACATGACAACAACATGGTAGCAGCACAACATGACGACAACATGGTAGCAACACAACATGACAACAACATGGTAGCAACACAACATGACAACAACATGGCAGCAACACTACATGACAACAACATGGTAGTAACACAACATGACGACAACATGGTAGCAACACAACATGACGACAACATGGTAGCAACACAACATGACGACAACATGGTAGCAACACAACATGACGAAAACATGGTAGCAACACAACATGACAACAACATGGCAGCAACACAACATGACAACAACATGGTAGCAACACAACCTGACAACAACATGGTAGCAGCACAACATGACAACAACATGGCAGCAACACAACATGGTAGCAACACAACATGACCCAGGGATGTGTGAGCTTTGGGGACCTTTAACAGAATGTGACTTGCAGAACGACGTGTTGTATGTGGAGAATGAGGGCTGCAGTAGATATCTCAGATAGGGGGGAGTAAGGCCCATAGAGGGTGGCTGAATGAGGACACCACCCCACAAAGCTGTTGTGCATGTTTTCTGTGTGTGTGTGTGTGTGTGTGTGTGTGTGTGTGTGTGTGTGTGTGTGTGTGTGTGTGTGTGTGTGTGTGTGTGTGTGTGTGTGTGTGTGTGTGTGTGTGTGTGTGTGTGTGTGTGTGTGTGTGTGTGTGTGTGTGTGTGTGTGTGTGTGTGTGTGTGTGTGCACATGGGTGCGTATGTGTGTGTTTGTGTTCCCACCTTGGCTGAGGTCTCGAACCAGCCCACAAAGCCGTTGTCTTTACAGAACTGGTCCATCTTCACGCCGTTATTGGTCAGAACCTCCCGCCCCTGATCACATTTATTAGCCAATAGGACCGTGGCGATGCTCTGTCCAATAGAGAGGTAAAAGACAAGAAGGTGATGTATGAACAGGATGATTTGAATAGTCCTTTACCATGGTAGAACCAACTCACTGTCCTGCACCCACCTCTCTGTTGGTCAGCATGAGTTTAGAGTCCAGGTCCTCCTTCCACTTGGTGATGGCTTCGAAGGTAGTGGGCCGTGTCACGTCAAACACGATGAACGCCCCCATGGCCTCTCGGTAGTACACACGGGTCATGTTCCCAAACCGCTCCTGACCTACAGGGGAGACAGAGACAGAGATATACTGTTATTGTAACTTTTGGGATTTGAACCATTTTCGGTAACCAGAAATGTTCACCATTAAGACCAAGAAGACATCCTTGTGATCAAATTGGGTTCTATGTCTCAGGACTGCTCAGTAACATTATCTTCTATGTCTCAGGCAGGACTGCTCAGTAACATTATCTTCTATGTCTCAGGACTGCTCAGTAACATTATCTTCTATGTCTCAGGACTGCTCAGTAACATTATCTTCTATGTCTCAGGACTGCTCAGTAACATTATCTTCTATGTCTCAGGACTGCTCAGTAACATTATATTCTATGTCTCAGGCAGGACTGCTCAGTAACATTATCTTCTATGTCTCAGGACCACTCAGTAACATTATCTTCTATGTCTCAGCCAGGACCGCTCAGTAACGTGATCTTCTATGTCTCAGGACTGCTCAGTAACATTATCTTCTATGTCTCAGGACTGCTCAGTAACATTATCTTCTATGTCTCTGGACCGCTCAGTAACATGATCTTCTATGTCTCAGGACTGCTCAGTAACATTATCTTCTATGTCTCAGGCAAGACCGCTCAGTAACATGATCTTCTATGTCTCAGGACTGCTCAGTAACATTATCTTCTATGTCTCAGGCAAGACCGCTCAGTAACATGATCTTCTATGTCTCAGGACTGCTCAGTAACATTATCTTCTATGTCTCAGGCAGGACTGCTCAGTAACATTATCTTCTATGTCTCAGGACTGCTCAGTAACATTATCTTCTATGTCTCAGGACCGCTCAGTAACATTATCTTCTATGTCTCAGGACTGCTCAGTAACATTATCTTCTATGTCTCAGGCAGGACTGCTCAGTAACATTATCTTCTATGTCTCAGGACTGCTCAGTAACATTATCTTCTATGTCTCAGGACTGCTCAGTAACATTATCTTCTATGTCTCAGGACTGCTCAGTAACATGATCTTCTATGTCTCAGGACTGCTCAGTAACATCCCTAAGTTCCTTAGTGATGAGTGTAGCTACTACAGTCATGGCCAAAAGTTTTGAGAATGACAGAAATATTAAGTTTGCTGCCTCAGTGACTTTAGATATTTTTGTCAGATGTTACTATGGAATACTGAAGTATAATTACAAGCATTTCATAAGTATCAAAGGATTTTATTGACAATTACATGAAGTTGATGCAAAGAGTCAATATTTGCAGTGTTGACCCTTGACCTTAGTTATCACCTTTGCCTTGTGGCAAGGTGCTCCATCATGCTGGAAAATTCATTGTTCGTCACCAAACTGTTCCTGGATGGTTGGGAGAAGTTGCTCTCGGAGGATATGTTGGTACCATTCTTTATTCATGGCTGTGTTCTTAGGCAAAATTGTGAGTGAGCCCACTCCCTTGGCTGAGAAGCAACCCCACACATGAATTTTCCCAGGATGCTTTACTGTTGGCATGACACAGGACTGATGGTAGCGCTCACCTTGTCTTCTCCGGACAAGCTTTTTTCTGGATGCCCCAAACAATCGGAAAGGGGATTCATCAGAGAAAATGACTTTACCCCAGTCCTCAGCAGTCTAATCCCTGTACCTTTTGTAGAATATCAGTCTGTCCCTGATGTTTTTCCTGGTGAGAAGTGGCTTCTTTGATGCCCTTCTTGACACCAGGCCATCCTCCAAACGTCTTCGCTTCACTGTGCGTGCGGATGCACTCACACCTGCCTGCTGCCATTCCTAAGCAAGCTCTGTACTGGTTGTGCCCTGACCTACAGCTGAATCAACTTTAAGAGACGGACCTGGCGCTTGCTGGACTTTCTTGGGCGCCCTGAAGCCTTCTTTACAACAATTGAACCGGTCTCCTTGAAGTTCTTGATGATCCGATAAATGGTTGATTTAGGTCCATGCTAAATCAACCATGCTAGGTAAAGCTCCGCCTTATCTCAGTTCACTGGTCACGATGGCAACACCCACCCGTAGCACGCGCTCCAGCAGGTGTATCTCACTGATCATCCCTAAAGCCACCACCTCATTTGGCCGCCTTTTGTTCCAGTTCTCTGCTGCCTGCGACTGGAACGAATTGCAAAAATCGCTGAAGTTGGAGACTTTTATCTCCATCACCAACTTCAAACATCAGCTATCTATCTGGCGACTCCATTACCCGCAGTATTAGACTTAAAACGAATCATCCAGCGATCATACACTGTTTACCAGGGGGCAGGGCTACCGACGTTAAGGCTAATCTGAAGATGGTGCTGGCTAAAGCTAAAACTGGCGAGTGTAGAGAGTATAGAGATATTGTTATCCACGTCGGCACCAACGATGTTAGGATGAAACAGTCAGAGATCACCAAGCGCAACATAGCTTCTGCGTGCATATCAGCTAGAAAGATGTGTCGGCATCGAGTAATTGTCTCTGGCCCCCTCCCAGTTAGGGGGAGTGATGAGCTCTACAGCAGAGTCTCACAACTCAATCGCTGGATGAAAACTGTTTTCTGCCCCTCCCAAAAGATAGAAGTTGTAGATAATTGGCCCTCTTTCTGGGACTCACCCACAAACAGGACCAAGCCTGACCTGCTGAGGAGTGACGGACTCCATCCTAGCTGGAGGGGTGCTCTCATCTTATCTGCCAACATAGACAGGGCTCTAACTCCTCTAGCTCCACAATGAAATAGGGTGCAGGCCAGGCAGCACGCTGTTAGCCAGCCTGCCAGCATAGTGGAGTCTGCCACTAGCACAGTCAGTGTAGTCAGCTCAGCTATCACCATTGAGGCCGTGTCTGTGCCTCGACCTAGGTTGGGCAAAACTAAACATGGCGGTGTTCGCCTTAGCAATCTCACTAGGATAAAGACCACCTACATTCCTGTCATTACTGAAAGAGATCATGATACCTCACATCTCAAAATAGGGCTACTTAATGTTAGATCCCTTACTTCAAAGGCAATTCTAGTCAATGAACTAATCACTGATCATAATCTTGATGTGATTGGCCTGACTGAAACATGGCTTAAGCCTGATGAATTTACTGTGTTAAATGAGGCCTCACCTCCTGGCTACACTAGTGACCATATCCCCCGCCATCCCGCAAAGGTGGAGGTGTTGCTAACATTTACGATAGCAAATTTCAATTTACAAAAAAAAAATTGACGTTTTCGTCTTTTGAGCTTCTAGTCATGAAATCTATGCAGCCTACTCAATCACTTTTTATAGCTACTGTTTACAGGCCTCCTGGGCCATATACAGCGTTTCTCACTGAGTTCCCTGAATTCCTATCGGACCTTGTAGTCATAGCAGATAATATTCTAATCTTTGGTGACTTTAATATTCACATGGAAAAGTCCACAGACCCACTCCAAAAGGCTTTCGAAGCCATCATCGGCTCAGTGGGTTTTGTCCAACATGTCTCTGGACCCACTCACTGTCACAGTCATACGCTGGACCTAGTTTTGTCCCATGGAATAAATGTTGTGGATCTTAATGTTTTTCCTCATAATCCTGGACTATCGGACCACCATTTTATTATGTTTGCAATTGCAACAAATAATCTGCTCAGACCCCAACCAAGGACCATCAAAAGTTGTGCTATAAATTAACAGACAACACAAAGATTCCTTGATGCCCTTCCAGACTCCCTCTGCCTACCCAAGGACGCCAGAGGATCTCAATTTAACCTTGCACAATACCCTAGATGCAGTTGCACCCCTAAAAACTAAAAACATTTCTCATAAGAAACTAGCTCCCTGGTACACAGAAAATACCCGAGCTCTGAAGCAAGCTTCCAGAAAATTGGAACGGAAATGGCGCCACACCAAACTGGAAGTCTTCCGACTAGCTTGGAAAGACGGTACCGTGCAGTACCGAAGAGCCCTTACTGCTGCTCGATCATCCTATTTTTCTAACTTAATTGAGGAAAATAAGAACAATCCGAAATTCCTTTTTGATATTGTCGCAAAGCTAACTAAAAAGCAGCATTCCCCAAGAGAGGATGACTTTCACTTTAGCAGTGATAAATTCATGAACTTCTTTGAGGAAAAGATTATGATTATTAGAAAGCAAATTACGGACTCCTCTTTAAACCTGCGTATTCCTCCAAACCTCAGTGGTCCTGAGTCTGCACAACTCTGCCAGGACCTAGGATCAAGAGAGACGCTCAAGTGTTTTAGTACTATATCTCTTGACACAATGATGAAAATAATCATGGCCTCTAAACCTTCAAGCTGCATACTGGACCCTATTCCAACTAAACTACTGAAAGAGCTGCTTCCTGTGCTTGGACCTCCTATGTTGAACATAATAAACGGCTCTCTATCCACTGGATGTGTACCAAACTCACTAAAAGTGGCAGTAATAAAGCCTCTCTTGAAAAAGCCAAACCTTGACCCAGAAAATATAAAAAACTATCGGCCTAAATCAAATCTTCCATTACTCTCAAAAATTTTAGAGAAGTCTGTTGCGCAGCAACTCACTGCCTTCCTGAAGACAAAAAATGTATACGAAATGCTTCAGTCTGGTTTTAGACCCCATCATAGCACTGAGACGGCACTTGTGAAGGTGGTAAATGACATTTTAATGGCATCGGACCGAGGCTCTGCATCTGTCCTCGTGCTCCTAGACCTTAGTGCTGCTTTTAAGGCAGACTAAATAACTTTTTTGCCCGCTTTGAGGACAATACAGTGCCACTGACACGGCCTGCAACGGAAACATGCGGTCTCTCCTTCACTGCAGCCGAGGTGAGTAAGACATTTAAACGTGTTAACCCTCGCAAGGCTGCAGGCCCAGACAGCATCCCCAGCCGCGCCCTCAGAGCATGCGCAGACCAGCTGGCCGGTGTGTTTACGGACATATTCAATCAATCCCTATACCAGTCTGCTGTTCCCACATGCTTCAAGAGGGCCACCATTGTTCCTGTTCCCAAGAAAGCTAAGGTAACTGAGCTAAACGACTACCGCCCCGTAGCACTCACTTCCGTCATCATGAAGTGCTTTGAGAGACTAGTCAAGGACCATATCACCTCCACCCTACCTGACACCCTAGACCCACTCCAATTTGCTTACCGCCCAAATAGGTCCACAGACGATGCAATCTCAACCACACTGCACACTGCCCTAACCCACCTGGACAAGAGGAATACCTATGTGAGAATGCTGTTCATCGACTACAGCTCGGCATTCAACACCATAGTACCCTCCAAGCTCGTCATCAAGCTCGAGACCCTGGGTCTCGACCCCGCCCTGTGCAACTGGGTACTGGACTTCCTGACGGGCCGCCCCCAGGTGGTGAGGGTAGGCAACAACATCTCCTCCCCGCTGATCCTCAACACGGGGCCCCACAAGGGTGCGTTCTGAGCCCTCTCCTGTACTCCCTGTTCACCCACGACTGCGTGGCCACGCACGCCTCCAACTCAATCATCAAGTTTGCGGACGACACAACAGTGGTAGGCTTGATTACCAACAACGACGAGACGGCCTACAGGGAGGAGGTGAGGGCCCTCGGAGTGTGGTGTCAGGAAAATAACCTCACACTCAACGTCAACAAAACTAAGGAGATGATTGTGGACTTCAGGAAACAGCAGAGGGAACACCCCCCTATCCACATCGATGGAACAGTAGTGGAGAGGGTAGCTAGTTTTAAGTTCCTCGGCATACACATCACAGACAAACTGAATTGGTCCACTCACACTGACAGCGTCGTGAAGAAGGCGCAGCCACGCCTATTCAACCTCAGGAGGCTGAAGAAATTCGGCTTGTCACCAAAAGCACTCACAAACTTCTACAGATGCACAATCGAGAGCATCCTGGCGGGCTGTATCACCGCCTGGTACGGCAACTGCTCCGCCCTCAACCGTAAGGCTCTCCAGAGGGTAGTGAGGACTGCACAACGCATCACCGAGGGCAAACTACCTGCCCTCCAGGACACCTACACCACCCGTTGTTACAGGAAGGCCATAAAGATCATCAAGGACATCAACCACCCGAACCACTGCCTGTTCACCCCGCTATCATCCAGAAGGCGAGGTCAGTACAGGTGCATCAAAGCTGGGACCGAGAGACTGAAAAACAGCTTCTATCTCAAGGCCATCAGACTGTTAAACAGCCACCACTAACACTGAGTGGCTGCTGCCAACACACTGTCATTGACACTGACCCAACTCCAGCCATTTTAATAATGGGAATTGATGGGAAATGATGTAAATATATCACTAGCCACTTTAAACAATGCTACCTTATATAATGTTACTTACCCTACATTATTAATCTCATATGCATATGTATATACTGTACTCTACATCATCGACTGCATCCTTATGTAACACATGTATCACTAGCCACTTTAACTATGCCACTTTGTTTACTTTGTCTACACACTCATCTCATATGTATATACTGTACTCGATACCATCTACTGTATGCTGCTCTGTACCATCACTCATTCATATATCCTTATGTACATGTTCCTTATCCCCTTACACTGTGTATAAGACAGTAGTTTTGGAATTGTTAGTTAGATTACTTGTTGGTTATCACTGCATTGTCGGAACTAGAAGCACAAGCATTTCGCTACACTCGCATTAACATCTGCTAACCATGTGTATGTGACAAATAAAATTTGATTTGATTTGATTTGATTTGAATACCATCGATCACCACATTCTTTTGGAGAGATTGGAAACCCAAATTGGTCTACACGGACATGTTCTGGCCTGGTTTAGATCTTATCTGTCGGAAATATATCAGTTTGTCTCTGTGAATGGTTTGTCCTCTGACAAATCAACTGTAAATTTCGGTGTTCCTCAAGGTTCCGTTTTAGGACCACTATTGTTTTCACTATACATTTTACCTCTTGGGGATGTTATTCGAAAACATAATGTTAACTTTCACTGCTATGCGGATGACACACGGCTGTACATTTCAATGAAACATGGTGAAGCCCCAAAATTGCCCTCGCTAGAAGCATGTGTTTCAGACATAAGGAAGTGGATGGCTGCAAACTTTCTACTATTAAACTCGGAAAAAACAGAGATGCTTGTTCTAGGTCCCAAGAAACAAAGAGATCTTCTGTTGAATCTGACAATTAATATTAATGGTTGTACAGTCGTCTCAAATAAAACTGTGAAGGACCTCGGCGTTACTCTGGACCCTGATCTCTCTTTTGAAGAACATATCAAGACCATTTCGAGGACAGCTTTTTTCCATCTACGTAATATTGCAAAAATCAGAAACTTTCTGTCCAAAAATGATGCAGAAAAATTAATCCATGCTTTTGTCACTTCTAGGTTAGACTACTGCAATGCTCTACTTTCCGGCTACCCGGATAAAGCACTAAATAAACTTCAGTTAGTGCTAAATACGGCTGCTAGAATCCTGACTAGAACCAAAAAATTTGATCATATTACTCCAGTGCTAGCCTCTCTACACTGGCTTCCTGTCAAAGCAAGGGCTGATTTCAACGTTTTACTGCTAACCTACAAAGCATTACATGGGCTTGCTCCTACCTACCTCTCTGATTTGGTCCTGCCGTATATACCTACACGTACGCTACGGTGACAAGACACAGGCCTCCTAATTGTCCCTAGAATTTCTAAGCAAACAGCTGGAGGTCAGCTGTGGTCATTCTGTCTGGGTTGGCGCCCCCCTTTGGGTTGTGCCGTGGCGGAGATCTTTGTGGGCTATACTCAGCCTTGTCTCAGGATGGTAAGTTGGTGTTTGAAGATATCCCTCTAGTGGTGTGGGGGCTGTGCTTTGGCAAAGTGGGTGGGGTTATATCCTTCCTGTTTGGCCCTGTCCGGGGGTGTCCTCGGATGGGGCCACAGTGTCTCCTAACCCCTCCTGTCTCAGCCTCCAGTATTTATGCTGCAGTAGTTTGTGTCGGTGTTATGCAGGTGAATGAGGACCCAAAAGCGACTTGGCGAAAACAGAGTTTTTAATCCAGTAAGATACTTAACAAAACAAAAGGCATAATACTACTCGTAAAGACGAGAACAGACTGGAGACTTGATCAAGAACTGCAGGTTGCCTCGGGAAGGCACTTGAACCTAGCAGACTCAGACACCTGCTCACCACGCAGCATCTGAGGGAAACACGACACGACAGGGCAAAACATAGACACAGCACGGTGAATATAGACAAGGATCCGACAGGGCAGGTACGGAAAACAAGGAGAGAAATAGGGACTCTAATCAGGGAAAAGGATCGGGAACAGGTGTGGGAAGACTAAATGATTGATTAGGGGAATAGGAACAGCTGGGAGCAGGAACGGAACGATAGAGAGAAGAGAGAGCGAGAGAGTGAGAGAGGGAGGGGGAGAGAGAGGGATAGAAAGAGGGAAAGAACCTAATAAGACCAGCAGAGGGAAACGAATAGAAGGGGAAGCACAGGGACAAGACATGATAATTAATGACAAAACATGACAGTCGGGGGGCTAGGGTCAGTTTGTTATATCTGGAGTACTTCCCCTGTCCTATTCGGTGTCCTGTATGAATCTAAGTGTGCGTTCTCTAATTCTCTCCTTCTTTCTTTCTCTCTCTCGGAGGACCTGAGCCCTAGGACCATGCCCCAGGACTACCTGACATGATGACTCCTTGCTGTCCCCAGTCCACCTGGCCATGCTGCTGCTCCAGTTTCAACTGACCTGAGCCCTAGGACCATGCCCCAGGACTACCTGACATGATGACTCCTTGCTGTCCCCAGTCCACCTGGCCATGCTGCTGCTCCAGTTTCAACTGTTCTGCATTACTATTATTCGACAATGCTGGTCATTTATGAACATTTGAACATCTTGGCCATGTTCTTGTCATGTTTTGTCTTATATTGTCTTGTCATTTTGCTTTCCCTTCTGTTCGTTTTCCCCCTGCTGGTCTTATTAGGTTCGTTCCTTTTTTTCTCTCTCCCTCCCTCTCTCTCTTATCTCTATCGTTCCGTTCCTGCTCCCAGCTGTTCCTATTCCCCTACTCAATCATCTAGTCTTTTCACACCTGTTCCGTATCTTGCCCTCTGATTAGAGTCCCTATTTCTCCCCTTGTTTTCCGTTTCTGTCCTGTCGGATCCTTGTATATTGTTCGCCGTGCTGTGTCTTTGTCTCGCCCTGTCGTGTCTTGTTTCCCTCAGATGCTGCGTGTGAGCAGGTGTCTGAGTCTGCTACGGTCGGTGCCTTCCCGAGGCAACCTACAGTTAATGGTCGAGTCTCCAGTCTGTCCTCGTCACTACGAGTGGAATTTAGTTTTTTATGTTTTGTTTTCTGCTCTGATTGTCCAGGAGTATTGCCTATTTCCTTTACTGGAATAAAGACTCTGTTTTCGCCAAGTCGCTTTTGGGTCCTCATTCACCTGCATAACAGAAGGATCTGACCAAGAATGGACCCAGCGACTACAGATTCTCGTAACACTGCCGTCGAGATCCAAGGAGCCATGCTCGGCAGACACGAGCAGGAATTGTCTGCTGCTCGTCATGCCGTTGAGAACCTGGCCGCTCAGGTTTCCGACCTCTCTGGACAGTTCCAGAGTCTTCGTCTCGTGCCACCTGCTACTTCCTGGTCTGCCGAGCCTCCGGAACCTAGGGTTAATAACCCACCTTGTTACTCCGGGCAGCCCACGGAGTGCCGCTCCTTTCTCACCCAGTGTGATATTGTGTTCTCTCTCCAACCCAACACATACTCTAGAGAGAGAGCTCGGGTTGCTTACGTCATATCACTCCTTACTGGCCGGGCTCGAGAGTGGGGCACAGCTATCTGGGAGGCAAGGGCTGATTGTTCTAACAATTACCTGAACTTTAAAGAGGAGATGATTCGGGTTTTTGATCGTTCAGTTTTTGGTAGGGAGGCTTCTAGGGCCCTGGCTTCCCTATGTCAAGGTGATCGATCCATAACGGATTACTCTATAGAGTTTCGCACTCTTGCTGCCTCTAGTGACTGGAACGAGCCGGCGCTGCTCGCTCGTTTTCTGGAGGGACTCCACGCAGAGGTTAAAGATGAGATTCTCTCCCGGGAGGTTCCTTCCAGTGTGGACTCTTTGATTGCACTCACCATCCGCATAGGACGACGGGTAGATCTTCGTCACCAAGCTCGTGGAAGAGAGCTCGCGTTAACGGTGTTTCCCCTCTCCGCATCGCAACCATCTCCCTCCTCTGGCTCAGAGACTGAGCCCATGCAGCTGGGAGGTATTCGCATCTCGACTAAGGAGAGGGAACGGAGGATCACCAACCGCCTGTGCCTCTATTGCGGACTTGCTGGACATTTTGTCAATTCATGTCCAGTAAAAGCCAGAGCTCATCAGTAAGCGGAGGGCTACTGGTGAGCGCTACTACTCAGGTCTCTCCATCAAGATCCTGTACTACTATGTCGGTCCATCTACGCTGGACCGGTTCGGGTGCTACATGCAGTGCCTTGATAGACTCTGGGGCTGAGGGTTGTTTTATGGACGAAGCATGGGCTCGGAAACATGACATTCCTCTCAGACAGTTAGGGAAGCCTACGCCCATGTTCGCCTTAGATGGTAGTCATCTCCCCAGTATCAGATATGAGACACTACCTTTAACCCTCACAGTATCTGGTAACCACAGTGAGACTATTTCCTTTTTGATTTTTCGTTCACCTTTTACACCTGTTGTTTTGGGTCATCCCTGGCTAGTATGTCATAATCCTTCTATTAATTGGTCTAGTAATTCTATCCTATCCTGGAACGTTTCTTGTCATGTGAAGTGTTTAATGTCTGCTATCCCTCCCGTTTCTTCTGTCCCCACTTCTCAGGAGGAACCTGGCGATTTGACAGGAGTGCCGGAGGAATATCATGATCTGCGCACGGTCTTCAGTCGGTCCAGAGCCAACTCCCTTCCTCCTCACCGGTCGTATGATTGTAGTATTGATCTCCTTCCGGGGACCACTCCTCCTCGGGGTAGACTATACTCTCTGTCGGCTCCCGAACGTAAGGCTCTCGAGGATTATTTGTCTGTGTCTCTTGACGCCGGCACCGTAGTGCCTTCTTCCTCCCCTGCCGGGGCGGGGTTTTTTTTGTTAAGAAGAAGGACGGTACTCTGCGCCCCTGCGTGGATTATCGAGGGCTGAATGACATAACGGTTAAGAATCGTTATCCGCTTCCCCTTATGTCATCAGCCTTCGAGATTCTGCAGGGAGCCAGGTTCTTTACTAAGTTGGACCTTCGTAACGCCTACCATCTCGTGCGCATCAGAGAGGGGGACGAGTGGAAAACGGCGTTTAACACTCCGTTAGGACATTTTGAGTACCGGGTTCTGCCGTTTGGTCTCGCTAATGCGCCAGCTGTTTTTCAGGCATTAGTTAATGATGTTCTGAGAGACATGCTGAACATCTTTGTTTTTGTCTACCTTGACGATATCCTGATTTTTTCACCGTCACTCGAGATTCATGTTCAGCACGTTCGACGTGTACTCCAGCGCCTTTTAGAGAATTGTTTCTACGTGAAGGCTGAGAAGTGCTCTTTTCATGTCTCCTCCGTCACTTTTCTCGGTTCTGTTATTTCCGCTGAAGGCATTCAGATGGATCCCGCTAAGGTCCAAGCTGTCAGTGATTGGCCCGTTCCAAGGTCACGGGTCGAGTTGCAGCGCTTTCTAGGTTTCGCTAATTTCTATCGGCGTTTCATTCGTAATTTCGGTCAAGTTGCTGCCCCTCTCACAGCTCTTACTTCTGTCAAGACGTGTTTTAAGTGGTCCGGTTCCGCCCAGGGAGCTTTTGATCTTCTCAAGAAACGTTTTACGTCCGCTCCTATCCTCGTTACTCCTGACGTCACTAAACAATTCATTGTCGAGGTTGACGCTTCAGAGGTAGGCGTGGGAGCCATTCTATCCCAGTGCTTCCAGTCTGACGATAAGGTTCATCCTTGCGCTTATTTTTCTCATCGCCTGTCGCCATCGGAACGCAACTATGATGTGGGTAACCGCGAACTGCTCGCCATCCGCTTAGCCCTAGGCGAATGGCGACAGTGGTTGGAGGGGGCGACCGTTCCTTTTGTCGTTTGGACAGACCATAAGAACCTTGAGTACATCCGTTCTGCCAAACGACTTAATGCACGTCAAGCTCGTTGGGCGTTGTTTTTCGCTCGTTTCGAGTTTGTGATTTCTTACCGTCCGGTTGTAAGAACACCAAGCCTGATGCCTTATCCCGTCTCTTTAGTTCTTCTGTGGCTTCTACTGATCCCGAGGGGATTCTTCCTTATGGGCGTGTTGTCGGGTTGACTGTCTGGGGAATTGAAAGACAGGTTAAGCAAGCACTCACGCACACTGCGTCGCCGCGGGCTTGTCCTAGTAACCTTCTTTTCGTTCCTGTTTCTACTCGTCTGGCTGTTCTTCAGTGGGCTCACTCTGCCAAG
Organism: Oncorhynchus gorbuscha; assembly: GCF_021184085.1. NCBI lineage: Eukaryota > Metazoa > Chordata > Actinopteri > Salmoniformes > Salmonidae > Oncorhynchus > Oncorhynchus gorbuscha. The sequence continues at coordinate 110,290,865 of NC_060174.1, read as the reverse complement.
TTAGCTGGTCATCCCGGCGTTCGAGGTACTCTTGCTTCTATTCGCCAGCGCTTTTGGTGGCCTACTCAGGAGCGTGACACGCGCCGTTTCGTGGCTGCTTGTTCGGACTGCGCGCAGACTAAGTCAGGTAACTCTCCTCCTGCCGGTCGTCTCAGACCGCTTCCCATTCCTTCTCGACCATGGTCTCACATCGCCTTAGACTTCATTACCGGTCTGCCTTTGTCTGCGGGGAAGACTGTGATTCTTACGGTTGTCGATAGGTTCTCTAAGGCGGCACATTTCATTCCCTCGCTAAGCTTCCTTCCGCTAAGGAGACGGCACAAATCATCATCGAGAATGTGTTCAGAATTCATGGCCTCCCGTTAGACGCCGTTTCAGACAGAGGTCCGCAATTCACGTCACAGTTTTGGAGGGAGTTCTGTCGTTTGATTGGTGCGTCCGTCAGTCTCTCTTCCGGGTTTCATCCCCAGTCTAACGGTAAAGCAGAAAGGGCCAATCAGACGATTGGTCGCATACTACGCAGCCTTTCTTTTAGAAACCCTGCGTCTTGGGCAGAACAGCTCCCCTGGGCAGAATACGCTCACAACTCGCTTCCTTCGTCTGCTACCGGGTTATCTCCGTTTCAGAGTAGTCTGGGTTACCAGCCTCCTCTGTTCTCATCCCAGCTTGCCGAGTCCAGCGTTCCCTCCGCTCAAGCGTTTGTCCAACGTTGTGAGCGCACCTGGAGGAGGGTGAGATCTGCACTTTGCCGTTACAGGGCACAGACTGTGAGAGCCGCCAATAAACGTAGGATTAAGAGTCCTAGGTATTGTTGCGGCCAGAGAGTGTGGCTTTCCACTGGTAACCTTCCCCTTACGACAGCTTCTCGTAAGTTGACTCCGCGGTTCATTGGTCCTTTCCGTGTCTCCCAGGTCGTCAATCCTGTCGCTGTGCGACTGCTTCTTCCGCGACATCTTCGTCGCGTCCATCCTGTCTTCCATGTCTCCTGTGTCAAGCCCTTTCTTCGCACCCCCGTTCGTCTTCTCCCCCCGTCCTTGTCGAGAGCGCACCTATTTACAAGGTACGTAGGATCATGGACATGCGTTCTCGGGACGGGGTCACCAATACTTAGTGGATTGGGAGGGTTACGGTCCTGAGGAGAGGAGTTGGGTTCCGTCTCGGGACGTGCTGGACCGTTCGCTGATTGATGATTTCCTCCGTTGCCGCCAGGATTCCTCCTCGAGTGCGCCAGGAGGCGCTCGGTGAGTGGGGGGGTACTGTCATGTTTTGTCTTATATTGTCTTGTCATTTTGCTTTCCCTTCTGTTCGTTTTCCCCTGCTGGTCTTATTAGGTTCGTTCCTTTTTTTCTCTCTCCCTCCCTCTCTCTCTTATCTCTATCGTTCCGTTCCTGCTCCCAGCTGTTCCTATTCCCCTACTCAATCATCTAGTCTTTTCACACCTGTTCCGTATCTTGCCCTCTGATTAGAGTCCCTATTTCTCCCCTTGTTTTCCGTTTCTGTCCTGTCGGATCCTTGTATATTGTTCGCCGTGCTGTGTCTTTGTCTCGCCCTGTCGTGTCTTGTTTCCCTCAGATGCTGCGTGTGAGCAGGTGTCTGAGTCTGCTACGGTCGGTGCCTTCCCGAGGCAACCTACAGTTAATGGTCGAGTCTCCAGTCTGTCCTCGTCACTACGAGTGGAATTTAGTTTTTTATGTTTTGTTTTCTGCTCTGATTGTCCAGGAGTATTGCCTATTTCCTTTACTGGAATAAAGACTCTGTTTTCGCCAAGTCGCTTTTGGGTCCTCATTCACCTGCATAACAGTTCTGTTATAATCTCCACCCGGCACAGCCAGAAGAGGACTGGCCACCCCACATATGCTCTCTCTAATTCTCTCTTTCTTTCTCTCTCTCGGAGGACCTGAGCCCTAGGACCGTGCCCCAGGACTACCTGGCACGATGACTCCTTGCTGTCCCCAGTCCACCTGACTGTGCTGCTGCTCCAGTTTCAACTGTTCTGCCTTATTATTATTTGACCATGCTGGTCATTTATGAACATTTGAACATCTTGGCCATGTTCTGTTATAATCTTCACCCGGCACAGCCAGAAGAAGACTGGCCACCCCACATAGCCTGGTTCCTCTCTAGGTTTCTTCCTGGGTTTTGGCCTTTCTAGGGAGTTTTTCCTAGCCACCGTGCTTCTACACCTGCATTGCTTGCTGTTTGGGGGTTAAGGCTGGGTTTCTGTACAGCACTTTGAGATATCAGCTGATGTACGAAGGGCTATATAAATAAATTTGATTTGATTTGATTTGATCTGAGCAGCTAACCGATCGCTGCAGCTGTACATAGTCTATCGGTAAATAGCACACCCAATCTATCTACCTCATCCCCATACTGTTTATATTTATGTACTTTTCTGCTCTTTTGCATACCAGTATCTCTACCTGTACATGACCATCTGATCATTTATCACTCCAGTGTTAATCTGCTGAATTGTAATTATTCGCCCACCTCCTCATGCCTTTTGCACACAATGTATATAGACTCTCCTTTTTTTCTTTTTTTTCTACTGTGTTATTGACTTGTTAATTGTTTACTCCATGTGTAACTCTGTGTTGTCTGTTCACACTGCTATGCTTTATCTTGGCCAGGTCGCAGTTGTAAATGAGAACTTGTTCTCAACTAGCCTACCTGGTTAAATAAAGGTTAAAAAAAGGTGTCAGCAATATCCATGCCTGTGAAGGCCTTTTTGTGCAAAGCAATGATGACGGCACGTGTTTCCTTGCAGGTAACCATTATTAACGGAGGATGAACAATGATTCCAAGCACCACACTCCTTTTGAAGCTTCCAGTCTGTTATTCGAACTCAATCAGCATGACAGAGTGATCTCCAGCCTTGTCCTCGTCAACACTCACACCTGTGTTAACGAGAGAATCACTGACATGATGTCAGCTCATCCTTTTGTGGCAAAGAGGGACTTTGCAATTAATTGCAATTCATCTGATCACTCTTCATAACATTCTGGAGTATATGCAAATTGCCATCATACAAACTGAGGCAGCAGACTTTGTGAAAATGTATATTTGTGTCATTCTCAAAACTTTTGGCCATGACTGTACTCTTAAAAACAGTCAGCTAGCTACAGCTGATTCCATTCTGTTGTCTAGGGGACTAACAGCAAATCAGTGGATAATGTGGTTATATTAGTGGCCATTCCAGAGACAGTTAACAGTCTCCACATTCCATCTTGAACAGACCAGTTCCAGAGACAGTTAACAGTCTCCACATTCCATCTTGAACAGACCAGTTCCAGAGACAGTTAACAGTCTCCACATTCCATCTTGAACAGACCCATTCCAGAGACAGTTAACAGTCTCCACATTCCATCTTGAACAGACCCATTCCAGAGACAGTTAACAGTCTCCACATTCCATCTTCAACAGACCCATTCCAGAGACAGTTAACAGTCTCCACATTCCATCTTCAACAGACCCATTCCAGAGACAGTTAACAGTCTCCACATTCCATCTAGAACAGACCCATTCCAGAGACAGTTAATAGTCTCCACATTCCATCTAGAACAGACCCATTCCAGAGACAGTTAACAGTCTCCACATTCCATCTTGAACAGACCCATTCCAGAGACAGTTAACAGTCTCCACATTCCATCTAGAACAGACCCATTCCAGAGTGAGTTAACAGTCTCCACATTCCATCTAGAACAGACCCATTCCAGAGTGAGTTAACAACAGTCTTCACATTCCCAGTCATTACATAGGCTAGGCCCAGTGAAGCAGCATATTCTGCAGGTCTGAGTCTGGTCTAGTCTGATCTAGTGTAGTCTAGCCTGGTCTGGTGTAGTCTAGTCTGGTCTGGTGTAGTTTATTTATGTCTAGTATGGCCTGTCTGGTCTGTCTAGTCTGGTGTAGTCTGGGCTAGTCTGGTCTGGTGTAGTCTATTTATGTCTAGTATGGCCTGTCTGGTCTGTCTAGTCTGGTGTAGTCTGGGCTAGTCTGGTCTGGTGTAGTCTAGGGTGGTCTAGTGTAGACTAGCCTGGTCTGGTGTAGTCTGGGCTAGTCTAGTCTGGTCTGATGTAGTCTAGTGTGGTCTAGTATAGTCTAGGGTGGTCTAGTGTAGACTAGTCTGGTCTGGTGTAGTCTAGTGTGGTCTAGTATAGTCTAGTGTGGTCTGTCTGTTTTGGTGTAATCTAATCAGATCTGTCTGGTCTGTCAATTGTAGTCTAGTCTGGTCTGTCTAGTCTGGTCTGTTCTGTCTGGTCTGTCAAGTCTGGTCTGTCTAGTCTGGTCTGTCTGGTCTGTCTGGTCTGTCTAGTCTGGTCTAGGCTGGTCTGGTGTAGTCCAGTATGGTCTGGTGTAGTCTAGCCTGGTCTGGTGTAGTCTAGCCTGGTCTGGTGTAGTCTAGCCTGGTCTGGTGTAGTCTAGTGTGGTCTGGTGTAGTCTAGCCTGGTCTGGTGTAGTCTAGTATAGTCTAGTGTAGACTAGTCTGGTCTGGGGTAGTCTAGTCTGGTCTGGGGTAGTCTATTTATGTCTGGTGTAGTCTAGTGTGGTCTGGTGTAGTCTGGTGTGGTCTAGTGTAGACTAGTCTGGTCTGGGGTAGTCTAGTCTGGTCTGGGGTAGTCTATTTATGTCTGGTGTGGTCTTGTCTGGTCTGTCTGGTTTGTCTAGTCGGGTCTGTCTAGTCTGGTCTAGTATGGCCTGTCTGGTCTGTCTAGTCTGGTCTGTCTGGTCTGTTCTGTCCAGTTTAGTCTAGTGTGGTCTAGTGTAGTCTGGTGTGGTCTAGTGTAGTCTAGTCTGGTCTGGGGTAGTCTAGTATGGTCTGGTGTAGTGTGGTCTGGTGTAGTCTAGTGTGGTCTACTGTATTGACACTTTGCCTGTTTGATGGTTCGTCGCAGAGCACAGCAGGATTTCTTATAAGCTTCCCGCACCTTGAAAGCGGCAGCTCTATGTCAAGACTTCCACCGAATTCGGTCCCTCTCCTTGTTCGGGCGGTCGACGTGACCGACCTTCTAGCCATCGCTGATCCATGTTTTATTTTTCATTGGTTTTGTCTTGTCTACCATCACACCTGGTTCCAAGCTCATCAATTACATGTCGTGTATTTAACCCTCTGTTTCCCCCATTGTCCTTGTCTGTGGTTGTTTGTTGTATGTATTGGTGTTATTTACATTTACATTTACATTTAAGTCCAGAAGTCGCAAGGCGACGGGTTTTGCATGCCTCCTATTTTATTTAGTAGATTTTGATTTTCTGAGTTTTTGTATATTCATTAAACTGCTCAGTTTATACCAAGTTCACTCTCCTGCGCCTGACTTCCCGGACTCCCCTTCCCAGCTCAGTGCAAATGTTGCCTGTAATCCATGGCTTCTGATTGGGGTATGTACGCACAGTCACTGTGGGGACGACGTCCTCGATGCACTTATTGATAAAGCCAGTGACTGATGTGGTGTGCTCCTCAATGCCATCGGAAGAATCTCGGAACATATTCCAGTCTGTGCTGCAAAACAGTCCTGTAGTTTAGCATCTGCTTCATCTGACCACTTTTTTATAGACCGAGTCACTGGTGCTTCCTGCTTTAATTTTTGCTTGTAAGCAGGAATCAGGAGGATAGAGTTGGGGTCGGATTTATCAGGGTGAAGAGTCAACTCTCTGAGTCAACTCTCTGAGTTTAGAGTCAACTCTCTGTGTTTAGTCAACTCTCTGAGTTTAGAGTCAACTCTCTGTGTTTAGTCAACTCTCTGTGTTTAATCAACTCTCTGAGTTTAGAGTCAACTCTCTGTGTTTAGTCAACTCTCTGAGTTTAGAGTCAACTCTCTGAGTTTAGAGTCAACTCTCTGAGTTTAGAGTCAACTCTCTGAGATTAGAGTCAACTCTCTGAGATTAGAGTCAAATCTCTGAGTTTAGAGTCAACTCTGAGTTTAGAGTCAACTCTCTGAGTTTAGAGTCAACTCTCTGAGATTAGAGTCAACTCTCTGAGATTAGAGTCAACTCTCTGTGTTTAGTCAACTCTCTGAGTTTAGAGTCAACTCTCTGAGTTTAGAGTCAACTCTCTGTGTTTAGAGTCAACTCTCTGTGTTTAGAGTCAACTCTCTGAGTTTAGAGTCAACTCTCTGAGTTTAGAGTCAACTCTCTGAGTTTAGAGTCAACTCTCTGAGATTAGAGTCAACTCTCTGAGATTAGAGTCAACTCTCTGTGTTTAGTCAACTCTCTGAGTTTAGAGTCAACTCTCTAAGTTTAGAGTCAACTCTCTGTGTTTAGAGTCAACTCTCTGTGTTTAGAGTCAACTCTCTGTGTTTAGAGTCAACTCTCTGAGTTTAGAGTCAACTCTCTGAGTTTAGAGTCAACTCTCTGAGATTAGAGTCAACTCTGAGTTTAGAGTCAACTCTCTGAGTTTAGAGTCAACTCTCTGTGTTTAATCAACTCTCTGAGTTTAGAGTCAACTCTCTGTGTTCGGAGTCAACTCTCTGTGTTTAATCAACTCTCTGAGTTTAGAGTCAACTCTCTGAGTTTAGTGTCAACTCTCTGAGTTTAGTGTCAACTCTCTGAGTTTAGAGTCAACTCTCTGATTTTAGAGTCAACTCTCTGTGTTTAGTCAACTCTCTGGGTTTAGAGTCAACTCTCTGTGTTTAGAGTCAACTCTCTGTGTTTAGTCAACTCTCTGAGTTTAGAGTCAACTCTCTGAGTTTAGAGTCAACTCTCTGAGATTAGAGTCAACTCTCTGTGTTTAGTCAACTCTCTGAGATTAGAGTCAACTCTCTGAGATTAGAGTCAACTCTCTGAGTTTAGAGTCAACTCTCTGAGTTTAGAGTCAACTCTCTGAGATTAGAGTCAACTCTCTGAGATTAGAGTCAACTCTCTGAGATTAGAGTCAACTCTCTGTGTTTAGTCAACTCTCTGAGTTTAGAGTCAACTCTCTGAGATTAGTCAACTCTCTGAGATTAGTCAACTCTCTGTGTTTAGAGTCAACTCTCTGAGTTTAGAGTCAACTCTCTGAGTTTAGTCACACACACACACACACACACACACACACACACACACACACACACACACACACACACACACACACACACACACACACACACACACACACACACACACACACACACACACACACACACACACACACACACACACACACACACACAAACAGGGTGGCAATGTAGGTTACTGTACTCTATTTTGTCCTATTTTCAAACAAAACAAATAACATTTTAATATAAAGTGATAATAGTAAAATGCAGATGAATAATGTGGGTTAGTTACATTAGATATCAGGGTGGAGAAGAGGAAATGGAACAACGATAGAGGTGGAGAAGAGGAAATGGAACAACGATAGAGGTGGAGAAGAGGAAATGGAACAACGATAGAGGTGGAGAAGAGGAAATGGAACAACGATAGAGGTGGAGAAGAGGAAATGGAACAGCGATAGAGGTGGAGAAGAGGAAATGGAACAACGATAGAGGAGGAGAAGAGGAAATGGAACAGCGATAGAGGTGGAGAAGAGGAAATGGAACAACGATAGAGGTGGAGAAGAGGAAATGGAACAACGATAGAGGTGGAGAAGAGGAAATGGAACAACGATAGAGGTGGAGAAGAGGAAATGGAACAACGATAGAGGTGGAGAAGAGGAAATGGAACAGCGATAGAGGTGGAGAAGAGGAAATGGAACAACGATAGAGGAGGAGAAGAGGAAATGGAACAACGATAGAGGTGGAGAAGAGGAAATGGAACAACGATAGAGGTGGAGAAGAGGAAATGGAACAACGATAGAGGTGGAGAAGAGGAAATGGAACAGCGATAGAGGTGGAGAAGAGGAAATGGAACAACGATAGAGGTGGAGAAGAGGAAATGGAACAACGATAGAGGTGGAGAAGAGGAAATGGAACAACGATAGAGGTGGAGAAGAGGAAATGGAACAACGATAGAGGTGGAGAAGAGGAAATGGAACAACGATAGAGGTGGAGAAGAGGAAATGGAACAGAGGTTGTATTTCAGGCCCTGGTTGTTGTGTAAAAAAAACAGCTGTCATAACTGACTCAAAAGAGAGTACCTGTCTATCTGTCTGCCTGTCTGCCTGTGTGCCTGTCTGCCTGCCTGTCTGCCTCTGTGCCTGTCTGTCTGCCTGTCTGCCTGTCTGCCTGTCTGTCTGCCTGTCTGTCTGCCTGTGTGCCTGTCTATCTATCTATCTATCTATCTATCTATCTATCTATCTATCTATCTATCTGTCTGTCTGTCTGTCTGTCTGTCTGTCTGTCTGTCTGTCTGTCTGTCTGTCTGTCTGTCTGTCTGTCTGTCTGTCTGTCTGTCTGTCTGTCTGCCAGCCTGCCTGCCTGCCTGCCTGCCTGCCTGCCTGCCTGCCTGCCTGCCTGCCTGCCTGCCTGCCTGCCTGTGTGCATGTCTATATATTTGTGTGCCTGTCTATCTGTCTGCCTGCCTGTCTATCTGTCTGCCTGTGTGCCTGTCTATATATTTGTGTGCCTGTCTATCTGTCTGTCTGTCTGTCTGTCTGTCTGTCTGTCTGTCTGTCTGTCTGTCTGTCTGTCTGTCTGTCTGTCTGTCTGTCTGTCTGTCTGTCTGTCTGTCTGCCTGCCTGTCTGTCTGTCTGTCTGTCTGTCTGTCTGTCTGTCTGTCTGTCTGTCTGTCTGTCTGTCTGTCTGCCTGCTGTGTGCCTGTCTGTCTGTCTGTCTGTGTGCCTGATGAGGAGAGTATCTATCTGTCTGTCTGTCTGTATTTCTTCTGTCTGTCTGTCTGTTTGGCTGTCTGTGTGTATGTCTTCTGTCTGTCTGTCTGTCTGTCTGTCTGTCTGTCTGTCTGTCTGTCTGTCTGTCTGTCTGTCTGTCTGTCTGTCTGTCTGTCTGTCTGTCTGTCTGTCTGTCTGTCTGCCTGCCTGCCTGCCTGCCTGCCTGTGTGCATGTCTATATATTTGTGTGCCTGTCTATCTGTCTGCCTGCCTGTCTATCTGTCTGCCTGTGTGCCTGTCTATATGTCTGTCTGCCTGCCTGTGTGCCTGTCTATCTGTCTGTCTGTCTGCCTGTGTGCCTGTCTGTCTGTCTGTCTGTCTGTCTGCCTGCTGTGTGCCTGTCTGTCTGTCTGCTTGTCTGTCTGTCTGCCTGTCTGTCTGTCTGTGTGCCTGATGAGGAGAGTATATATCTGTCTGTCTGTCTGTCTGTCTGTCTGTCTGTCTGTCTGTCTGTCTGTCTGTCTGTCTGTCTGTCTGTCTGTCTGTCTGTCTGTCTGTCTGTCTGTCTGTCTGTCTGTCTGTCTGTCTGTCTGGATGTATGTATGTCTTCTGTCTGTCTGTTTGGCTGACTGTGTGTATGTCTTCTGTCTGTCTGTCTGTTTGGCTGTCTGTCTGTCTGTCTGTCTGTCTGTCTGTCTGTCTGTCTGTCTGTCTGTCTGTCTGTCTGTCTGTCTGTCTGTCTGTCTGTCTGTCTGGATGTATGTATGTCTTCTGTCTGTCTGTCTGTTTGGCTGTCTGTGTGTATGTCTTCTGTCCTCTGTCTGTTGTGACAAACCTTTTCTTCTTGTATTGTCATTAGTGTCACAGGAGTTTTGATGGGATAAAAAGTTGATATAGTAATATTGTATTGTTCATGAACAGACAGCCAAGGCTGTAGTTATCGGCAGACAGGTAGGAAGTGAGACAATTACTGTGTGTGTGTGTGTGTGTGTGTGTGTGTGTGTGTGTGTGTGTGTGTGTGTGTGTGTGTGTGTGTGTGTGTGTGTGTGTGTGTGTGTGTGTGTGTGTGTGTGTGTGTGTGTGTGTGTGTGTGTGTGTGTGTGTGTGTGTGTGTGTGTGTGTGTGTGTGTGTGTGTGTGTGTGTTTACAATGGTTCTACTGTGACTTGCCCTTAAACCTCCCTCACATGGGCTCACATGATCCCACCAATACCTCCACGAGATAGATGAACCGTGAGAGAGAGGGAGAGAGAGGGAGAGAGACAGAGAGACAGAGAGAGAGAGAGAGAGAGAGAGAGAGAGAGAGAGAGAGAGAGAGAGAGAGAGAGAGACAGAGAGAGAGAGACAGAGAGAGAGAGACAGAGAGAGAGAGAGAGAGAGAGAGAGAGAGAGAGAGAGAGAGAGAGAGAGAGAGAGAGAGAGAGAGAGAGAGAGAGAGAGAGAGGAGAGGAAAGTCATACGCTACATCAAATACAGAGTTTCTCCAACAGAGATAGTTGTTGAACTCTTCAACCCTGATCCATTAACTTTTCAACTCTGATCCATGAACTCTGATGGAACCACAGCTTTATAACCAACAGGAGTGATGAACACATGTTACATTTTAAGATGCTGCAACTCCACATTCCATATTGTACTTGGCTGAAACGCAGCCTAGGCTCTCTTCTTGTTCTCAATACAACGTGTGTGGACACCTGCCCGTTGAACATCTCATTCCAAAATCATGGGCATTAACAAGGAGTTGGTCCCCCCCTCTGCTGCAATAACAGCCTCCACTCTTCTGGGAAGGCTTTCCACTAGATGTTGGTACATTGCTGCTATAACAGCCTCCTCTCTTCTGGGAAGGCTTTCCACTACATGTTGGTACATTGCTGCGAGGACTTTTCTTCCATTCAGCCAAAAGAGGTGTTGTTGGGCACTGATGTTGGGCGATTAGGCCTGGCTCTCAGTCGGTGTCCCAATTAATCCCAAAGGTGTTCAATGGGGTTGAGGTCAGGACTGCAGGACAGTCAAGTTCTTCCACGCCGATCTCGACAAACCTTTTCTGTACGGACCTTTGTGCACAGGGGGATTGTCATGCAAAAACAGGAAATGGCCACAAAGTTGGAAGCACAGAATCATCTAGAATGCCATTGTATGCTATAGAGTTAAGATTTCTCTTCCCTGGAACTAAGGTGCCTACCATGAAAAACAGCCCCAGACCAGTATTCCTCATCCACCAACCTACCGGATAAGGAGCAGTCTATCCTACCGGCTAAGGAGCAGTCTATCTTACCGGATAAGGAGCAGTCTATCCTACCGGATAAGGAGCAGTCTATCTTACCGGATAAGGAGCAGTCTATCCTACCGGATAAGGAGCAGTCTATCCTACCGGATAAGGAGCAGTCTATCCTACCGGATAAGGAGCAGTCTATCCTACCGGCTAAGGGGCAGTCTATCCTACCGGATAAGGAGCAGTCTATCCTACCGGATAAGGAGCAGTCTATCCTACCGGATAAGGAGCAGTCTATCCTACCGGATAAGGAGCAGTCTATCCTACCGGCTATGTCCCAAAGTTGTAGCCGGACCGTCTCAGAGTCCCAGTTCAGGACCTTCAGGGCGAAATCCACGCCGATGGTGGCTCGGTAGTTGGTGGAGTAAGTCTGATGGACATACCGCTTAATGATGGAGGTCTTCCCCACACCCAAGTCCCCGATCACCAACACCTGGAACACAGAACACAAGCAGACCCACATCATTATCATCATCCTCTATTAGAAATCAGTAGAAATTGTCAGAGCACAACATCACCCATCATTCTCCACTATAGGCCTAAATCACAAGACATTTAATTCAAAATATCTATCTTATCATAATAACTTAATAAATACGTTGAAAATATAAATATGAGGTTACCTTGTACAGATGTTCCTTCCCGGGGTTCTGCATCCCGACGGTGGAAAACAGGGGAAGTCGTTGGTTGGTCATGCCAGTTTGAGGTACTGTTCCCCCCGTAGTTTAATCATATGTTTAGAAGGAAACGGTGTGTTTGGTTCTAAATTTTGTTTTAAATAGGAGTTCCCTTTCTTCTCTCCTCTCCTCTCTGCTCTTCTCTTCTCGCAAGCACACACACACACACAAAGACACACACACACCCGGTAGGGAGGAATGCCTTGCTGCAGGGGAACATGTGACCCAGGAGCAGCAGCTCTGGTATCGCCTCGTGCCTCGGGGAGGGAGACACACGCTAGGAAGCTCGTGAGAGGCACATTCATGTTGAGATGTCATGGCTGCGTCACGGGAGATTGTAAAGAACATCATCTGGTTGTTAACCAACAATACCGGCTCTGTGACCAGCTGCCATTATGGCTCCTCTAATACAAGTAGCTTACAGTCCACTACAATCACTGTGACCGGCTGCCATTACGGCTCCTCTAATACAAGTAGCTTACAGTCCACTACAATCACTGTGACCGGCTGCCATTACGGCTCCTCTAATACAAGTAGCTTACAGTCCACTACAATCACTGTGACCGGCTGCCATTACGGCTCCTCTAATACAAGTAGCTTACAGTCCACTACAATCACTGTGACCGGCTGCCATTACGGCTCCTCTAATACAAGTAGCTTACAGTCCACTACAATCACTGTGACCGGCTGCCATTACGGCTCCTCTAATACAAGTAGCTTACAGTCCACTACAATCACTGTGACCGGCTGCCATTACGGCTCCTCTAATACAAGTAGCTTACAGTCCACTACAATCACTGTGACCGGCTGCCATTACGGCTCCTCTAATACAAGTAGCTTACAGTCCACTACAATCACTGTGACCGGCTGCCATTACGGCTCCTCTAATACAAGTAGCTTACAGTCCACTACAATCACTGTGACCGGCTGCCATTACGGCTCCTCTAATACAAGTAGCTTACAGTCCACTACAATCACTGTGACCGGCTGCCATTACGGCTCCTCTAATACAAGTAGCTTACAGTCCACTACAATCACTGTGACCGGCTGCCATTACGGCTCCTCTAATACAAGTAGCTTACAGTCCACTACAATCACTGTGACCGGCTGCCATTACGGCTCCTCTAATACAAGTAGCTTACAGTCCACTACAATCACTGTGACCGGCTGCCATTACGGCTCCTCTAATACAAGTAGCTTACAGTCCACTACAATCACTGTGACCGGCTGCCATTACGGCTCCTCTAATACAAGTAGCTTACAGTCCACTACAATCACTGTGACCGGCTGCCATTACGGCTCCTCTAATACAAGTAGCTTACAGTCCACTACAATCACTGTGACCGGCTGCCATTACGGCTCCTCTAATACAAGTAGCTTACAGTCCACTACAATCACTGTGACCGGCTGCCATTACGGCTCCTCTAATACAAGTAGCTTACAGTCCACTACAATCACTGTGACCGGCTGCCATTATGGCTCCTCTAATACAAGTAGCTTACAGTCCACTACAATCACTGAATCTTACAACATCCCAAGATGGCCAGTATTTACCCCTGAGCAGGAAAACCTCTCGGCCATATGGATACAGAACAATTCTATCACTCTGGGCCCTGTGAATCACTATGCTCTGGGCCCTGTGTGAATCACTATGCTCTGGGCCCTGTGTAAATCACTATGCTCTGGGCCCTCTGTGAATCACTATGCTCTGGGCCCTGTGTAAATCACTATGCTCTGGGCCCTCTGTGAATCACTATGCTCTGGGCCCTGTGTGAATCACTATGCTCTGGGACCTGTGTGAATCACTATGCTCTGGGCCCTGTGTAAATCACTATGCTCTGGGCCCTCTGTGAATCACTATGCTCTGGGCCCTGTGTGAATCACTATGCTCTGGGCCCTGTGTAAATCACTTTCCTCTGGGCCCTCTGTGAATCACTATGCTCTGGGAATCACTATGCTCTGGGCCCTGTGTGAATCACTATGCTCTGGGCCCTGTGTGAATCACTATGCTCTGGGCCCTGTGTGAATCACTATGCTCTGGGCCCCTGTGAATCAATGCTCTGGGCCCTGTGTGAATCACTATGCTCTGGGCCCTGTGTAAATCACTTTCCTCTGGGCCCTCTGTGAATCACTATGCTCTGGGCCCTCTGTGAATCACTATGCTCTGGGCCCTGTGTGAATCACTATGCTCTGGGCCCTGTGTGAATCACTATGCTCTGGGCCCTGTGTAAATCACTATGCTCTGGGCCCTGTGTAAATCACTATGCTCTGGGCCCTGTGTGAATCACTATGCTCTGGGCCCTGTGTGAATCACTATGCTCTGGGCCCTGTGTGAATCACTATGCTCTGGGCCCTGTGTGAATCACTATGCTCTGGGCCCTGTGTGAATCACTATGCTCTGGGCCCTGTGTAAATCACTATGCCCTGGGCCCTGTGTAAATCACTATGCTCTGGGCCCTGTGTGAATCACTATGCTCTGGGCCCTGTGTGAATCACTATGCTCTGGGCCCTGTGTGAATCACTATGCTCTGGGCCCTGTGTGAATCACTATGCTCTGGGCCTTGTGTGAATCACTATGCTCTGGGCCCTGTGTAAATCACTATGCCCTGGGCCCTGTGTAAATCACTATGCTCTGGGCCCTGTGTGAATCACTATGCTCTGGGCCCTGTGTGAATCACTATGCTCTGGGCCCTGTGTGAATCACTATGCTCTGGGCCCTGTGTGAATCACTATGCTCTGGGCCCTGTGTAAATCACTATGCTCTGGGCCCTGTGTAAATCACTATGCTCTGGGCCCTGTGTGAATCACTATGCTCTGGGCCCTGTGTAAATCACTATGCTCTGGGACCTGTGTAAATCACTATGCTCTGGGCCCTGTGTGAATCACTATGCTCTGGGACCTGTGTGAATCACTATGCTCTGGGCCCTGTGTAAATCACTATGCTCTGGGCCCTCTGTGAATCACTATGCTCTGGGCCCTGTGTGAATCACTATGCTCTGGGCCCTGTGTAAATCACTTTCCTCTGGGCCCTCTGTGAATCACTATGCTCTGGGCCCTCTGTGAATCACTATGCTCTGGGCCCTGTGTGAATCACTATGCTCTGGGCCCTGTGTGAATCACTATGCTCTGGGCCCTGTGTAAATCACTATGCTCTGGGCCCTGTGTAAATCACTATGCTCTGGGCCCTGTGTGAATCACTATGCTCTGGGCCCTGTGTGAATCACTATGCTCTGGGCCCTGTGTGAATCACTATGCTCTGGGCCCTGTGTGAATCACTATGCTCTGGGCCCTGTGTGAATCACTATGCTCTGGGCCCTGTGTAAATCACTATGCCCTGGGCCCTGTGTAAATCACTATGCTCTGGGCCCTGTGTGAATCACTATGCTCTGGGCCCTGTGTGAATCACTATGCTCTGGGCCCTGTGTGAATCACTATGCTCTGGGCCCTGTGTGAATCACTATGCTCTGGGCCCTGTGTGAATCACTATGCTCTGGGCCCTGTGTAAATCACTATGCCCTGGGCCCTGTGTAAATCACTATGCTCTGGGCCCTGTGTGAATCACTATGCTCTGGGCCCTGTGTGAATCACTATGCTCTGGGCCCTGTGTGAATCACTATGCTCTGGGCCCTGTGTGAATCACTATGCTCTGGGCCCTGTGTAAATCACTATGCTCTGGGCCCTGTGTAAATCACTATGCTCTGGGCCCTGTGTGAATCACTATGCTCTGGGCCCTGTGTAAATCACTATGCTCTGGGACCTGTGTAAATCACTATGCTCTGGGCCCTGTGTGAATCACTATGCTCTGGGCCCTGTGTGAATCACTATGCTCTGGGACCTGTGTGAATCACTATGCTCTGGGCCCTGTGTAAATCACTATGCTCTGGGACCTCTGTAAATCACTATGCTTTGGGCCCTGTGTGAATCACTATGCTCTGGGACCTCTGTGAATCACTATGCTCTGGGCCCTGTGTAAATCACTTTCCTCTGGGACCTCTGTGAATCACTATGCTCTGGGCCCTGTGTGAATCACTATGCTCTGGGACCTCTGTGAATCACTATGCTCTGGGCCCTGTGTAAATCACTTTCCTCTGGGACCTCTGTGAATCACTATGCTCTGGGACCTCTGTGAATCACCATGCTCTGGGCCCTGTGTAAATCACTTTCCTCTGGGACCTCTGTGAATCACCATGCTCTGGGCCCTGTGTAAATCACTTTCCTCTGGGACCTCTGTGAATCACTATGCTCTGGGCCCTGTGTGAATCACTATGCTCTGGGCCCTGTGTGAATCACTATGCTCTGGGCCCTGTGTAAATCACTATGCTCTGGGCCCTGTGTGAATCACTATGCTCTGGGCCCTGTGTGAATCACTATGCTCTGGGCCCTGTGTGAATCACTATGCTCTGGGCCCTGTGTGAATCACTATGCTCTGGGCCCTGTGTAAATCACTTTCCTCTGGGACCTCTGTGAATCACTATGCTCTGGGCCCTGTGTGAATCACTATGCTCTGGGCCCTGTGTGAATCACTATGCTCTGGGCCCTGTGTAAATCACTTTCCTCTGGGACCTCTGTGAATCACTATGCTCTGGGCCCTGTGTGAATCACTATGCTCTGGGCCCTGTGTGAATCACTATGCTCTGGGCCCTGTGTAAATCACTATGCTCTGGGCCCTGTGTGAATCACTATGCTCTGGGCCCTGTGTGAATCACTATGCTCTGGGCCCTGTGTGAATCACTATGCTCTGGGCCCTGTGTGAATCACTATGCTCTGGGCCCTGTGTAAATCACTTTCCTCTGGGACCTCTGTGAATCACTATGCTCTGGGCCCTGTGTGAATCACTATGCTCTGGGCCCTGTGTGAATCACTATGCTCTGGGCCCTGTGTAAATTACTTTCCTCTGGGACCTCTGTGAATCACTATGCTCTGGGCCCTGTGTGAATCACTATGCTCTGGGCCCTGTGTGAATCACTATGCTCTGGGCCCTGTGTAAATCACTATGCTCTGGGCCCTGTGTGAATCACTATGCTCTGGGCCCTGTGTGAATCACTATGCTCTGGGACCTGTGTGAATCACTATGCTCTGGGCCCTGTGTAAATCACTATGCTCTGGGACCTGTGTAAATCACTATGCTCTGGGACCTGTGTGAATCACTATGCTCTGGGCCCTGTGTAAATCACTATGCTCTGGGACCTGTGTAAATCACTATGCTCTGGGACCTGTGTAAATCACTATGCTCTGGGCCCTGTGTAAATCACTATGCTCTGGGCCCTGTGTAAATCACTATGCCCTGGGCCCTGTGTAAATCACTATGCCCTGGGCCCTGTGTAAATCACTATGCTCTGGGCCCTGTGTGAATCACTATGCCCTGGGCCCTGTGTAAATCACTATGCCCTGGGCCCTGTGTAAATCACTATGCTCTGGGCCCTGTGTGAATCACTATGCTCTGGGCCCTGTGTGAATCACTATGCCCTGGGCCCTGTGTAAATCACTATGCCCTGGGCCCTGTGTAAATCACTATGCTCTGGGCCCTGTGTAAAACACTATGCTCTGGGACCTCTGTAAATCACTATGCTCTGGGACCTCTGTAAATCACTATGCTTTGGGCCCTGTGTGAATCACTATGCTCTGGGACCTCTGTGAATCACTATGCTCTGGGCCCTGTGTAAATCACTTTCCTCTGGGACCTCTGTGAATCACTATGCTCTGGGCCCTGTGTGAATCACTATGCTCTGGGACCTCTGTGAATCACTATGCTCTGGGCCCTGTGTAAATCACTTTCCTCTGGGACCTCTGTGAATCACTATGCTCTGGGACCTCTGTGAATCACCATGCTCTGGGCCCTGTGTAAATCACTTTCCTCTGGGACCTCTGTGAATCACCATGCTCTGGGCCCTGTGTAAATCACTTTCCTCTGGGACCTCTGTGAATCACTATGCTCTGGGCCCTGTGTGAATCACTATGCTCTGGGCCCTGTGTGAATCACTATGCTCTGGGCCCTGTGTAAATCACTATGCTCTGGGCCCTGTGTGAATCACTATGCTCTGGGCCCTGTGTGAATCACTATGCTCTGGGCCCTGTGTGAATCACTATGCTCTGGGCCCTGTGTGAATCACTATGCTCTGGGCCCTGTGTAAATCACTTTCCTCTGGGACCTCTGTGAAT
Source organism: Oncorhynchus gorbuscha (assembly GCF_021184085.1). Lineage (NCBI taxonomy): Eukaryota > Metazoa > Chordata > Actinopteri > Salmoniformes > Salmonidae > Oncorhynchus > Oncorhynchus gorbuscha. The sequence goes on along the minus strand of NC_060174.1, from coordinate 110,273,081 downwards.
CACTATGCTCTGGGCCCTGTGTGAATCACTATGCTCTGGGCCCTGTGTGAATCACTATGCTCTGGGCCCTGTGTAAATCACTTTCCTCTGGGACCTCTGTGAATCACTATGCTCTGGGCCCTGTGTGAATCACTATGCTCTGGGCCCTGTGTGAATCACTATGCTCTGGGCCCTGTGTAAATTACTTTCCTCTGGGACCTCTGTGAATCACTATGCTCTGGGCCCTGTGTGAATCACTATGCTCTGGGCCCTGTGTGAATCACTATGCTCTGGGACCTCTGTGAATCACTATGCTCTGGGCCCTGTGTGAATCACTATGCTCTGGGCCCTGTGTGAATCACTATGCTTTGGGCCCTGTGTGAATCACTATGCGTTGGGCCCTGTGTGAATCACTATGCTTTGGGCCCTGTGTGAATCACTATGATCTGAGCCCTGTGTGAATCACTATGCTCTGAACCCTGTGTGAATCACTATGCTCTGAGCCCTGTGTGAATCACTATGCTCTGAACCCTGTGTTAATCACTATGCTTTGGGACCTCTGTGAATCACTATGCTTTGGGACCTCTGTGAATCACTATGCTTTGGGCCCTGTGTGAATCACTATGCTTTGGGCCCTGTGTGAATCACTATGCTTTGGGCCCTTTGTGAATCACTATGCTCTGGGCCCTGTGTGAATCACTATGCTCTGGGCCCTGTGTGAATCACTATGCTCTGAACCCTGTGTGAATCACTATGCTCTGAACCCTGTGTGAATCACTATGCTTTGGGACCTCTGTGAATCACTATGCTTTGGGACCTCTGTGAATCACTATGCTCTGGGCCCTGTGTGAATCACTATGCTTTGGGCCCTCTGTGAATCACAATGCTTTGGGCCCTTTGTGAATCACTATGCTCTGGGCCCTGTGTGAAACACTATACTCTGGGCCCTGTGTGAAATACTATACTCTGAGCTCTGTGTGAATCACCATGCTCTGAGCTCTGTGTGAATCACATTGCTCTGAGCTCTGTGTGAATCACCATGCTCTGAGCTCTGTGTGAATCACCATGCTCTGAGCTCTGTGTGAATCACCATGCCCTGAGCTCTGTGAATCACCATGCTCTGAGCTCTGTGTGAATCACCATGCTCTGAGCTCTGCGTGAATCACCATGCTCTGGGCCCTGTGTGAATCACTATGCTCTGAGCTCTGTGTGAATCACTATGCTGTGAGCTCTGTGTGAATCACCATGCTCTGAGCTCTGTGTGAATCACCATGCTCTGAGCTCTGTGTGAATCACCATGCTCTGAGCTCTGTGTGAATCACTATGCTCTGGGCCCTGTGTGAATCACTATGCTCTGGGCACTGTGTGAATCACTATGCTCTGAGCTCTGTGTGAATCACTATGCTCTGAGCTCTGTGTGAATCACTATGGTCTGAGCTCTGTGTGAATCACTATGCTCTGAGCTCTGTGTGAATCACCATGCTCTGAGCTCTGTGTGAATCACTATGCTCTGAGCTCTGTGTGAATCACTATGCTCTGGGCCCTGTGTGAATCCCTAACATGTGCTCACTGCACTCAGTGTTACGTGCACTTGGCCTTATCTTAGAGCCCAAAAATAAAATACCTCCAGTATTTGTCACATTCATTAGCAGATGTTATTGCGGGTGTAGTGAAATGCTTGTATTTCTAAGTAAGGGGCGGCAGGGTAGCCTAGTGGTTAGAGCGTTGGACTAGTAACCGGAAGGTCCCAGCTCCCCGAGCTGACAAGGTACAAATCTGTCATTCTGCCCCTGAGCAGGCAGTTAACCCACTGTTCCTAGGCTGTCATTGAAAATAAGAATTTGTTCATAACTGACTTGCCTGGTAAAATAAAAAGGCCTTTCTACTGACTGGGAGGAGTTTCATCTCAGGGTCAATATTATGGGGTTGTCACGAACGTCGTCAGGGACCAAGGTGCAGAGTGGTTGGCGTACATTTCTTTTTATTTACAATGTCGCCAACAAAAACAAGAAAAGACAAACACAACCGTGAAGCTGATTACGGCTATACAGGCCACTAACACAGACATCTACCCACTAACACAGACATCTACCCACAACTAAGGTGGAAAAACAGGCTGCCTAATCTAACATGAAGCTGATTAGGGCTATACAGGCCACTAACACAGATATCTACCCACTAACACAGACATCTACCCACTAACACAGACATCTACCCACAACTAAGGTGGAAAAACAGGCTGCCTAAGTATGAGTCCCTGATTGAGAACCATACCCAGCCAAAACATAGAAACAGAAAACATAGAAATAAAGAAACTAAAATGCCCACCCTAGTCACACCCTGGCCTAACCAAAATAGAGAATAAAAGCCTCTCTATGGCCAAGGCGGACTGGGAATCCTCGCTGCAGGCCCCGGACCTGGGATCCTCACTGCAGGACTGGGGACCCTCGTAGCAGGCCCCGGGGTGGGGACCATCGCTGGAGGCCCCGGACTGGAGAGCCTGGGGACCATCGCTGGAGGCCCAGGACTGGGGACCCTCGTAGCAGGCCCCGGGGTGGGGCCCATCGCTGGAGGCCCCGGACTGGAGACCCTCGTAGCAGGCCCCGAGGTGGGGACCATCGCTGGAGGCCCAGGACTGGGGACCCTCGTAGCAGGCCCCGGGGTGGGGACCGTTGCTGGAGGCTCCGGACTGGGGACCGTTGCTGGAGGCCCCGGACTGGGGACCGTTGCTGGAGGCCCCGGACTGGGGACCATCGCTGGAGGCCCCGGACTGGGGACCGTTGCTGGAGGCCCCGCGGTGGGGACCGTTGCTGGAGGCCCCAGACTGGGGACCGTTGCTGGAGGCCCCGGACTGGGGACCGTTGCTGGAGGCCCCGGACTGGGGACCGTTGCTGGAGTCCCCGGACTGGGGACCGTCGCTGGAGGCCCCGGACTGGGGACCGTCGCTGGAGGCCCCGGACTGGGGACCGTTGCTGGAGGCCCCGGGGTGGGGACCGTTGCTGGAGGCTCCGGACTGGAGACCCTCACTGCAGGCTCCGAGCCATGAAATGGCTGGAAAGGGTAATCAAGAGCCCAGGAAATGGATGGTAAGGGTAATCAAGAGCCCAGGAAATGGATGGTAAGGGTAATCAAGAGCCCAGGAAATGGATGGTAAGGGTAATCAAGAGCCCAGGAAATGACTTGTAAGGGTAATCAAGATTCCAGGAAATGGATGGTTAGGGTAGTCAAGAGCCCAGGAAATGACTTGTAAGGGTAATCAAGATTCCAGGAAATGGATGGTTAGGGTAGTCAAGAGCCCAGGAAATGGATGGTAAGGGTAGTCAAGAGCCAAGGAAATGGATGGTAAGGGTAGTCAAGATTCCAGGAAATGGATGGTAAGGGTAGTCAAGAGCCCAGGAAATGGATGGTAAGGGTAATCAAGAGCCCAGGAAATGGATGGTAAGGGTAATCAAGAGCCCAGGAAATGACTTGTAAGGGTAATCAAGATTCCAGGAAATGGATGGTTAGGGTAGTCAAGAGCCCAGGAAATGACTTGTAAGGGTAATCAAGATTCCAGGAAATGGATGGTTAGGGTAGTCAAGAGCCCAGGAAATGGATGGTAAGGGTAGTCAAGAGCCAAGGAAATGGATGGTAAGAGTAGTCAAGATTCCAGGAAATGGATGGTAAGGGTAGTCAAGAGCCCAGGAAATGGATGGTAAGGGTAATCAAGAGCCCAGGAAATGGATGGTAAGGATAGTGAAGAGCCCAGGAAATGGATGCTAAGGGTAGTCAAGATTCCAGGAAATGGATGGTAAGGGTAGTCAAGATTCCAGGAAATGGATGGTAAGGGTAGTCAAGATTCCAGGAAATGGATGGTAAGGGTAATCAAGAGCCCAGGAAATGGCACCACTACATACCTGAGCAGACTGATGCTGTCCTTGAGGAGCTGGCGGTGGGGAGGAGCGTAGTTGAGGTGGCCCGAGAGTTAGGGATACCACTCTACAAGATTATAAAAAGAGGAAATATCCCAATTCCCCTCACTCCAACCTGGCCATCACCCTGGAAGAGTATCGCCAGCTTGTCCCTTTGAGCCGGACTATGGTCAAGCTCTCGGCTCTAGCCATCATCAAAATAAGTTGTCGACCGACCATTGTAAATCTGGAGAGATAACTGGTGGTCCAGTTTCTGAGTTCGCCACCCTGAACTGAACACTATAATTCCAGACCATTTGGAGAAGGACAGGGTCTGTGGAGAAATGCCACGAGCCCGTACACGACTGTGACAAAACAGGGTTCGGGTCCAAACCCAGGTCAAGAGAGAGGGTGCTGTGGCAGAAGGGTTATCACAGTTCACTTCTGCTGAGAGCACAGAACACTTCCTTCAGAATGTTTCATGTTCTACGTTGGTATGTGTTGCTATGTGTCTTGACCATGAATGAAGTTCCCTCCCAGGAAATAAAAGTTGACACACTAGGCTTGAGAGTAACAACGGTCAAACAAACTGATACATGACACAGGAAGGTTTCTTTTTCACTTGTTAGATTTACTGTCTGGAGACACACACATGCGGAGTCTTTGGTGAACTTTCTTGGTAATTGCAGTTACCATATACAGGATCTTCAGAAATTATATATATCAAAAATATAAAAAACACTAGGCTCCAAGAATAGGTGGAATTACATTGCCAACTTCAGGTTTGCCTGTGTTATGCAGAGCAGAGGTTGAAACAATAGTTGTCTAATGCAATGAATTATTGTTTCAGGTGTTATTGTCAGTCACATTGCTATTAACTCATGAAAGATTAGTCTAATATAGCACATAATAACATTAATACTAATATTATTTCTTTATAGAACATAAAAAATGAACGTTTCTTAAAAGTTGATATGGTTAAGCATGTTTCCATCTGCGGTATATATAGGAGAAGAGCTGCCCCTGCTGGATAAAGGCAGTATAGCAGTATGACAGTAATGTGAGCAGGATCAGAGGTGGTTTATTTTGTTTCTCAAATACCATTGGTCCAATACCATGACAATCAAGTCTAATGTAAAAAAAAGGGTAGATAAGTCTCAATATTTTGAAGCTAAAAGTAACACATTAGCAAAAGCACATTTCAAATCGAATTAAATCCAAAAATACAGTACAATAAATAGAGTTAAGAAAATATTTACTAAATAAACTCAAGTTAAAAATTAAATTAAAAATAACACAATAAAATAACAATGTGGAGGCTATATACAGGGTATTACGGTACAGAGTCAATGTGGAGGCTATATACAGGGTATTACGGTACAGAGTCAGTGTGGAGGCTATATACAGGGTATTATGGTACAGAGTCAATGTGGAGACTATATACATGGTGTTACGGTACAGAGTCAGTGTGGAGGCTATATACAGGGTATTATGGTACAGAGTCAATGTGGAGACTATATACATGGTGTTACGGTACAGAGTCAATGTGGAGGCTATATACAGGGTATTACGGTACAGAGTCAATGTGGAGGCTATATACAGGGTATTACGGTACAGAGTCAGTGTGGAGGCTATATACAGGGTATTACGGTACAGAGTCAGTGTGGAGGCTATATACAGGGTATTATGGTACAGAGTCAATGTGGAGACTATATACATGGTGTTACGGTACAGAGTCAGTGTGGAGACTATATACATGGTGTTACGGTACAGAGTCAGTGTGGAGACTATTTACAGGGTATTACGGTACAGAGTCAATGTGGAGGCTATATACAGGGTATTACGGTACAGAGTCAATGTGGAGACTATATACAGGGTATTACAGTACAGAGTCAATGTGGAGGCTATATACAGGGTATTACGGTACAGAGTCAATGTGGAGGCTATATACAGGGTATTACGGTACAGAGTCAATGTGGAGGCTATATACAGGGTATTACGGTACAGAGTCAATGTGGAGGCTATATACAGGGTATTATGGTACAGAGTCAATGTGGAGACTATATACATGGTGTTACGGTACAGAGTCAGTGTGGAGACTATTTACAGGGTATTACGGTACAGAGTCAATGTGGAGGCTATATACAGGGTATTACGGTACAGAGTCAATGTGGAGACTATATACAGGGTATTACAGTACAGAGTCAATGTGGAGGCTATATACAGGGTATTACGGTACAGAGTCAATGTGGAGGCTATATACAGGGTATTACGGTACAGAGTCAATGTGGAGACTATTTACAGGGTATTACGGTACAGAGTCAATGTGGAGGCTATATACAGGGTATTATGGTACAGAGTCAATGTGGAGACTATATACATGGTGTTACGGTACAGAGTCAATGTGGAGACTATATACAGGGTATTACGGTACAGAGTCAATGTGGAGGCTATATACAGGGTATTACGGTACAGAGTCAGTGTGGAGGCTATATCAAATCAAATCAAATCAAATTTATTTATATAGCCCTTCGTACATCAGCTGATATCTCAAAGTGCTGTACAGAAACCCAGCCTAAAACCCCAAACAGCAAACAATGCAGGTGTAAAAGCACGGTGGCTAGGAAAAACTCCCTAGAAAGGCCAAAACCTAGGAAGAAACCTAGAGAGGAACCGGGCTATGTGGGGTGGCCAGTCCTCTTCTGGCTGTGCCGGGTAGAGATTATAACAGAACATGACCAAGATGTTCAAATGTTCATAAATGACCAGCATGGTCAAATAATAATAAGGCAGAACAGTTGAAACTGGAGCAGCAGCACAGTCAGATGGACTGGGGACAGCAAGGAGCCATCATGTCAGGTAGTCCTGGGGCACGGTCCTAGGGCTCAGGTCCTCCGAGAGAGAGAAAGAAAGAGAGAATTAGAGAGAGCATATGTGGGGTGGCCAGTCCTCTTCTGGCTGTGCCAGGTGGAGATTATAACAGAACGTGGCCAAGATGTTCAAATGTTCATAAATGACCAGCATGGTTGAATAATAGTAAGGCAGAACAGTTGAAACTGGAGCAGGAGCATGGCCAGGTGGACTGGGGACAGCAAGGAGTCCTCATGTCAGGTAGTCCTGGGACATGGTCCTAGGGCCCAGGCCAGTTGAAACTGGAGCAGCAGCATGGCCAGGTGGACTGGGGACAGCAAGGAGTCATCATGTCAGGTAGTCCTGGGGCATGGTTCTAGGGCTCAGGTCCTCCGAGAGAGAGAAAGAAAGAGAGAAGGAGAGAATTAGAGAACGCACACTTAGATTTACACAGGACACCGAATAGGACAGGAGAAGTACTCCAGATAAACAAACTGACCCTAGCCCCCCCGACACATAAACTACTGCAGCATAAATACTGGAGGCTGAGACAGGAGGGGTCAGGAGACACTGTGGCCCCATCCGAGGACACCCCCGGACAGGGCCAAACAGGAAGGATATAACATCTAATATCTAATATGCCATTTAGCAGACGCTTTTATCCAAAGCGACTTACAGTCATGTGTGCATACATTCTACGTATGGGTGGTCCCGGGGATCGAACCCACTACCCTGGCGTTACAAGCGCCATGCTCTACCAACTGAGCTACAGAAGGACACCCACTTTGCCAAAGCACAGCCCCCACACCACTAGAGGGAAATCTTCAACCACCAACTTACCATCCTGAGACAAGGCCGAGTATAGCCCACAAAGATCTCCGACACGGTACAACCCAAGGGGTGGGGGGGGGGAACCCAGACAGGCCGACCACAACAGTGAATCAACCCACCCAGGTGACGCATCCCCCCCCCAGGGACGGCACGAGAGAGCCCCAGCAAGCCAGTGACTCAGCCCCCGTAACAGGGTTAGAGGCAGAGAATCCCAGTGGAAAAAGGGGAACCGGCCAGGCAGAGACAGCAAGGGCGGTTCGTTGCTCCAGAGCCTTTCCGTTCACCTTCCCACTCCTGGGCCAGACTACACTCAATCATATGACCCACTGAAGAGATGAGTCTTCAGTAAAGACTTAAAGGTTGAGACCGAGTTTGCGTCTCTGACATGGGTAGGCAGACCGTTCCATAAAAATGGAGCTCTATAGGAGAAAGCCCTGCCTCCAGCTGTTTGCTTAGAAATTCTAGGGACAATTAGGAGGCCTGTGTCTTGTGACCGTAGCGTACGTATAGGTATGTACGGAAGGACCAAATCAGAGAGGTAGGTAGGAGCAAGCCCATGTAATGCTTTGTAGGTTAGCAGTAAAACCTTGAAATCAGCCCTTGCTTTGACAGGAAGCCAGTGTAGAGAGGCTAGCACTGGAGTAATATGATCAAATTTTTTGGTTCTAGTCAGGATTCTAGCAGCCGTATTTAGCACTAACTGAAGTTTATTTAGTGCTTTATCCGGGTAGCCGGAAAATAGAGCATTGCAGTAGTCTAACCTAGAAGTGACAAAAGCATGGATTAATTTTTCTGCATCATTTTTGGACAGAAAGTTTCTGATTTTTGCAATGTTACGTAGATGGAAAAAAGCTGTCCTCGAAATGGTCTTGATATGTTCTTCAAAAGAGAGATCAGGGTCCAGAGTAACGCCGAGGTCCTTCACAGTTTTATTTGAGACGACTGTACAACCATTAAGATTAATTGTCAGATTCAACAGAAGATCTCTTTGTTTCTTGGGACCTAGAACAAGCATCTCTGTTTTGTCCGAGTTTAATAGTAGAAAGTTTGCAGCCATCCACTTCCTTATGTCTGAAACACATGCTTCTAGCGAGGGCAATTTTGGTGCTTCACCATGTTTCATTGAAATGTACAGCTGTGTGTCATCCGCATAGCAGTGAAAGTTTACATTATGTTTTCGAATAACATCCCCAAGAGGTAAAATATATAGTGAAAACAATAGTGGTCCTAAAACAGAACCTTGAGGAACACCGAAATGTACAGTTGATTTGTCAGAGGACAAACCATTCACAGAGACAAACTGATATCTTTCCGACAGATAAGACCTAAACCAGGCCAGAACATGTCCGTGTAGACCAATTTGGGTTTCCAATCTCTCCAAAAGAATGTGGTGATCGATGGTATCAAAAGCAGCACTAAGGTCTAGGAGCACGAGGACAGATGCAGAGCCTCGGTCCGATGCCATCAAAATGTCATTTACCACCTTCACAAGTGCCGTCTCAGTGCTATGATGGGGTCTAAAACCAGACTGAAGCATTTCGTATACATTGTTTGTCTTCAGGAAGGCAGTGAGTTGCTGCGCAACAGCCTTCTCTAAAATCTTTGAGAGGAATGGAAGATTCGATATAGGCCGATAGTTTTTTATATTTTCTGGGTCAAGGTTTGGCTTTTTCAAGAGAGGCTTTATTACTGCCACTTTTAGTGAGTTTGGTACACATCCAGTGGATAGAGAGCCGTTTATTATGTTCAACATAGGAGGGCCAAGCACAGGAAGCAGCTCTTTCAGTAGTTTAGTTGGAATAGGGTCCAGTATACAGCTTGAAGGTTTAGAGGCCATGATTATTTTCATCATTGTGTCAAGAGATATAGTACTAAAACACTTGAGCGTCTCTCTTGATCCTAGGTCCTGGCAGAGTTGTGCAGACTCAGGACAACTGAGGTTTGGAGGAATACGCAGGTTTAAAGAGGAGTCCGTAATTTGCTTTCTAATAATCATAATCTTTTCCTCAAAGAAGTTCATGAATTTATCACTGCTAAAGTGCAAGTCATCCTCTCTTGGGGAATGCTGCTTTTTAGTTAGCTTTGCCACAGTATCAAAAAGGAATTTCGGATTGTTCTTATTTTCCTCAATTAAGTTAGAAAAATAGGACGATCGAGCAGCAGTAAGGGCTCTTCGGTACTGCACGGTACCATCCTTCCAAGCTAGTCGGAAGACTTCCAGTTTGGTGTGGCGCCATTTCCGTTCCAATTTTCTGGAAGCTTGCTTCAGAGCTCGGGTATTTTCTGTGTACCATGGAGCTAGTTTCTTATGAGACATTTTTTTAGTTTTTAGGGGTGCAACTGCATCTAGGGTATTGCGCAAGGTTAAATTGAGATCCTCAGTTAGGTGGTTAACGGATTTTTGTCCTCTGGCGTCCTTGGGTAGGCAGAGGGAGTCTGGAAGGGCATCAAGGAATCTTTGTGTTGTCTGTGAATTTATAGCACGACTTTTGATGTTGCTTGGTTGGGGTCTGAGCAGATTATTTGTTGCAATTGCAAACGTAATAAAATGGTGGTCTGATAGTCCAGGATTATGAGGAAAAACATTAAGATCCACAACATTTATTCCATGGGACAAAACTAGGTCCAGCGTATGACTGTGAGAGTGAGTGGGTCCAGAGACATGTTGGACAAAACCCACTGAGTCGATGATGGCTCCAAAAGCCTTTTGGAGTGGGTCTGTGGACTTTTCCATGTGAATATTAAAGTCACCAAAGATTAGAATATTATCTGCAATGACTACAAGGTCTGATAGGAATTCAGGGAACTCAGTGAGAAACGCTGTATATGGCCCAGGAGGCCTGTAAACAGTAGCTATAAAAAGTGATTGAGTAGGCTGCATAGATTTCATGACTAGAAGCTCAAAAGACGAAAACGTCATTTTTTTTTTTGTAAATTGAAATTTGCTATCGTAAATGTTAGCAACACCTCCGCCTTTGCGGGATGCACGGGGATATGGTCACTAGTGTAGCCAGGAGGTGAGGCCTCATTTAACACAGTAAATTCATCAGGCTTAAGCCATGTTTCAGTCAGGCCAATCACATCAAGATTATGATCAGTGATTAGTTCATTGACTATAATTGCCTTTGAAGTAAGGGATCTAACATTAAGTAGCCCTATTTTGAGATGTGAGGTATCATGATCTCTTTCAGTAATGACAGGAATGGAGGTGGTCTTTATCCTAGTGAGATTGCTAAGGCGAACACCGCCATGTTTAGTTTTGCCCAACCCAGGTCGAGGCACAGACACGGTCTCAATGGTGATAGCTGAGCTGACTACACTAACTATGCTAGTGGCAGACTCCACTATGCTGGCAGGCTGGCTAATAGCCTGCTGCCTGGCCTGCACCCTATTTCATTGTGGAGCTAGAGGAGTTAGAGCCCTGTCTATGTTGGCAGATAAGATGAGAGCACCCCTCCAGCTAGGATGGAGTCCGTCACTCCTCAGCAGGTCAGGCTTGGTCCTGTTTGTGGGCGAGTCCCAGAAAGAGGGCCAATTATCTACAAATTCTATCTTTTGGGAGGGGCAGAAAACAGTTTTCAACCAGCGATTGAGTTGTGAGACTCTGCTGTAGAGCTCATCACTCCCCTAACTGGGAGGGGGCCAGAGACAATTACTCGATGCCGACACATCTTTCTAGCTGATATGCACGCAGAAGCTATGTTGCGCTTGGTGATCTCTGACTGTTTCATCCTAACATCGTTGGTGCCGACGTGGATAACAATATCTCTATACTCTCTACACTCGCCAGTTTTAGCTTTAGCCAGCACCATCTTCAGATTAGCCTTAACGTCGGTAGCCCTGCCCCCGGGTAAACAGTGTATGATCGCTGGATGATTCGCTTTAAGTCTAATACTGCGGGTAATGGAGTCGCCAATGACTAGAGTTTTCAATTTGTCAGGGCTAATGGTGGGAAGCTTCGGCGTCTCAGACCCCGTAACGGGAGGAGTAGAGACCAGAGAAGACTCGGCCTCTGACACCGACCCGCTGCTTAATGGGGAGAACCGGTTGAAAGTTTCTGTCTGCTGAATGAGCGACACCGGTTGAGCGTTCCTACAGCATTTCCTTCCAGAAACCGTGAGAAAGTTGTCCGGCTGCGGGGACTGTGCCAGGGGATTTATACTACTATCTGTACTTACTGGTGGCACAGACGCTGTTTCATCCTTTCCTACACTGAAATTACCCTTGCCTAACGATTGCGTCTGAAGCTGGGCTTGCAGTACAGCTATCCTCGCCGTAAGGCGAGCACAGCGGCTGCAATTAGAAGGCATCATGTTAATGTTACTACTTAGCTTCGGCTGTTGGAGGTCCTGACGAATCGTGTCCAGATAAAGCGTCCGGAGTGAAAAAGTCGAGGAAAAAATAAATATATGAACGGTAATTAAAAAGTGAAACCCGTAAAGTTGTCAGGTAGCAAAATAGGTTGGCAACAAAACGCACAGCAATTTGAAAACAAGCCTGCAAGTTGTGACCGGAAATGACGTCTACCAAATGATGCTATATACAGGGTATTATGGTACAGAGTCTATGTGGAGACTATATACATGGTGTTACGGTACAGAGTCTGTGTGGAGACTATTTACAGGGTATTACGGTACAGAGTCAATGTGGAGGCTATATACAGGGTATTACGGTACAGAGTCAATGTGGAGACTATATACAGGGTATTACAGTACAGAGTCAATGTGGAGGCTATATACAGGGTATTACGGTACAGAGTCAATGTGGAGGCTATATACAGGGTATTACGGTACAGAGTCAATGTGGAGGCTATATACAGGGTATTACGGTACAGAGTCAATGTGGAGGCTATATACAGGGTATTACGGTACAGAGTCAGTGTGGAGGCTATATACAGGGTATTACGGTACAGAGTCAATGTGGAGGCTATATACAGGGGGTACCGGTACAGAGTCAATGTGGAGGCTATATACAGGGTGTTACGGTACAGAGTCAACGTGGAGGCTATATACAGGGGGTACCGGTACAGAGTCAATGTGGAGGCTATATACAAGACCATGGTGCTTGCCTACGGAGCTGTGAGGGGAATGGCACCTCAGTACCTCCAGGCTCTGATCAGGCCCTACACCCAAATAAGGGCACTGCGTTCATCCACCTCTGGCCTGCTCGCCTCCCTACCACTGAGGAAGTACAGTTCCCGCTCAGCTCAGTCAAAACTGTTCGCTGCTCTGGCTCCCCAATGGTGGAACAAACTCCCTCACGACGCCAGGACAGCGGAGTCAATCACCACCTTCCGGAGACACCTGAAACCCCACCTCTTTAAGGAATACCTAGGATAGGATAAAGTAATCCTTCTCACCCCCCCCCCCCTTAAAATATTTAGATGCACTATTGTAAAGTGGTTGTTCCACTGGATGTCATAAGGTGAATGCACCAATTTGTAAGTCGCTCTGGATAAGAGCGTCTGCTAAATGACTTAAATGTAAATGTAAATGTATATACAGGGTATTACGGTACAGAGTCAATGTGGAGGCTATATACAGAGGGTACGGGTACAGAGTCAATGTGGAGGCTATATACAGGGTATTACGGTACAGAGTCAATGTGGAGACTATATACAGGGTATTACAGTACAGAGTCAATGTGGAGGCTATATACAGGGTATTACGGTACAGAGTCAATGTGGAGGCTATATACAGGGTATTACGGTACAGAGTCAATGTGGAGGCTATATACAGGGTATTACAGTACAGAGTCAGTGTGGAGGCTATATACAGGGTATTACGGTACAGAGTCAATGTGGAGGCTATATACAGGGGGTACCGGTACAGAGTCAATGTGGAGGCTATATACAGGGTGTTACGGTACAGAGTCAACGTGGAGGCTATATACAGGGGGTACCGGTACAGAGTCAATGTGGAGGCTATATACAGGGTATTACGGTACAGAGTCAATGTGGAGGCTATATACAGAGGGTACCGGTACAGAGTCAATGTGGAGGCTATATACAGGGTATTACGGTACAGAGTCAATGTGGAGGCTATATACAGAGGGTACCGGTACAGAGTCAATGTGGAGGCTATATACAGGGTATTACGGTACAGAGTCAACGTGGAGGATATATACAGGGTATTACTGTCATGTTTTGTCATTGATTATCATGCCTTGTCCCTGTTCTTCTCCTTCTATTCGTTTCCCTCTGCTGGTCTTATTAGGTTCTTTCCCTCTTTCTATCCCTCTCTCTCCCCCTCCCTCTCTCACTCTCCCGCTCTCTCTTCTCTCTATCGTTCCGTTCCTGCTCCCAGCTGTTCCTATTCCCCTAATCAATCATTTAGTCTTCCCACACCTGTTCCCGATCCTTTTCCCTGATTAGAGTCCCTATTTCTCTCCTTGTTATTCGTTTCTGCCCTGTCGGTTCCTTGTCTAGAATTCACCGTGCTGTGTTTGTGTATCGCCCTGTCGTGTCGTGTTGTCCTCAGATGCTGCGTGGTGAGCAGGTGTCTGAGTCTGTTTGGTTCAAGTGCCTTCCCGAGGCAACCTGCTGTTCACCTGCTGTTCAAGATCGAGTCTCCAGTTTGTCCTCGTCATTTCGAGTGAAAGTTGTGTTTTTCTGATTGTATTTACTTTACTGGATTAAAGACTCTGTTTTCGCCAAGTCGCTTTTGGGTCCTCTTTCACCTGCATGACAGAAGGAACCGACCAAGGAATGGACCCAGCGACTTCAGACGCTCGTTACACTGCCGTCGAGATCCAAGGAGCCATGCTCGGCAGACACGAGCAGGAATTGTCTGCTGCTCGCCATGCCGTGGAGAACCTGGCCGCTCAGGTTTCCGACCTCTCTGGACAGTTCCAGAGTCTTCGTCTCGTGCCACCTGTTACTTCCTGGCCTGCCGAGCCTCCAGAACCTAGGGTTAATAACCCACCTTGCTACTCCGGGCAGCCCACGGAGTGCCGCTCCTTTCTCACGCAGTGTGAGATTGTGTTCTCTCTCCAACCCAACACATACTCTAGAGAGAGAGAGCTCGGGTTGCTTACGTCATTTCACTCCTTACTGGCCGGGCTCGAGAATGGGGCACAGCTATCTGGGAGGCAAGGGCTGATTGCTCTAACAAGTACCAGAACTTTAAAGAGGAGATGATTCGGGTTTTTGACCGTTCAGTTTTTGGTAGGGAGGCTTCTAGGGCCCTGGCTTCCCTATGCCAAGGTGAACGGTCCATAACGGATTATTCTATTGAGTTTCGCACTCTTGCTGCCTCTAGTGAGTGGAACGAGCCGGCGCTGCTCGCTCGTTTTCTGGAGGGACTCCACGCAGTGGTTAAGGATGAGATTCTCTCCCGGGAGGTTCCTTCAGATGTGGACTCTTTGATTGCTCTCGCCATCCGCATAGAACGACGGGTAGATCTTCGTCACCGGGCTCGTGGAAGAGAGCTCGCATCAACGGTGTTTCCCTGCTCCGCATCGCAACCATCTCCCTCCTCTGGCTCAGAGACTGAGCCCATGCAGCTGGGAGGGATTCGCATCTCGACTAAGGAGAGGGAACGGAGGATCACCAACCGCCTGTGCCTCTATTGCGGAGTTGCTGGACATTTTGTTAATTCATGTCCAGTAAAAGCCAGAGCTCATCAGTAAGCGGAGGGCTACAGGTGAGCGCAACTACTCAAGTCTCTCCATCAAAATCCTGTACTACTTTGTCGGTCCATCTACGCTGGACCGGTTCGGGTGCTACATGTAGTGCCTTGATAGACTCTGGGGCTGAGGGTTGTTTCATGGACGAAGCATGGGTTCGGAAACATGACATTCCTTTCAGAGAGTTAGAGAAGCCTACGCCCATGTTCGCCTTAGATGGTAGTCATCTTCCCAGTATCAGATTTGAGACACTACCTTTAACCCTCACAGTATCTGGTAACCACAGTGAGACTATTTCTTTTTTGATTTTTCGTTCACCGTTTACACCTGTTGTTTTGGGTCATCCCTGGCTAGTATGTCATAATCCTTCTATTAATTGGTCTAGTAATTCTATCCTATCCTGGAACGTTTCTTGTCATGTGAAGTGTTTAATGTCTGCCATCCCTCCCGTTTCTTCTGTCCCTACTTCTCAGGAGGAACCTGGCGATTTGACAGGAGTGCCGGAGGAATATCATGATCTGCGCACGGTCTTCAGTCGGTCCCGAGCCAACTCCCTTCCTCCTCACCGGTCGTATGATTGTAGTATTGATCTCCTTCCGGGGACCACTCCTCCTCGGGGTAGACTATACTCTCTGTCGGCTCCCGAACGTAAGGCTCTCGAGGATTATTTGTCTGTGTCTCTTGACGCCGGTACCATAGTGCCTTCTTCCTCTCCGGCCGGGGCGGGGTTCTTTTTGTTAAGAAGAAGGACGGTACTCTGCGCCCCTGCGTGGATTATCGAGGGCTGAATGACATAACGGTTAAGAATCGTTATCCGCTTCCCCTTATGTCATCAGCCTTCGAGATTCTGCAGGGAGCCAGGTGCTTTACTAAGTTGGACCTTCGTAACGCTTACCATCTCGTGCGCATCAGAGAGGGGGACGAGTGGAAAACGGCGTTTAACACTCCGTTAGGGCATTTTGAGTACCGGGTTCTGCCGTTTGGTCTCGCCAATGCCCCAGCTGTTTTTCAGGCATTAGTTAATGATGTTCTGAGAGACATGCTGAACATCTTTGTTTTTGTCTATCTTGACGATATCCTGATTTTTTCTCCGTCACTCGAGATTCATGTTCAGCACGTTCGACGTGTTCTACAGCGCCTTTTAGAGAATTGTCTCTACGTAAAGGCTGAGAAGTGCTCTTTTCATGTCTCCTCCGTTACTTTTCTCGGTTCCGTTATTTCCGCTGAAGGCATTCAGATGGATTCCGCTAAGGTCCAAGCTGTCAGTGATTGGCCCGTTCCAAGGTCACGTGTCGAGTTGCAGCGCTTTTAGGTTTCGCTAATTTCTATCGGCGTTTCATTCGTAATTTCGGTCAAGTTGCTGCCCCTCTCACAGCTCTTACTTCTGTCAAGACGTGTTTTAAGTGGTCCGGTTCCGCCCAGGGAGCTTTTGATCTTCTAAAAGAACGTTTTATGTCCGCTCCTATCCTCGTTACTCCTGACGTCACTAGACAATTCATTGTCGAGGTTGACGCTTCAGAGGTAGGCGTGGGAGCCATTCTATCCCAGCGCTTCCAGTCTGACGATAAGGTTCATCCTTGCGCTTATTTTTCTCATCGCCTGTCGCCATCTGAGCGCAACTATGATGTGGGTAACCGTGAACTGCTCGCCATCCGCTTAGCCCTAGGCGAATGGCGACAGTGGTTGGAGGGGGCGACCGTTCCTTTTGTCGTTTGGACAGACCATAAGAACCTTGAGTACATCCGTTCTGCCAAACGACTTAATGCCCGTCAAGCTCGTTGGGCGTTGTTTTTCGCTCGTTTCGAGTTTGTGATTTCTTACCGTCCGGGTAGCAAGAACACCAAGCCTGATGCCTTATCCCGTCTGTTTAGTTCTTCTGTGGCTTCTACTGATCCCGAGGGGATTCTTCCTTATGGGCGTGTTGTCGGGTTAACAGTCTGGGGAATTGAAAGACAGGTTAAGCAAGCACTCACGCACACTGCGTCGCCGCGCGCTTGTCCTAGTAACCTCCTTTTCGTTCCTGTTTCCACTCGTCTGGCTGTTCTTCAGTGGGCTCACTCTGCCAAGTTAGCTGGTCATCCCGGTGTTCGAGGCACTCTTGCGTCTATTCGCCAGCGCTTTTGGTGGCCGACTCAGGAGCGTGACACGCGCCGTTTCGTGGCTGCTTGTTCGGACTGCGCGCAGACTAAGTCGGGTAACTCTCCTCCTGCCGGTCGTCTCAGACCGCTCCCCATTCCTTCTCGACCATGGTCTCACATCGCCCTAGACTTCATTACCGGTCTGCCTTTGTCTGCGGGGAAGACTGTGATTCTTGCGGTTGTCGATAGGTTCTCTAAGGCGGCACATTTCATTCCCCTCGCTAAACTTCCTTCCGCTAAGGAGACGGCACAAATCATTATCGAGAATGTATTCAGAATTCATGGCCTCCCGTTAGACGCCGTTTCAGACAGAGGCCCGCAATTCACGTCACAGTTTTGGAGGGAGTTCTGTCGTTTGATTGGTGCGTCCGTCAGTCTCTCTTCCGGGTTTCATCCCCAGTCTAACGGTCAAGCAGAGAGGGCCAATCAGACGATTGGTCACATACTACGCAGCCTTTCTTTCAGAAACCCTGCGTCTTGGGCAGAACAGCTCCCCTGGGCAGAATACGCTCACAATTCGCTTCCTTCGTCTGCTACCGGGTTATCTCCGTTTCAGAGTAGTCTGGGTTACCAGCCTCCTCTGTTCTCATCCCAGCTTGCCGAGTCCAGCGTTCCCTCCGCTCAAGCGTTTGTCCAACGTTGTGAGCGCACCTGGAGGAGGGTGAGGTCTGCACTTTGCCGTTACAGGGCACAGACTGTGAGAGCCGCCAATAAACGCAGGATTAAGAGTCCAAGGTATTGTTGCGGCCAGAGAGTGTGGCTTTCCACTCGCAACCTTCCTCTTACGACAGCTTCTCGTAAGTTGACTCCGCGGTTCATTGGTCCGTTCCGTGTCTCCCAGGTCGTCAATCCTGTCGCTGTGCGACTGCTTCTTCCGCGACATCTTCGTCGCGTCCATCCTGTCTTCCATGTCTCCTGTGTCAAGCCCTTTCTTCGCACTCCCGTTCGTCTTCCCTCCCCCCCTCCCGTCCTTGTCGAGAGCGCACCTATTTACAAGGTACATAAGATCATGGACATGCGTTCTCGGGACGGGGTCACCAATACTTAGTGGATTGGGAGGGTTACGGTCCTGAGGAGAGGAGTTGGGTTCCGTCTCGGGACGTGCTGGACCGTTCACTCATTGATGATTTCCTCCGTTGCCGCCAGGATTCCTCCTCGAGTGCGCCAGGAGGCGCTCGGTGAGTGGGGGGGTACTGTCATGTTTTGTCATTGATTATCATGCCTTGTCCCTGTTCTTCTCCTTCTATTCGTTTCCCTCTGCTGGTCTTATTAGGTTCTTTCCCTCTTTCTATCCCTCTCTCTCCCCCTCCCTCTCTCACTCTCCCGCTCTCTCTTCTCTCTATCGTTCCGTTCCTGCTCCCAGCTGTTCCTATTCCCCTAATCAATCATTTAGTCTTCCCACACCTGTTCCCGATCCTTTTCCCTGATTAGAGTCCCTATTTCTCTCCTTGTTATTCGTTTCTGCCCTGTCGGTTCCTTGTCTAGAATTCACCGTGCTGTGTTTGTGTATCGCCCTGTCGTGTCGTGTTGTCCTCAGATGCTGCGTGGTGAGCAGGTGTCTGAGTCTGTTTGGTTCAAGTGCCTTCCCGAGGCAACCTGCTGTTCACCTGCTGTTCAAGATCGAGTCTCCAGTTTGTCCTCGTCATTTCGAGTGAAAGTTGTGTTTTTCTGATTGTATTTACTTTACTGGATTAAAGACTCTGTTTTCGCCAAGTCGCTTTTGGGTCCTCTTTCACCTGCATGACAATTACGGTACAGAGTCAATGTGGAGGCTATATACAGGGTATTACGGTACAGAGTCAATGTGGAGGCTATATACAGGGTATTACGGTACAGAGTCAATGTGGAGGCTATATACAGGGTATTACGGTACAGAGTCAATGTGGAGGCTATATACAGGGTATTATGGTACAGAGTCTATGTGGAGACTATATACATGGTGTTACGGTACAGAGTCAATGTGGAGACTATATACAGGGTATTACGGTACAGAGTCAATGTGGAGGCTATATACAGGGTATTACTGTACAGAGTCAGTGTGGAGGCTATATACAGGGTATTATGGTACAGAGTCTATGTGGAGACTATATACATGGTGTTACGGTACAGAGTCTGTGTGGAGACTATTTACAGGGTATTACGGTACAGAGTCAATGTGGAGGCTATATACAGGGTATTACGGTACAGAGTCAATGTGGAGACTATATACAGGGTATTACAGTACAGAGTCAATGTGGAGGCTATATACAGGGTATTACGGTACAGAGTCAACGTGGAGGCTATATACAGGGGGTACCGGTACAGAGTCAATGTGGAGGCTATATACAGGGTATTACGGTACAGAGTCAATGTGGAGGCTATATACAGAGGGTACGGGTACAGAGTCAATGTGGAGGCTATATACAGGGTATTACGGTACAGAGTCAATGTGGAGACTATATACAGGGTATTACAGTACAGAGTCAATGTGGAGGCTATATACAGGGTATTACGGTACAGAGTCAATGTGGAGGCTATATACAGGGTATTACGGTACAGAGTCAATGTGGAGGCTATATACAGGGTATTACGGTACAGAGTCAGTGTGGAGGCTATATACAGGGGGTACCGGTACAGAGTCAATGTGGAGGCTATATACAGGGTGTTACGGTACAGAGTCAACGTGGAGGCTATATACAGGGGGTACCGGTACAGAGTCAATGTGGAGGCTATATACAGGGTATTACGGTACAGAGTCAATGTGGAGGCTATATACAGAGGGTACCGGTACAGAGTCAATGTGGAGGCTATATACAGGGTATTACGGTACAGAGTCAATGTGGAGGCTATATACAGAGGGTACCGGTACAGAGTCAGTGTGGAGGCTATATGCAGGGTATTACGGTACAGAGTCAATGTGGAGGCTATATACAGGGTATTATGATACAGAGTCTATGTGGAGACTATATACATGGTGTTACGGTACAGAGTCAATGTGGAGACTATATACAGGGTATTACGGTACAGAGTCAATGTGGAGGCTATATACAGGGTATTACTGTACAGAGTCAGTGTGGAGGCTATATACAGGGTATTATGGTACAGAGTCTATGTGGAGACTATATACATGGTGTTACGGTACAGAGTCTGTGTGGAGACTATTTACAGGGTATTACGGTACAGAGTCAATGTGGAGGCTATATACAGGGTATTACGGTACAGAGTCAATGTGGAGACTATATACAGGGTATTACAGTACAGAGTCAATGTGGAGGCTATATACAGGGTATTACGGTACAGAGTCAATGTGGAGGCTATATACAGGGTATTACGGTACAGAGTCAATGTGGAGGCTATATACAGGGTATTACGGTACAGAGTCAGTGTGGAGGCTATATACAGGGTATTACGGTACAGAGTCAATGTGGAGGCTATATACAGGGGGTACCGGTACAGAGTCAATGTGGAGGCTATATACAGGGTGTTACGGTACAGAGTCAACGTGGAGGCTATATACAGGGGGTACCGGTACAGAGTCAATGTGGAGGCTATATACAGGGTATTACGGTACAGAGTCAATGTGGAGGCTATATACAGAGGGTACGGGTACAGAGTCAATGTGGAGGCTATATACAGGGTATTACGGTACAGAGCCAATGTGGAGACTATATACAGGGTATTACAGTACAGAGTCAATGTGGAGGCTATATACAGGGTATTACGGTACAGAGTCAACGTGGAGGCTATATACAGGGTATTACGGTTCAGAGTCAATGTGGAGGCTATATACAGGGTATTACGGTACAGAGTCAGTGTGGAGGCTATATACAGGGTATTACGGTACAGAGTCAATGTGGAGGCTATATACAGGGGGTACCGGTACAGAGTCAATGTGGAGGCTATATACAGGGTGTTACGGTACAGAGTCAACGTGGAGGCTATATACAGGGGGTACCGGTACAGAGTCAATGTGGAGGCTATATACAGGGTATTACGGTACAGAGTCAATGTGGAGGCTATATACAGAGGGTACCGGTACAGAGTCAATGTGGAGGCTATATACAGGGTATTACGGTACAGAGTCAATGTGGAGGCTATATACAGAGGGTACCGGTACAGAGTCAATGTCATATACAGGGTGGAGAGCGTGGAGGATATATACAGGGTATTACGGTACAGAGTCAATGTGGAGGCTATATACAGGGTATTACGGTACAGAGTCAATGTGGAGGCTATATACAGAGGGTACCGGTACAGAGTCAATGTGGAGGCTATATACAGGTGTTACGGTACAGAGTCAATGTGGAGGCTATATACAGGGGGTACCGGTACAGGGTCAATGTGGAGGCTATATACAGGGGGTACCAGTACAGAGTCAATGTGGACACTATATACAGGGTATTACGGTACAGAGTCAATGTGGAGGCTATATACAGGGTATTACGGTACAGAGTCAGTGTGGAGGCTATATACAGGGTATTATGGTACAGAGTCAGTGTGGAGGCTATATACAGGGTATTACGGTACAGAGTCAATGTGGAGGCTATATACAGGGTATTACGGTACAGAGTCAGTGTGGAGGCTATATACAGGGTATTATGGTACAGAGTCAGTGTGGAGGCTATATACAGGGTATTACGGTACAGAGTCAATGTGGAGGCTATATACAGAGGGTACCAGTACAGAGTCAATGTGGAGGCTATATACAGGGTATTACGGTACACAGTCAATGTGGAGGCTATATACAGGGTATTACGGTACAGAGTCAATGTGGAGGCTATATACAGGGGGTACCGGTACAGAGTCAATGTGGAGACAATATACAGGGGGTACAGGTACAGAGTCAATGTGGAGGCTATATACAGGGTATTACGGTACAGAGTCAATGTGGAGGCTATATACAGGGTATTACGGTACAGAGTCAATGTGGAGGCTATATACAGAGGGTACCGGTACAGAGTCAATGTGGAGGCTATATACAGGTGTTACGGTACAGAGTCAATGTGGAGGCTATATACAGGGGGTACCGGTACAGGGTCAATGTGGAGGCTATATACAGGGGGTACCAGTACAGAGTCAATGTGGAGACTATATACAGGGTATTAAGGTACAGAGTCAATGTGGAGGCTATATACAGGGTATTACGGTACAGAGTCAGTGTGGAGGCTATATACAGGGTATTATGGTACAGAGTCAGTGTGGAGGCTATATACAGGGTATTACGGTACAAAGTCAATGTGGAGGTTATATACAGGTTATTACGGTACAGAGTCAGTGTGGAGGCTATATACAGAGGGTACCGGTACAGGGTCAATGTGGAGGCTATATACAGGGGGTACCGGTACAGAGTCAATGTGGAGGCTATATACAGGGGGTACCGGTACAGAGTCAATGTGGAGGCTATATACAGAGGGTACCGGTACAGACTCAATGTGGAGGCTATATACAGGGGTACCGGTACAGAGTCAATGTGGAGGCTATATACAGAGGGTACCAGTACAGAGTCAATGTGGAGGCTATATACAGGGGGTACCAGTACAGAGTCAATGTGGAGACTATATACAGGGTATTAAGGTACAGAGTCAATGTGGAGGCTATATACAGGGTATTACGGTACAGAGTCAGTGTGGAGGCTATATACAGGGTATTATGGTACAGAGTCAGTGTGGAGGCTATATACAGGGTATTACGGTACAAAGTCAATGTGGAGGTTATATACAGGTTATTACGGTACAGAGTCAGTGTGGAGGCTATATACAGAGGGTACCGGTACAGGGTCAATGTGGAGGCTATATACAGGGGTACTGGTACAGAGTCAATGTGGAGGCTATATACAGGGGGTACCGGTACAGAGTCAATGTGGAGGCTATATACAGAGGGTACCGGTACAGACTCAATGTGGAGGCTATATACAGGGGGTACCGGTACAGAGTCAATGTGGAGGCTATATACAGAGGGTACCAGTACAGAGTCAATGTGGAGGCTATATACAGGGTATTACGGTACAGAGTCAATGTGGAGGCTATATACAGGGGGTACCGGTACAGAGTCAATGTGGAGACAATATACAGGGGGTACAGGTACAGAGTCAATGTGGAGGCTATATACAGGGTATTACGGTACAGAGTCAATGTGGAGGCTATATACAGGGTATTACGGTACAGAGTCAATGTGGAGGCTATATACAGAGGGTACCGGTACAGAGTCAATGTGGAGGCTATATACAGGGTATTACGGTACAGAGTCAATGTGGAGGCTATATACAGGGGGTACCGGTACAGAGTCAATGTGGAGACAATATACAGGGGGTACAGGTACAGAGTCAATGTGGAGGCTATATACAGGGTATTACGGTACAGAGTCAATGTGGAGGCTATATACAGAGGGTACCGGTACAGAGTCAATGTGGAGGCTATATACAGGTGTTACGGTACAGAGTCAATGTGGAGGCTATATACAGGGGGTACCGGTACAGGGTCAATGTGGAGGCTATATACAGGGGGTACCAGTACAGAGTCAATGTGGACACTATATACAGGGTATTACGGTACAGAGTCAATGTGGAGGCTATATACAGGGTATTACGGTACAGAGTCAGTGTGGAGGCTATATACAGGGTATTATGGTACAGAGTCAGTGTGGAGGCTATATACAGGGTATTACGGTACAGAGTCAATGTGGAGGCTATATACAGGGTATTACGGTACAGAGTCAGTGTGGAGGCTATATACAGGGTATTATGGTACAGAGTCAGTGTGGAGGCTATATACAGGGTATTACGGTACAGAGTCAATGTGGAGGCTATATACAGAGGGTACCAGTACAGAGTCAATGTGGAGGCTATATACAGGGTATTACGGTACAGAGTCAATGTGGAGGCTATATACAGGGTATTACGGTACAGAGTCAATGTGGAGGCTATATACAGGGGGTACCGGTACAGAGTCAATGTGGAGACAATATACAGGGGGTACAGGTACAGAGTCAATGTGGAGGCTATATACAGGGTATTACGGTACAGAGTCAATGTGGAGGCTATATACAGGGTATTACGGTACAGAGTCAATGTGGAGGCTATATACAGAGGGTACCGGTACAGAGTCAATGTGGAGGCTATATACAGGTGTTACGGTACAGAGTCAATGTGGAGGCTATATACAGGGTATTACGGTACAGAGTCAATGTGGAGGCTATATACAGGGTATTACGGTACAGAGTCAATGTGGAGGCTATATACAGGGTATTACGGTACAGAGTCAATGTGGAGGCTATATACAGGGTATTACGGTACAGAGTCAATGTGGAGGCTATATACAGGGTATTATGGTACAGAGTCTATGTGGAGACTATATACATGGTGTTACGGTACAGAGTCAATGTGGAGACTATATACAGGGTATTACGGTACAGAGTCAATGTGGAGGCTATATACAGGGTATTACTGTACAGAGTCAGTGTGGAGGCTATATACAGGGTATTATGGTACAGAGTCTATGTGGAGACTATATACATGGTGTTACGGTACAGAGTCTGTGTGGACACTATATACAGGGTATTACGGTACAGAGTCAATGTGGAGGCTATATACAGGGTATTACGGTACAGAGTCAGTGTGGAGGCTATATACAGGGTATTATGGTACAGAGTCAGTGTGGAGGCTATATACAGGGTATTACGGTACAGAGTCAATGTGGAGGCTATATACAGGGTATTACGGTACAGAGTCAGTGTGGAGGCTATATACAGGGTATTATGGTACAGAGTCAGTGTGGAGGCTATATACAGGGTATTACGGTACAGAGTCAATGTGGAGGCTATATACAGAGGGTACCAGTACAGAGTCAATGTGGAGGCTATATACAGGGTATTACGGTACACAGTCAATGTGGAGGCTATATACAGGGTATTACGGTACAGAGTCAATGTGGAGGCTATATACAGGGGGTACCGGTACAGAGTCAATGTGGAGACAATATACAGGGGGTACAGGTACAGAGTCAATGTGGAGGCTATATACAGGGTATTACGGTACAGAGTCAATGTGGAGGCTATATACAGGGTATTACGGTACAGAGTCAATGTGGAGGCTATATACAGAGGGTACCGGTACAGAGTCAATGTGGAGGCTATATACAGGTGTTACGGTACAGAGTCAATGTGGAGGCTATATACAGGGGGTACCGGTACAGGGTCAATGTGGAGGCTATATACAGGGGGTACCAGTACAGAGTCAATGTGGAGACTATATACAGGGTATTAAGGTACAGAGTCAATGTGGAGGCTATATACCGGGTATTACGGTACAGAGTCAGTGTGGAGGCTATATACAGGGTATTATGGTACAGAGTCAGTGTGGAGGCTATATACAGGGTATTACGGTACAAAGTCAATGTGGAGGTTATATACAGGTTATTACGGTACAGAGTCAGTGTGGAGGCTATATACAGAGGGTACCGGTACAGGGTCAATGTGGAGGCTATATACAGGGGGTACCGGTACAGAGTCAATGTGGAGGCTATATACACGGGGTACCGGTACAGAGTCAATGTGGAGGCTATATACAGAGGGTACCGGTACAGACTCAATGTGGAGGCTATATACAGGGGGTACCGGTACAGAGTCAATGTGGAGGCTATATACAGAGGGTACCAGTACAGAGTCAATGTGGAGGCTATATACAGGGGGTACCAGTACAGAGTCAATGTGGAGACTATATACAGGGTATTAAGGTACAGAGTCAATGTGGAGGCTATATACAGGGTATTACGGTACAGAGTCAGTGTGGAGGCTATATACAGGGTATTATGGTACAGAGTCAGTGTGGAGGCTATATACAGGGTATTACGGTACAAAGTCAATGTGGAGGTTATATACAGGTTATTACGGTACAGAGTCAGTGTGGAGGCTATATACAGAGGGTACCGGTACAGGGTCAATGTGGAGGCTATATACAGGGGTACTGGTACAGAGTCAATGTGGAGGCTATATACAGGGGGTACCGGTACAGAGTCAATGTGGAGGCTATATACAGAGGGTACCGGTACAGACTCAATGTGGAGGCTATATACAGGGGTACCGGTACAGAGTCAATGTGGAGGCTATATACAGAGGGTACCAGTACAGAGTCAATGTGGAGGCTATATACAGGGTATTACGGTACAGAGTCAATGTGGAGGCTATATACAGGGGGTACCGGTACAGAGTCAATGTGGAGACAATATACAGGGGGTACAGGTACAGAGTCAATGTGGAGGCTATATACAGGGTATTACGGTACAGAGTCAATGTGGAGGCTATATACAGGGTATTACGGTACAGAGTCAATGTGGAGGCTATATACAGAGGGTACCGGTACAGAGTCAATGTGGAGGCTATATACAGGGTATTACGGTACAGAGTCAATGTGGAGGCTATATACAGGGGGTACCGGTACAGAGTCAATGTGGAGACAATATACAGGGGGTACAGGTACAGAGTCAATGTGGAGGCTATATACAGGGTATTACGGTACAGAGTCAATGTGGAGGCTATATACAGAGGGTACCGGTACAGAGTCAATGTGGAGGCTATATACAGGTGTTACGGTACAGAGTCAATGTGGAGGCTATATACAGGGGTACCGGTACAGGGTCAATGTGGAGGCTATATACAGGGGGTACCAGTACAGAGTCAATGTGGACACTATATACAGGGTATTACGGTACAGAGTCAATGTGGAGGCTATATACAGGGTATTACGGTACAGAGTCAGTGTGGAGGCTATATACAGGGTATTATGGTACAGAGTCAGTGTGGAGGCTATATACAGGGTATTACGGTACAGAGTCAATGTGGAGGCTATATACAGGGTATTACGGTACAGAGTCAGTGTGGAGGCTATATACAGGGTATTATGGTACAGAGTCAGTGTGGAGGCTATATACAGGGTATTACGGTACAGAGTCAATGTGGAGGCTATATACAGAGGGTACCAGTACAGAGTCAATGTGGAGGCTATATACAGGGTATTACGGTACAGAGTCAATGTGGAGGCTATATACAGGGTATTACGGTACAGAGTCAATGTGGAGGCTATATACAGGGTATTACGGTACAGAGTCAATGTGGAGGCTATATACAGGGGGTACCGGTACAGAGTCAATGTGGAGGCTATATACACGGGGTACCGGTACAGAGTCAATGTGGAGGCTATATACAGAGGGTACCGGTACAGACTCAATGTGGAGGCTATATACAGGGGGTACCGGTACAGAGTCAATGTGGAGGCTATATACAGAGGGTACCAGTACAGAGTCAATGTGGAGGCTATATACAGGGGGTACCAGTACAGAGTCAATGTGGAGACTATATACAGGGTATTAAGGTACAGAGTCAATGTGGAGGCTATATACAGGGTATTACGGTACAGAGTCAGTGTGGAGGCTATATACAGGGTATTATGGTACAGAGTCAGTGTGGAGGCTATATACAGGGTATTACGGTACAAAGTCAATGTGGAGGTTATATACAGGTTATTACGGTACAGAGTCAGTGTGGAGGCTATATACAGAGGGTACCGGTACAGGGTCAATGTGGAGGCTATATACAGGGGTACTGGTACAGAGTCAATGTGGAGGCTATATACAGGGGGTACCGGTACAGAGTCAATGTGGAGGCTATATACAGAGGGTACCGGTACAGACTCAATGTGGAGGCTATATACAGGGGGTACCGGTACAGAGTCAATGTGGAGGCTATATACAGAGGGTACCAGTACAGAGTCAATGTGGAGGCTATATACAGGGTATTACGGTACAGAGTCAATGTGGAGGCTATATACAGGGGGTACCGGTACAGAGTCAATGTGGAGACAATATACAGGGGGTACAGGTACAGAGTCAATGTGGAGGCTATATACAGGGTATTACGGTACAGAGTCAATGTGGAGGCTATATACAGGGTATTACGGTACAGAGTCAATGTGGAGGCTATATACAGAGGGTACCGGTACAGAGTCAATGTGGAGGCTATATACAGGGTATTACGGTACAGAGTCAATGTGGAGGCTATATACAGGGGGTACCGGTACAGAGTCAATGTGGAGACAATATACAGGGGGTACAGGTACAGAGTCAATGTGGAGGCTATATACAGGGTATTACGGTACAGAGTCAATGTGGAGGCTATATACAGAGGGTACCGGTACAGAGTCAATGTGGAGGCTATATACAGGTGTTACGGTACAGAGTCAATGTGGAGGCTATATACAGGGGGTACCGGTACAGGGTCAATGTGGAGGCTATATACAGGGGGTACCAGTACAGAGTCAATGTGGACACTATATACAGGGTATTACGGTACAGAGTCAATGTGGAGGCTATATACAGGGTATTACGGTACAGAGTCAGTGTGGAGGCTATATACAGGGTATTATGGTACAGAGTCAGTGTGGAGGCTATATACAGGGTATTACGGTACAGAGTCAATGTGGAGGCTATATACAGGGTATTACGGTACAGAGTCAGTGTGGAGGCTATATACAGGGTATTATGGTACAGAGTCAGTGTGGAGGCTATATACAGGGTATTACGGTACAGAGTCAATGTGGAGGCTATATACAGAGGGTACCAGTACAGAGTCAATGTGGAGGCTATATACAGGGTATTACGGTACAGAGTCAATGTGGAGGCTATATACAGGGTATTACGGTACAGAGTCAATGTGGAGGCTATATACAGGGGGTACCGGTACAGAGTCAATGTGGAGGCTATATACAGGGTATTACGGTACAGAGTCAATGTGGAGGCTATATACAGGGTATTACGGTACAGAGTCAATGTGGAGGCTATATACAGAGGGTACCGGTACAGAGTCAATGTGGAGGCTATATACAGGTGTTACGGTACAGAGTCAATGTGGAGGCTATATACAGGGTATTACGGTACAGAGTCAATGTGGAGGCTATATACAGGGTATTACGGTACAGAGTCAATGTGGAGGCTATATACAGGGTATTACGGTACAGAGTCAATGTGGAGGCTATATACAGGGTATTACGGTACAGAGTCAATGTGGAGGCTATATACAGGGTATTATGGTACAGAGTCTATGTGGAGACTATATACATGGTGTTACGGTACAGAGTCAATGTGGAGACTATATACAGGGTATTACGGTACAGAGTCAATGTGGAGGCTATATACAGGGTATTACTGTACAGAGTCAGTGTGGAGGCTATATACAGGGTATTATGGTACAGAGTCTATGTGGAGACTATATACATGGTGTTACGGTACAGAGTCTGTGTGGAGACTATTTACAGGGTATTACGGTACAGAGTCAATGTGGAGGCTATATACAGGGTATTACGGTACAGAGTCAATGTGGAGACTATATACAGGGTATTACAGTACAGAGTCAATGTGGAGGCTATATACAGGGTATTACGGTACAGAGTCAATGTGGAGGCTATATACAGGGTATTACGGTACAGAGTCAATGTGGAGGCTATATACAGGGTATTACGGTACAGAGTCAATGTGGAGGCTATATACAGGGTATTACGGTACAGAGTCAGTGTGGAGGCTATATACAGGGTATTACGGTACAGAGTCAATGTGGAGGCTATATACAGGGGGTACCGGTACAGAGTCAATGTGGAGGCTATATACAGGGTGTTACGGTACAGAGTCAACGTGGAGGCTATATACAGGGGGTACCGGTACAGAGTCAATGTGGAGGCTATATACAGGGTATTACGGTACAGAGTCAATGTGGAGGCTATATACAGAGGGTACGGGTACAGAGTCAATGTGGAGGCTATATACAGGGTATTACGGTACAGAGTCAATGTGGAGACTATATACAGGGTATTACAGTACAGAGTCAATGTGGAGGCTATATACAGGGTATTACGGTACAGAGTCAATGTGGAGGCTATATACAGGGTATTACGGTACAGAGTCAATGTGGAGGCTATATACAGGGTATTACGGTACAGAGTCAGTGTGGAGGCTATATACAGGGTATTACGGTACAGAGTCAATGTGGAGGCTATATACAGGGGGTACCGGTACAGAGTCAATGTGGAGGCTATATACAGGGTGTTACGGTACAGAGTCAACGTGGAGGCTATATACAGGGGGTACCGGTACAGAGTCAATGTGGAGGCTATATACAGGGTATTACGGTACAGAGTCAATGTGGAGGCTATATACAGAGGGTACCGGTACAGAGTCAATGTGGAGGCTATATACAGGGTATTACGGTACAGAGTCAATGTGGAGGCTATATACAGAGGGTACCGGTACAGAGTCAGTGTGGAGGCTATATACAGGGTATTACGGTACAGAGTCAATGTGGAGGCTATATACAGGGTATTATGGTACAGAGTCTATGTGGAGACTATATACATGGTGTTACGGTACAGAGTCAATGTGGAGACTATATACAGGGTATTACGGTACAGAGTCAATGTGGAGGCTATATACAGGGTATTACTGTACAGAGTCAGTGTGGAGGCTATGTACAGGGTATTATGGTACAGAGTCTATGTGGAGACTATATACATGGTGTTACGGTACAGAGTCTGTGTGGAGACTATTTACAGGGTATTACGGTACAGAGTCAATGTGGAGGCTATATACAGGGTATTACGGTACAGAGTCAATGTGGAGGCTATATACAGGGTATTACGGTACAGAGTCAATGTGGAGGCTATATACAGGGTATTACGGTACAGAGTCAGTGTGGAGGCTATATACAGGGTATTACGGTACAGAGTCAATGTGGAGGCTATATACAGGGGGTACCGGTACAGAGTCAATGTGGAGGCTATATACAGGGTGTTACGGTACAGAGTCAACGTGGAGGCTATATACAGGGGGTACCGGTACAGAGTCAATGTGGAGGCTATATACAGGGTATTACGGTACAGAGTCAATGTGGAGGCTATATACAGAGGGTACGGGTACAGAGTCAATGTGGAGGCTATATACAGGGTATTACGGTACAGAGTCAATGTGGAGACTATATACAGGGTATTACAGTACAGAGTCAATGTGGAGGCTATATACAGGGTATTACGGTACAGAGTCAATGTGGAGGCTATATACAGGGTATTACGGTACAGAGTCAATGTGGAGGCTATATACAGGGTATTACGGTACAGAGTCAGTGTGGAGGCTATATACAGGGTATTACGGTACAGAGTCAATGTGGAGGCTATATACAGGGGGTACCGGTACAGAGTCAATGTGGAGGCTATATACAGGGTGTTACGGTACAGAGTCAACGTGGAGGCTATATACAGGGGGTACCGGTACAGAGTCAATGTGGAGGCTATATACAGGGTATTACGGTACAGAGTCAATGTGGAGGCTATATACAGAGGGTACCGGTACAGAGTCAATGTGGAGGCTATATACAGGGTATTACGGTACAGAGTCAATGTGGAGGCTATATACAGAGGGTACCGGTACAGAGTCAATGTGGAGGCTATATACAGGGTATTACGGTACAGAGTCAACGTGGAGGATATATACAGGGTATTACGGTACAGAGTCAATGTGGAGGCTATATACAGGGTATTACGGTACAGAGTCAATGTGGAGGCTATATACAGAGGGTACCGGTACAGAGTCAATGTGGAGGCTATATACAGGTGTTACGGTACAGAGTCAATGTGGAGGCTATATACAGGGGGTACCGGTACAGGGTCAATGTGGAGGCTATATACAGGGGGTACCAGTACAGAGTCAATGTGGACACTATATACAGGGTATTACGGTACAGAGTCAATGTGGAGGCTATATACAGGGTATTACGGTACAGAGTCAGTGTGGAGGCTATATACAGGGTATTATGGTACAGAGTCAGTGTGGAGGCTATATACAGGGTATTACGGTACAGAGTCAATGTGGAGGCTATATACAGGGTATTACGGTACAGAGTCAGTGTGGAGGCTATATACAGGGTATTATGGTACAGAGTCAGTGTGGAGGCTATATACAGGGTATTACGGTACAGAGTCAATGTGGAGGCTATATACAGAGGGTACCAGTACAGAGTCAATGTGGAGGCTATATACAGGGTATTACGGTACACAGTCAATGTGGAGGCTATATACAGGGTATTACGGTACAGAGTCAATGTGGAGGCTATATACAGGGGGTACCGGTACAGAGTCAATGTGGAGACAATATACAGGGGGTACAGGTACAGAGTCAATGTGGAGGCTATATACAGGGTATTACGGTACAGAGTCAATGTGGAGGCTATATACAGGGTATTACGGTACAGAGTCAATGTGGAGGCTATATACAGAGGGTACCGGTACAGAGTCAATGTGGAGGCTATATACAGGTGTTACGGTACAGAGTCAATGTGGAGGCTATATACAGGGGGTACCGGTACAGGGTCAATGTGGAGGCTATATACAGGGGGTACCAGTACAGAGTCAATGTGGAGACTATATACAGGGTATTAAGGTACAGAGTCAATGTGGAGGCTATATACAGGGTATTACGGTACAGAGTCAGTGTGGAGGCTATATACAGGGTATTATGGTACAGAGTCAGTGTGGAGGCTATATACAGGGTATTACGGTACAAAGTCAATGTGGAGGTTATATACAGGTTATTACGGTACAGAGTCAGTGTGGAGGCTATATACAGAGGGTACCGGTACAGGGTCAATGTGGAGGCTATATACAGGGGGTACCGGTACAGAGTCAATGTGGAGGCTATATACAGGGGGTACCGGTACAGAGTCAATGTGGAGGCTATATACAGAGGGTACCGGTACAGACTCAATGTGGAGGCTATATACAGGGGGTACCGGTACAGAGTCAATGTGGAGGCTATATACAGAGGGTACCAGTACAGAGTCAATGTGGAGGCTATATACAGGGGGTACCAGTACAGAGTCAATGTGGAGACTATATACAGGGTATTAAGGTACAGAGTCAATGTGGAGGCTATATACAGGGTATTACGGTACAGAGTCAGTGTGGAGGCTATATACAGGGTATTATGGTACAGAGTCAGTGTGGAGGCTATATACAGGGTATTACGGTACAAAGTCAATGTGGAGGTTATATACAGGTTATTACGGTACAGAGTCAGTGTGGAGGCTATATACAGAGGGTACCGGTACAGGGTCAATGTGGAGGCTATATACAGGGGTACTGGTACAGAGTCAATGTGGAGGCTATATACAGGGGGTACCGGTACAGAGTCAATGTGGAGGCTATATACAGAGGGTACCGGTACAGACTCAATGTGGAGGCTATATACAGGGGGTACCGGTACAGAGTCAATGTGGAGGCTATATACAGAGGGTACCAGTACAGAGTCAATGTGGAGGCTATATACAGGGTATTACGGTACAGAGTCAATGTGGAGGCTATATACAGGGGGTACCGGTACAGAGTCAATGTGGAGACAATATACAGGGGATACAGGTACAGAGTCAATGTGGAGGCTATATACAGGGTATTACGGTACAGAGTCAATGTGGAGGCTATATACAGGGTATTACGGTACAGAGTCAATGTGGAGGCTATATACAGAGGGTACCGGTACAGAGTCAATGTGGAGGCTATATACAGGGTATTACGGTACAGAGTCAATGTGGAGGCTATATACAGGGTATCACGGTACAGAGTCAATGTGGAGGCTATATACAGGGGGTACCGGTACAGAGTCAATGTGGAGGCTATATACAGGGGGTACCAGTACAGAGTCAATGTGGAGACTATATACAGGGTATTACGGTACAGAGTCAATGTGGAGGCTATATACAGGGTATTACGGTACAGAGTCAGTGTGGAGGCTATATACAGGGTATTATGGTACAGAGTCAGTGTGGAGGCTATATACAGGGTATTACGGTACAGAGTCAATGTGGAGGCTATATACAGGGTATTACGGTACAGAGTCAGTGTGGAGGCTATATACAGGGTATTATGGTACAGAGTCAGTGTGGAGGCTATATACAGGGTATTACGGTACAGAGTCAATGTGGAGGCTATATACAGGGTATTACGGTACAGAGTCAATGTGGAGGCTATATACAGGGTATTACGGTACAGAGTCAGTGTGGAGGCTATATACAGGGTATTACGGTACAGAGTCAGTGTGGAGGCTATATACAGGGTATTACGGTACAGAGTCAATGTGGAGGCTATATACAGGGTATTACGGTACAGAGTCAGTGTGGAGGCTATATACAGGGTATTACGGTACAGAGTCAGTGTGGAGGCTATATACAGGGTATTACGGTACAGAGTCAGTGTGGAGGCTATATACAGGGTATTACGGTACAGAGTCAGTGTGGAGGCTATATACAGGGTATTACGGTACAGAGTCAATGTGGAGGCTATATACAGGGTATTACGGTACAGAGTCAATGTGGAGGCTATATACAGGGGTACCGGTACAGAGTCAATGTGGAGGCTATATACAGGGTATTACGGTACAGAGTCAATGTGGAGGCTATATACAGAGGGTACCGGTACAGAGTCAATGTGGAGGCTATATACAGGTGTTACGGTACAGAGTCAATGTGGAGGCTATATACAGGGGGTACCGGTACAGAGTCAATGTGGAGGCTATATACAGGGTATTACGGTACAGAGTCAACGTGGAGGATATATACAGGGTATTACGGTACAGAGTCAATGTGGAGGCTATATACAGGGTATTACGGTACAGAGTCAATGTGGAGGCTATATACAGAGGGTACCGGTACAGAGTCAATGTGGAGGCTATATACAGGTGTTACGGTACAGAGTCAATGTGGAGGCTATATACAGGGGGTACCGGTACAGGGTCAATGTGGAGGCTATATACAGGGGGTACCAGTACAGAGTCAATGTGGACACTATATACAGGGTATTACGGTACAGAGTCAATGTGGAGGCTATATACAGGGTATTACGGTACAGAGTCAGTGTGGAGGCTATATACAGGGTATTATGGTACAGAGTCAATGTGGAGGCTATATACAGAGGGTACCGGTACAGAGTCAATGTGGAGGCTATATACAGGTGTTACGGTACAGAGTCAATGTGGAGGCTATATACAGGGGGTACCGGTACAGAGTCAATGTGGAGGCTATATACAGAGGGTACCGGTACAGACTCAATGTGGAGGCTATATACAGGGGGTACCGGTACAGAGTCAATGTGGAGGCTATATACAGAGGGTACCAGTACAGAGTCAATGTGGAGGCTATATACAGGGTATTACGGTACAGAGTCAATGTGGAGGCTATATACAGGGGGTACCGGTACAGAGTCAATGTGGAGACAATATACAGGGGGTACAGGTACAGAGTCAATGTGGAGGCTATATACAGGGTATTACGGTACAGAGTCAATGTGGAGGCTATATACAGGGTATTACGGTACAGAGTCAATGTGGAGGCTATATACAGAGGGTACCGGTACAGAGTCAATGTGGAGGCTATATACAGGGTATTACGGTACAGAGTCAATGTGGAGGCTATATACAGGGGGTACCGGTACAGAGTCAATGTGGAGACAATATACAGGGGGTACAGGTACAGAGTCAATGTGGAGGCTATATACAGGGTATTACGGTACAGAGTCAATGTGGAGGCTATATACAGAGGGTACCGGTACAGAGTCAATGTGGAGGCTATATACAGGTGTTACGGTACAGAGTCAATGTGGAGGCTATATACAGGGGTACCGGTACAGGGTCAATGTGGAGGCTATATACAGGGGGTACCAGTACAGAGTCAATGTGGACACTATATACAGGGTATTACGGTACAGAGTCAATGTGGAGGCTATATACAGGGTATTACGGTACAGAGTCAGTGTGGAGGCTATATACAGGGTATTATGGTACAGAGTCAGTGTGGAGGCTATATACAGGGTATTACGGTACAGAGTCAATGTGGAGGCTATATACAGGGTATTACGGTACAGAGTCAGTGTGGAGGCTATATACAGGGTATTATGGTACAGAGTCAGTGTGGAGGCTATATACAGGGTATTACGGTACAGAGTCAATGTGGAGGCTATATACAGAGGGTACCAGTACAGAGTCAATGTGGAGGCTATATACAGGGTATTACGGTACAGAGTCAATGTGGAGGCTATATACAGGGTATTACGGTACAGAGTCAATGTGGAGGCTATATACAGGGGGTACCGGTACAGAGTCAATGTGGAGGCTATATACAGGGTATTACGGTACAGAGTCAATGTGGAGGCTATATACAGGGTATTACGGTACAGAGTCAATGTGGAGGCTATATACAGAGGGTACCGGTACAGAGTCAATGTGGAGGCTATATACAGGTGTTACGGTACAGAGTCAATGTGGAGGCTATATACAGGGTATTACGGTACAGAGTCAATGTGGAGGCTATATACAGGGTATTACGGTACAGAGTCAATGTGGAGGCTATATACAGGGTATTACGGTACAGAGTCAATGTGGAGGCTATATACAGGGTATTACGGTACAGAGTCAATGTGGAGGCTATATACAGGGTATTATGGTACAGAGTCTATGTGGAGACTATATACATGGTGTTACGGTACAGAGTCAATGTGGAGACTATATACAGGGTATTACGGTACAGAGTCAATGTGGAGGCTATATACAGGGTATTACTGTACAGAGTCAGTGTGGAGGCTATATACAGGGTATTATGGTACAGAGTCTATGTGGAGACTATATACATGGTGTTACGGTACAGAGTCTGTGTGGAGACTATTTACAGGGTATTACGGTACAGAGTCAATGTGGAGGCTATATACAGGGTATTACGGTACAGAGTCAATGTGGAGACTATATACAGGGTATTACAGTACAGAGTCAATGTGGAGGCTATATACAGGGTATTACGGTACAGAGTCAATGTGGAGGCTATATACAGGGTATTACGGTACAGAGTCAATGTGGAGGCTATATACAGGGTATTACGGTACAGAGTCAATGTGGAGGCTATATACAGGGTATTACGGTACAGAGTCAGTGTGGAGGCTATATACAGGGTATTACGGTACAGAGTCAATGTGGAGGCTATATACAGGGGTACCGGTACAGAGTCAATGTGGAGGCTATATACAGGGTGTTACGGTACAGAGTCAACGTGGAGGCTATATACAGGGGTACCGGTACAGAGTCAATGTGGAGGCTATATACAGGGTATTACGGTACAGAGTCAATGTGGAGGCTATATACAGAGGGTACGGGTACAGAGTCAATGTGGAGGCTATATACAGGGTATTACGGTACAGAGTCAATGTGGAGACTATATACAGGGTATTACAGTACAGAGTCAATGTGGAGGCTATATACAGGGTATTACGGTACAGAGTCAATGTGGAGGCTATATACAGGGTATTACGGTACAGAGTCAATGTGGAGGCTATATACAGGGTATTACGGTACAGAGTCAGTGTGGAGGCTATATACAGGGTATTACGGTACAGAGTCAATGTGGAGGCTATATACAGGGGGTACCGGTACAGAGTCAATGTGGAGGCTATATACAGGGTGTTACGGTACAGAGTCAACGTGGAGGCTATATACAGGGGGTACCGGTACAGAGTCAATGTGGAGGCTATATACAGGGTATTACGGTACAGAGTCAATGTGGAGGCTATATACAGAGGGTACCGGTACAGAGTCAATGTGGAGGCTATATACAGGGTATTACGGTACAGAGTCAATGTGGAGGCTATATACAGAGGGTACCGGTACAGAGTCAGTGTGGAGGCTATATACAGGGTATTACGGTACAGAGTCAATGTGGAGGCTATATACAGGGTATTATGGTACAGAGTCTATGTGGAGACTATATACATGGTGTTACGGTACAGAGTCAATGTGGAGACTATATACAGGGTATTACGGTACAGAGTCAATGTGGAGGCTATATACAGGGTATTACTGTACAGAGTCAGTGTGGAGGCTATGTACAGGGTATTATGGTACAGAGTCTATGTGGAGACTATATACATGGTGTTACGGTACAGAGTCTGTGTGGAGACTATTTACAGGGTATTACGGTACAGAGTCAATGTGGAGGCTATATACAGGGTATTACGGTACAGAGTCAGTGTGGAGGCTATATACAGAGGGTACCGGTACAGGGTCAATGTGGAGGCTATATACAGGGGTACTGGTACAGAGTCAATGTGGAGGCTATATACAGGGGGTACCGGTACAGAGTCAATGTGGAGGCTATATACAGAGGGTACCGGTACAGACTCAATGTGGAGGCTATATACAGGGGGTACCGGTACAGAGTCAATGTGGAGGCTATATACAGAGGGTACCAGTACAGAGTCAATGTGGAGGCTATATACAGGGTATTACGGTACAGAGTCAATGTGGAGGCTATATACAGGGGGTACCGGTACAGAGTCAATGTGGAGACAATATACAGGGGATACAGGTACAGAGTCAATGTGGAGGCTATATACAGGGTATTACGGTACAGAGTCAATGTGGAGGCTATATACAGGGTATTACGGTACAGAGTCAATGTGGAGGCTATATACAGAGGGTACCGGTACAGAGTCAATGTGGAGGCTATATACAGGGTATTACGGTACAGAGTCAATGTGGAGGCTATATACAGGGTATCACGGTACAGAGTCAATGTGGAGGCTATATACAGGGGTACCGGTACAGAGTCAATGTGGAGGCTATATACAGGGGGTACCAGTACAGAGTCAATGTGGAGACTATATACAGGGTATTACGGTACAGAGTCAATGTGGAGGCTATATACAGGGTATTACGGTACAGAGTCAGTGTGGAGGCTATATACAGGGTATTATGGTACAGAGTCAGTGTGGAGGCTATATACAGGGTATTACGGTACAGAGTCAATGTGGAGGCTATATACAGGGTATTACGGTACAGAGTCAGTGTGGAGGCTATATACAGGGTATTATGGTACAGAGTCAGTGTGGAGGCTATATACAGGGTATTACGGTACAGAGTCAATGTGGAGGCTATATACAGGGTATTACGGTACAGAGTCAATGTGGAGGCTATATACAGGGTATTACGGTACAGAGTCAGTGTGGAGGCTATATACAGGGTATTACGGTACAGAGTCAGTGTGGAGGCTATATACAGGGTATTACGGTACAGAGTCAATGTGGAGGCTATATACAGGGTATTACGGTACAGAGTCAGTGTGGAGGCTATATACAGGGTATTACGGTACAGAGTCAGTGTGGAGGCTATATACAGGGTATTACGGTACAGAGTCAGTGTGGAGGCTATATACAGGGTATTACGGTACAGAGTCAGTGTGGAGGCTATATACAGGGTATTACGGTACAGAGTCAATGTGGAGGCTATATACAGGGTATTACGGTACAGAGTCAATGTGGAGGCTATATACAGGGGGTACCGGTACAGAGTCAATGTGGAGGCTATATACAGGGTATTACGGTACAGAGTCAATGTGGAGGCTATATACAGAGGGTACCGGTACAGAGTCAATGTGGAGGCTATATACAGGTGTTACGGTACAGAGTCAATGTGGAGGCTATATACAGGGGGTACCGGTACAGAGTCAATGTGGAGGCTATATACAGGGTATTACGGTACAGAGTCAACGTGGAGGATATATACAGGGTATTACGGTACAGAGTCAATGTGGAGGCTATATACAGGGTATTACGGTACAGAGTCAATGTGGAGGCTATATACAGAGGGTACCGGTACAGAGTCAATGTGGAGGCTATATACAGGTGTTACGGTACAGAGTCAATGTGGAGGCTATATACAGGGGGTACCGGTACAGGGTCAATGTGGAGGCTATATACAGGGGGTACCAGTACAGAGTCAATGTGGACACTATATACAGGGTATTACGGTACAGAGTCAATGTGGAGGCTATATACAGGGTATTACGGTACAGAGTCAGTGTGGAGGCTATATACAGGGTATTATGGTACAGAGTCAGTGTGGAGGCTATATACAGGGTATTACGGTACAGAGTCAATGTGGAGGCTATATACAGGGTATTACGGTACAGAGTCAGTGTGGAGGCTATATACAGGGTATTATGGTACAGAGTCAGTGTGGAGGCTATATACAGGGTATTACGGTACAGAGTCAATGTGGAGGCTATATACAGAGGGTACCAGTACAGAGTCAATGTGGAGGCTATATACAGGGTATTACGGTACACAGTCAATGTGGAGGCTATATACAGGGTATTACGGTACAGAGTCAATGTGGAGGCTATATACAGGGGGTACCGGTACAGAGTCAATGTGGAGACAATATACAGGGGGTACAGGTACAGAGTCAATGTGGAGGCTATATACAGGGTATTACGGTACAGAGTCAATGTGGAGGCTATATACAGGGTATTACGGTACAGAGTCAATGTGGAGGCTATATACAGAGGGTACCGGTACAGAGTCAATGTGGAGGCTATATACAGGTGTTACGGTACAGAGTCAATGTGGAGGCTATATACAGGGGTACCGGTACAGGGTCAATGTGGAGGCTATATACAGGGGGTACCAGTACAGAGTCAATGTGGAGACTATATACAGGGTATTAAGGTACAGAGTCAATGTGGAGGCTATATACAGGGTATTACGGTACAGAGTCAGTGTGGAGGCTATATACAGGGTATTATGGTACAGAGTCAGTGTGGAGGCTATATACAGGGTATTACGGTACAAAGTCAATGTGGGGGTTATATACAGGTTATTACGGTACAGAGTCAGTGTGGAGGCTATATACAGAGGGTACCGGTACAGGGTCAATGTGGAGGCTATATACAGGGGGTACCGGTACAGAGTCAATGTGGAGGCTATATACAGGGGGTACCGGTACAGAGTCAATGTGGAGGCTATATACAGAGGGTACCGGTACAGACTCAATGTGGAGGCTATATACAGGGGTACCGGTACAGAGTCAATGTGGAGGCTATATACAGAGGGTACCAGTACAGAGTCAATGTGGAGGCTATATACAGGGGGTACCAGTACAGAGTCAATGTGGAGACTATATACAGGGTATTAAGGTACAGAGTCAATGTGGAGGCTATATACAGGGTATTACGGTACAGAGTCAGTGTGGAGGCTATATACAGGGTATTATGGTACAGAGTCAGTGTGGAGGCTATATACAGGGTATTACGGTACAAAGTCAATGTGGAGGTTATATACAGGTTATTACGGTACAGAGTCAGTGTGGAGGCTATATACAGAGGGTACCGGTACAGGGTCAATGTGGAGGCTATATACAGGGGTACTGGTACAGAGTCAATGTGGAGGCTATATACAGGGGGTACCGGTACAGAGTCAATGTGGAGGCTATATACAGAGGGTACCGGTACAGACTCAATGTGGAGGCTATATACAGGGGTACCGGTACAGAGTCAATGTGGAGGCTATATACAGAGGGTACCAGTACAGAGTCAATGTGGAGGCTATATACAGGGTATTACGGTACAGAGTCAATGTGGAGGCTATATACAGGGGGTACCGGTACAGAGTCAATGTGGAGACAATATACAGGGGATACAGGTACAGAGTCAATGTGGAGGCTATATACAGGGTATTACGGTACAGAGTCAATGTGGAGGCTATATACAGGGTATTACGGTACAGAGTCAATGTGGAGGCTATATACAGAGGGTACCGGTACAGAGTCAATGTGGAGGCTATATACAGGGTATTACGGTACAGAGTCAATGTGGAGGCTATATACAGGGTATTACGGTACAGAGTCAATGTGGAGGCTATATACAGGGGGTACCGGTACAGAGTCAATGTGGAGGCTATATACAGGGGTACCAGTACAGAGTCAATGTGGAGACTATATACAGGGTATTACGGTACAGAGTCAATGTGGAGGCTATATACAGGGTATTACGGTACAGAGTCAGTGTGGAGGCTATATACAGGGTATTATGGTACAGAGTCAGTGTGGAGGCTATATACAGGGTATTACGGTACAGAGTCAATGTGGAGGCTATATACAGGGTATTACGGTACAGAGTCAGTGTGGAGGCTATATACAGGGTATTATGGTACAGAGTCAGTGTGGAGGCTATATACAGGGTATTACGGTACAGAGTCAATGTGGAGGCTATATACAGGGTATTACGGTACAGAGTCAATGTGGAGGCTATATACAGGGTATTACGGTACAGAGTCAGTGTGGAGGCTATATACAGGGTATTACGGTACAGAGTCAGTGTGGAGGCTATATACAGGGTATTACGGTACAGAGTCAATGTGGAGGCTATATACAGGGTATTACGGTACAGAGTCAGTGTGGAGGCTATATACAGGGTATTACGGTACAGAGTCAGTGTGGAGGCTATATACAGGGTATTACGGTACAGAGTCAGTGTGGAGGCTATATACAGGGTATTACGGTACAGAGTCAATGTGGAGGCTATATACAGGGTATTACGGTACAGAGTCAATGTGGAGGCTATATACAGGGTATTACGGTACAGAGTCAATGTGGAGGCTATATACAGGGGGTACCGGTACAGAGTCAATGTGGAGGCTATATACAGGGTATTACGGTACAGAGTCAATGTGGAGGCTATATACAGAGGGTACCGGTACAGAGTCAATGTGGAGGCTATATACAGGTGTTACGGTACAGAGTCAATGTGGAGGCTATATACAGGGGGTACCGGTACAGAGTCAATGTGGAGGCTATATACAGGGGTACCGGTACAGAGTCAATGTGGAGGCTATATACAGGGTATTACGGTACAGAGTCAATGTGGAGGCTATATACAGAGGGTACCGGTACAGAGTCAATGTGGAGGCTACATACAGGTGTTACGGTACAGAGTCAATGTGGAGGCTATATACAGGGTGTTACGGTACAGAGTCAATGTGGAGGCTACATACAGGTGTTACGGTACAGAGTCAATGTGGAGGCTATATACAGGGGGTACCGGTACAGAGTCAATGTGGAGGCTATATACAGGGGTACCGGTACAGAGTCAATGTGGAGGCTACACACAGAGGTTACTGGTGCAGACTCAATGTGGAGGCTATATACAGGGGTACCGGTACAGAGTCAATGTGGAGGCTACATACAGAGGGTACCGGTACAGAGTCAATGTGGAGGCTACATACAGAGGGTACTGGTGCAGAGTCAATGTGGAGGCTATATACAGGGGTACTGGTACAGAGTCAATGTGGAGGCTATATACAGGGGTACTGGTACAGAGTCAATGTGGAGGCTACATACAGGTGTTACGGTACAGAGTCAATGTGGAGGCTATATACAGGGTATTACGGTACAGAGTCAGTGTGGAGGCTATATACAGGGTATTATGGTACAGAGTCAGTGTGGAGGCTATATACAGGGTATTACGGTACAGAGTCAATGTGGAGGCTATATACAGGGTATTACGGTACAGAGTCAGTGTGGAGGCTGTATACAGGGTATTATGGTACAGAGTCAGTGTGGAGGCTACATACAGAGGGTACTGGTGCAGAGTCAATGTGGAGGCTATATACAGGGGTACTGGTACAGAGTCAATGTGGAGGCTATATACAGGGGTACTGGTACAGAGTCAATGTGGAGGCTACATACAGGTGTTACGGTACATAGTCAATGTGGAGGCTATATACAGGGGGTACCGGTACAGAGTCAATGTGGAGGCTATATACAGGGGTACCGGTACAGAGTCAATGTGGAGGCTACATACAGAGGGTACTGGTGCAGAGTCAATGTGGAGGCTATATACAGGGGCTACCGGTACCGAGTCAATGTGCTGAGGTACAGGTTAGTCGAGGTAGTATGTACATGTCGGTAGGGGCAAAGTGACTATGCATAGATAATAAACAGCGAGAAGCAGCAGTGTAAAAACAAAGGGGGTGTGAATGTAAATAGTCCGGGTGGCCATTTGATTAATTGTTCAGCAGTCTTAT
The DNA here is from genome assembly GCF_021184085.1 of Oncorhynchus gorbuscha. Taxonomy (NCBI): domain Eukaryota; kingdom Metazoa; phylum Chordata; class Actinopteri; order Salmoniformes; family Salmonidae; genus Oncorhynchus; species Oncorhynchus gorbuscha. The sequence continues at coordinate 110,228,871 of NC_060174.1, read as the reverse complement.
GGCTTTTGGACCTAGACTTGGCGCTCCTGTGCCGCTTGCCGTGTGGTATCAGAGAGAACAGTCTATCAATCAATCAAATGTATTTATAAAGCCCTTTTTACATCAGCCGATGTCACAAAGTGCTATACAGAAACCTAGCATTAAAACCACAAACAGCAAGCAATGCAGTTTTAGAAGCACAGTGGCTAGAAAAACTCCCTAGAAAGGAAGAAATCTAGGAAGAAACCTAGAGAGGAACCAGGCTCTGAGGGCTGGCCAGTCCTCTTCTGGTTGTTCGGGTGGAGATTATAACAGTACATGGCCAAGATGTTAAAAAATTCATAGATGACCAGCAGGGTCAAATAATAATAATCACAGTGGTTGTAGAGGGTGCAACAGGTCAGTACCTCAGGAGTAAATGTCAGTTGGCTTTTCACAGCCGAGTATTCAGAGTTCTCGACAGCAGGTGCGGGAGAGAGAGTGAGTCGAAAACAGCAGGTTCGTGACAAGGTAGCACGCCCGGTGAACAGGTCAGGGTTCCATAGCTGCAGGCAGAACAGTTGAAACTGGAGCAGCAGCACGACCAGGTGGACTGCGGACAGCAAGGAGTCCTCATGCCAGGTAGTCCTGAGGCATGGTCCTAGGGCTCAGGTCACCCAAGAAAAGAGAGAAAAGAGAGAAAGAGAGTGAGAGGGAGCATACTATATAAGACAGGAGAAATACTCCAGATGTAACAGACTGATCCTAGCCCCCCGACAAATAAACTATTGCAGCATAAATACTGGAGGCTGAGGCAGGAGGGGTTGGGAGCCACTGTGGCCCTGTACCGATGATACTCCTGTGTTGTTGCCTACTCTTACCACCTGGGGGCGGCCCGTAAGAAAGTCCAGGATCCAGTTGCAAAGGGAGGTGTTTAGTCCCAAAGTACATACCCTACATTATTCATCTCATATGCATACGTATGTACTGTACTCTATATCATCGACTGCATCCTTATGTAATACATGTATCACTAGCCACTTTAACTATGCCACTTTGTTTACATACTCATCTCATATGTATATACTGCACTCAATACCATCTACTGCATCTTGCCTATGCTGCTCTGTACCATCACTCATTCATATATCTTTATGTACATATTCTTTATCCCCTTACACTGTGTATAAGACAGTAGTTTTGGAATTGTTAGTTAGATTACTTGTTGGTTATTACTGCATTGTCGGAACTAGAAGCACAAGCATTTCGCTACACTCGCATTAACATCTGCTAACCATGTGTATGTGACAAATAACATTTGATTTGATTTGATTTGAAGCTATTTTGCACTTGGTGACCTCTGACTGTTTCATCCAAACATCGTTGGGGCCGACGTGGATAACAATATCGCTTTAGCCAGCACCATCTTCAGCGTAGCCTTACCGTCGGTAGCCCTGCCCCCTGGTAAACAGTGTATGATCGCTGGATGATTCGTTTTAAGTCTAATACTGCGGGTGATGGAGTCGCCAATGACTAGTTTGCCAGAGCTAATGGTGGGAGGCTTCGGCGTCTCAGACCCCGTAACGGGAGGAGTAGAGACCAGAGAAGACTCGGCCTCTGACTCCGACCCGCTGCTTAATGGGGAAAACAGGTTGAACGTTTCTGTCAGCTGAATGAGCGACACCGGTTGAGCGTTCCTACAGCATTTCCCTCCAGAAGCCATGAGAAAGTTGTCCGGCTGCAGGGACTGTGCTGGGGGATTTATACTACTACAGTACACTTCCCTCTACCCTCGTTCTGAACAGGGCTACTTCTTCATTACACAAAGGAAAAACATCAACCATTTTCTAAAGACTATTGACATCCAGTGGAAGCGATAGGAACTGCAAGCAACTGCCTTGAAAGAAAAAAGAGAGTGACCCCAAACCTGGATGGTTTGTCCTCTGGGTTTCGCCTGACAAATAAGTTCTGTTATACTCACAGACATCATTCAAACAGTTTTAGAAACTTCAGAGTGTTTTCTATCCTAATCTACTAATGATATGCATATCCTAGCTTCTGGGCCTGAGTAGCAGGCAGTTTACTTTGGGCACGCTTTCCATCCGGACATGAAAATACTGCCCCCTAGCCCGAAAAAGTTAGCTGGCTGGCCAGTTCAAATAATGACCAAATCATATAGCTGACAACGTCTTCACTTTAGCTAATTTGTATACATTGTTACAGGAAAATAATCTCACCACAAGATCAATATTTACAAGTTAATGGTGAGCCAATTACAGAAAATAGCTTAAAGTTGTGACGAAACAAAAGCAGGGTGAATGTTAGAGCTTGGACACTGTCTCGTTGGTGTAACAGTATAACTTTAGACCGTCCCCTCGCCCCGACCTGTTAGAGCTTGGACACTGTCTCGTTGGTGTAACAGTATAACTTTAGACCGTCCCCTCGCCCCGACCTGTTAGAGCTTGGACACTGTCTCGTTGGTGTAACAGACTTTACGTCCGTCCCCTCGCCCTGACCTGGGCGCGAACCAGGGACGCTCTGCACACATCCACAGTCACCCTCGAAGCATCGTTACCCATCGCTCCACAAAAGCCATGGCCCTTGCAGAGCAAGGAGAACCACTACTTCAAGGTCTCAGAGCAAGTGACGTCACCGATTGAAACACCACTAGCGCGCACCACCGCAAACTGGCTAGCCATTTCACTTTGGCTACACTCACCCCCCTTTTGACCTCGTTCTCTTTCCGCAGCAACCAGTGATCCGGGTCAACAGCATCAATGTAACAGTATAACTTTAGACCGTCCCCTCGCCCATACCCGGGCGCAAACCAGGGACCCTCTGCACACATCAACAACAGTCACCCTCGAAGCATCGTTAACCATCGCTCCACAAAAGCCGCGGCCGTTAGAGAGCAAGGGGAACCACTACTTCAAGGTCTCAGAGCAAGTGACGTCACCCATTGAAACGCCACTAGCGCGCACCACCGCTAACTAGCTAGCCATTTCACTTTGGCTACACTGGCCTAACAGTATATCATAATTTGACTTTGGTGCAGGTCATGTTGTTCTTCATATTACTGTGTCTGATAAACACACACTATATAAAATAAATGGTATGTTTATTTGTCACATGCACATGATACAGAAGGTGAAGACGGTACAGAGAAATTGTTACTTCCATAGGGTTCCATAGGGTATTTTGTTTAGACATGTAGCTAGCTAGCTAGCTAAACAATGAACCATAACCGGAACTCATAACATTACTAGCCTGCATGAATCTACAGGTAGCTAAAGCTAACCAACTATTAGCTAGCTAAGTTCAATGTTAGCTAGCTAGATAACATTGGGCTATAACTAGTAATGCAAATAGCTCTGAGATATGAATAATATTACTACACAGATCACATAATTAACGTTAGTTAGCATGCCAGCCAGCTAAGATTAGCTAGCTAACAGTATGCTTTAACTTGCAATGAATATGACCTTCTGACAAAATTAGAAACGTATAATATTTGAAAATAGGAGTAAGCTAGACTCTCTTAACTGTATACATGGATGAACGCTTCTCTCTCTCTGTCACGGATGCCATGGTTGCCCTTAGTTGTAATCAGGAGATATGTGTTTTATACAACAGCCTCCTGTGTTCTCTTTTTGACTCCCTCCGCATTTGCAATCAAAAGTCAGAATCTCCTTAGCTATCATACTCTGCTTCATAAAGGCATTTCACTGATTTCAAAACTCTGTCAGTTTCCTTCCTCTCCGGCTACTGAGTTAGGAAGGTCGCCTGTATCTTTGTAGTGACTGGGTGTATTCATACACCACCCAAAGCCTAATTATTAACTTCACCATGCTCAAATGGATATTCAACGTCTGCTATTTTTCATTTTTATACCTCTACCCAATCGGTTCTTGGCATTGAAAAACCTTGGTCTTTGTAGTTGAATCTGCACCCCACACATTCAATTTCATGTGCGATTTGTTGAGCACGTTTTGACTCCTGGACTTGTTTAGGCTCCTTACCATAACAAAGGTTTCAAGACATTTCAGTGCTACGTTTTTTATGAATACATTTTTTTTTTAGAATAATAACTTTGTGTGTAGATCAGTGACACAAAATCGAATTGTTTAATTCAAGCTATAACATGTGGGAAACGGGGTGTGAATACTTTCTGAAGGCACTGTATCAGAACACAGATCAAAATTGGTCACACGTTTACATTAGTTTCATCAACTGTTGTACAATATGATGCAAAACACAGACAAAAAACAGGATTTTGACTGTACTGGACCTTTAACACTGCGTTTGACTAGTAATATAGACTAGGTTTATGAAATACTTAAAACAGAGTATTGAGTTTGTAAATATAAGAAAAAGACACCGTTTCTCACAAAGAATGTGTTTGATATGGACCGGGTTGTGCACTAATGGGGCTTTCCATTGTTTTTCAAGCGGGATCTTTGCTCACCGGTGCCACTGGCGAGCTCAATCAAGCGCAACATTGGATTGACTGGGGAAAGAATTAGGAGGAGCGTCACTCTAAATCACCAGTATGGAGATGCACCTGTCATCCTTCTGAAGATGTATTTAAACTCCTGACAACCCTACAGGAGGCATTCGCCTGTTGTGCCTCAAAGAGAGAACTTTGTTCGTCTAAACTAACCCAACGGTCAACATGCCCACCACGAGTGCTACTGATGACCGTCTGAGCAAGTTCAAGAACAAGGGAAAAGAGCCGTCGGTAAGTCAGCTCCGTAGCCTCGACTTTGGTTCTCCAAGCTGCCCAGTTGAAGGTCCTTCCCTTTTGGTTTTTGTGCTGCGCTCTTTTTTCCACATTTCGGTTTTGGATCGTTTTCCCCCTCCAACTCCATTACGGGATGACAGCACCTATATCCTTCAATCGTAACGATTTTCCGAGAATTTAACGAGTTAAAAAAAGTTTTTAAAAAAGAAGCCTGGTTGTAGCCTGATGTCTTTTTGTCTGTAGAAGCTCCGTGAGCGGCGGATCGCGGAGTGCGTAGAGCTGCGTAAAGCCGCGAAGAACGAGAACTTCCTCAAGAGGAGGAACATTACCACTCTACCGGGGGATGCGGACCAGTCACCGGAGTTGAACACCGACAACCACGAGGTACATATTTGATGAGTTGTTACAGTAAAGGAATTTCTCTCCCAAATGACTATTCATTTTGCCTAGGCGGTGAAGTCTATGGACAAAGTGTGACCCAGGCTATCCGTATTTTGTCTCCACATTTAACGTTTTATCAACAAGTGGAGTACCAAACCCTTTCAAGTGACGGGATTGGTATTAGAGGATTTGAACTTTTTTGGGCATTGTGTGAAATGTTGAAATTGACTTATGACTTGAATGGTGTTTGTGCACGTGCTGAAACGTCTTGAGGAATCTAATTCATGGCTTGGTGGCAAACTACCTTAAAGTAATCACTAGTTAACAGTCATATTTGTGGCCTACAATCAAACCATGGCTAAGGGATGTTACGAGGAGTGCCTGGACACAGCCCTTAGCTGTGGTATATTGGCCATATATCACCAACCTCTGAGGTACCTTGGTATTAAACTGGGTACCAACATAATTAAACTAGTAAAAATACATGTTGTCATGCCCATTTTATATGGTCTGATATGCCATGGCTTTCAGCCAATCAGCATTCAGGGCTCGAGCCACCCAGTTTATAAATTATCTTGGCACCTCCAGGATGTTGGCTTATCAAAGATAAAACAGCATCCCAAATAACACCCTTCTGTACGTGGTTTACACCTTTAGCCTCTATGGACCCTGGTTAAAAGTCCACTAGTGGAGACTAGGGTGCCATTTGGGAAGCAGATCTGGTCGAGGTTGATCTATTTCAATTCAGGAAGTAACGTCAAATTCCTAAACCACATGTCAGAGTATTGTGGGTATTCTTTTATTTGAATGTCAGTTTACTGACTTGAAATTGACCCTGCATTGCTATTTAAAAGGAAATGACTCCACCTCTACAGGGCTATTTCTGTAGAATAGTATGGTTGTCATGCTTTGTCTCCAGGTGACTGCGATTACCATCGAGGAGGTTGTTGGCCATGTGAACAGTGACTGCAAGGAGAGACAGACCAGAGGATGTCAGGCTGCCAGGTAAGGTCCAGCATTGGGTTGGTTCCTTAGGTAATTGACCCTGACTTTGGTGTTTACCAGCAGCACTTACCAACTGACCTGCATGACTTCTTCTGGTTAACACTTTGGCAGCGGTCTCATTTCTAAACTGTTTTGATAAGTCTTTGCTGTGCATCTCGATTTAGACCAGTCAAATTCTGTTTTGAAGATGCGGTAAGGTCATAATCATGTCCACTGGCAAGAGAACACTGCACCTTTAACATTGATGTATTAGAAACAGTTAATGGCTTTGGGGAAGATACCATTTAACATTGATTTAGAAACAGTCAATGGCTGTGGGGAAGATACCATTTAACATTGATGAATTAGAAACAGTCAATGGCTGTGAGGAAGATACCATTTAACATTGATTTAGAAACAGTCAATGGCTGTGGGGAAGATACCATTTAACATTGATGAATTAGAAACAGTCAATGGCTGTGAGGAAGATACCATTTAACATTGATTTAGAAACAGTCAATGGCTGTGGGGAAGATACCATTTAACATTGATGAATTAGAAACAGTCAATGGCTGTGGGGAAGATACCATTTAACATTGATGAATTAGAAACAGTTAATGGCTGTGAGGAAGATACCATTTAACATTGATGATTTAGAAACAGTCAATGGCTGTGAGGAAGATACCATTTAACATTGATTTAGAAACAGTCAATGGCTGTGGGGAAGATACCATTTAACATTGATGAATTAGAAACAGTCAATGGCTTTGGAAGATACCATTTAACATTGATGAATTAGAAACAGTTAATGGCTGTGAGGAAGATACCATTTAACATTGATGATTTAGAAACAGTCAAAGGCTGTGAGGAAGATACCATTTAACATTGATGATTTAGAAACAGTCAATGGCTGTGAGGAAGATACCATTTAACATTGATGATTTAGAAACAGTTAATGGCTGTGGGGAAGATACCATTTAACATTGATGATTTAGAAACAGTCAATGGCTGTGGGGAAGATGCCATTTAACATTGATGATTTAGAAACAGTCAATGGCTGTGGGGAAGAGTGAGACCTGCAGGGACAAGGGGTAACTCACCCCCCCTCTGTAGGAAGCTGCTGTCCCGTGAGTGTAACCCCCCTCTAAAGGAGGTTGTGGAGGCAGGGCTGCTATCCAGATTTGTGGAGTTCCTAGGAAGGGATGATGACCCCAGTCTGCAGTTTGAAGCCGCCTGGGCTCTAACCAACATCGCCTCGGGGACCTCCTGGCACACACAACAGGTGCGTGCACACACAGCCCTGGGCTTTCACCATTGCTTCAGGTACACTGTGGAGTCACTCGGATAGCTGGGGCTCGGCTAACCTGGTGAGTCCCTCTCGGTGGTTAAAGCGTACTAGACTGAACAAAATATATAAACGCAACATGTAAAGTGTTGGTCCCATGTTTCATGAGCTGAAAGAAAAGATCCTGGAAGTCTTCTAGCTTACTTCTCAAATTTTGTGCACATAGTTGTTAACATCTGTTAGTGAGCTTTTCTCCTTTGGCAAGATATAATGTAAGGAAATGATCATGCAGTTTAATCAGCTTCTTGATATGCCACACCTGTCAGGTGTATAGTTTGTCAAGTAGCTGTTTAATCAGCATGATCATTACACCGGTGCACCTTGTGCTGGGGACAATAAAAGGCCACTGTAAAATGTGCTGTTTGTCACAACACAATGCCACATGTCTCAAGTTGAGGTGAGTGCAATTGGCATGCTGACTGCAGGAATGTCAACTAGAGCTGTTGCCAGAGAACTGAAGATTAATTTCTCTACCATAAGCCGCTCAATATCATTTTAGAGAATTTGGCAGTATGTCCAACCGGCTTCACAATGGCAGACCACATGTAAACGTGGCAGCCCAGGACTGCTTCACCTGGGGGGAAAAGTCTGAGACAGCCACCCTGACAGATGAAACTGAGTATCTAGCTAAAGTGCTTTTGTGGGGGGTGGGAAACACTCTGATTGGCTGGGCCACTGTCCAATCATGTGAAAGCCATAGGTACTACCGTTCCAATTGATTTCCTTATGAATTAACTCGGTCATGTTTTCAGTGTGTATATATCTCTTTCCAAACTGTTGCACTGCTCAGAAACCTCAGATGGCACAAGTGGTGCCAGCCTTTTAAACTACATTGTTTAGGGCTTGTAAGTAAACATTTACTACACCTGTTGTATTTGACCCATGTGATGTAGCCTTTGCTTGGCCTGGCTGTAGTTTACTGGTGTAATGTCTCCCTCTACAGGTGGTAGAGCATGGTGCAGTCCCAGCTTTCATATCTCTGCTGGCATCCCCCATGTTGCACATCAGTGAGCAGGCTGTCTGGGCCCTGGGTAACATAGCAGGTAACACCGAGCCCAGGAAACATGAGGTCCACTGTGCTTGAACAAAAGCCTACATGTTAAGACCGTTTCCTGTTTTCAGGTGATGGACCGGCGTATCGAGATACTCTGATAGAATGTAACGTGATCCCTGCTCTGCTGTCTAGAATCACCCCAGACACACCTGTAAGTTCACGTCCTCCTGTGGGGTCCTTAACGTCCTCCTGTGGGGTCCTTAACGTCCTCCTGTGGGGTCCTTAACGTCCTCCTGTGGGGTCCTTAACGTCCTCCTGTGGGGTCCTTAACGTCCTCCTGTAGGGTCCTTAACGTTATGGTTTGGCACCTGCCATGTTTGAACCAATTTTACATTCTGTTCCTTAACAAATTGTTTTCCTTCTGTACCCGTAAAATACAATTCTTAACGTCTTCTGACTCAAACTTTAAGATTACACAATTAGTGTGGCTCATGCAGCTTTTCTATGGAGTGGGCAAGCTATTTACTGTCATTGAAAATAATAATTTATTAACTGACTTGCCTAGTAAAATAAAGAGAGAATGGTCATGCTTTGGCCAGACGAGTAGGGAGCAAGATGCAGGTGAAGGAGGAGGAGGCTTGGCTTTAATGCAGGTCATAAGATGCCCAGTGCTGAATTAGGCCTGAGGAGATATTGTATTGACAGTAGTCAGACCCCTTGACTTATTCCACGTTCTGTTACATTACCGACGTATTCATTCTGTTCCTACCCTAAATTATAGAATATGGTCCCCCCCATTTTCAGTTTCCTGAACTGGTTACAATTCCTCTCTCCTCTCCAGGTGGGGTACCTTCGTAACTTGACATGGACCCTGTCTAACCTCTGTAGGAACAAGAACCCCTTCCCTCCCTTATCTGCTGTCCAACAGGTGACCTCCACAAACACACACTGTTGCACTTGGTTCTCTATTTCCTCATCTAGAAGTGTACACTTCCTCCCCAGGTGCTGCCTTCTCTGATTCAGCTCCTCCACCTGAGTGATCAGGATATCTTGAGTGATGCATGCTGGGCCGTCTCCTATCTGACTGATGGTGCCAACGACCGTATCGATATTGTGGTCCAGACCGGTATTGTTCCCCGTCTGGTGTCCCTCATGAGCTTTGAGGCGCTCACTGTGGTGGTAAATAAAGTTCTGGTTGTCTTTAAAAGACTAGTGCTCTGTTACTGTCAGAGGGACTGACTCGCTGTGGGGGGTGGGACTGACTCGCTGTGGGGGTGGGACTGACTCGCTGTGGGGGTGGGACTGACTCGCTGTGGGGGTGGGACTGACTCGCTGTGGGGGTGGGACTGACTCGCTGTGGGGGTGGGACTGACTCGCTGTGGCCACTCTAAAGGCCTGTGGTGTTCTAAACTAACTCTAGCTTCTCTCTCCCTCTCCAGACCCCAGCTCTGCGCTCCATAGGGAACATAGTGAGTGGCTCAGACGTCCAGACTCAGGTGACTAAACTATGGACTGATACACTTTAGCAGTTAGTGTTTGACCTGTAGTTGCTGTTCATCTCCTCAGCTCTTGGAATCTGTTTTGTCTGTGACCTTGACCAAGGCACTTATAATAATAATAATAATAATAATAATAATAATATGCCATTTAGCAGACTCTTTTATCCAAAGCGACTTACAGTCATGTGTGCATTGGCACAAAGCTGTTCCAGGGTGCTGTACTCTGGCTGACCCTGTAAAAACACATTTCACAGCACTTAGCCAGTGGTTTTATGGTTGCCTGTAAGCTTTAGCAGTGAACCAATATTCCCTTGCTGAGAATGTAATTCCATTGAACTGGCTACTACACTATGATTACAAAGCTTTGTCCATTTGTATTGCAGTTCATTAGGATACATTATTTTGATCCGGTGGCGAGAGGATACTGAACTACCTGTAAGCTTGATTTGAACTTTGTGACTTTAATACTTGTATTCCTGTCAGGTGGCCATTGACGCCGGGGTGCTGTCTGTCCTGCCTAGTTTAATGAGACACAGCAAACCCAGCGTTCAGAAGGAGGCAACCTGGGCCGTATCTAACATCGCTGCTGGTCCCGCTCAACAGATACAACAACTGCTCACCTGCGGCCTGCTGCCCCCGCTTATCGACCTGCTACGCCACGTTGGTGACCCCTCACTACACCTGCACACTAGCCAACTGATACAACAACTGCTCACCTGCGGCCTGCTGCCCCGCTTATCGACCTGCTACGCCACGTTGGTGACCCCTCACTACACCTGCACACTAGCCAACTGATACAACAACTGCTCACCTGCGGTCTGCTGCCCCCGCTTATCGACCTGCTACGCCACGTTGGTGACCCCTCTCCCTACACCTGCACACTAGCCAACTGATACAGCAACTGCTCACCTGCGGCCTGCTGCCCCGCTTATCGACCTGCTACGCCACGTTGGTGACCCCTCACTACACCTGCACACTAGCCAACTGATACAACTGCTCACCTGCGGCCTGCTGCCCCCACTTATCGACCTGCTACGCAACGTTGGTGACCCCTCTCCCTACACCTGCACACTAGCCAACTGATACAGCAGAGACTCACCTTTTTCAAACTTCTCCTTCGGAACCCCCAGATGTTACAATGTCTTTGTAGCCCTGAACTAGAACACCTTAATCAAGGGCTTGGTGATTGGTTGACAAGTTGTATCAGATGAGTTCTGGAACGGCTGGCTGGGGGTCCTGGAGGAGAGGTTTGGGAACCACTAGTCTACCGCCTGCACTTATAGACCAGAGGTGTCCTACGAAGCAGGTTCAAGTTCACAGAAGTTAGCTGGCTGAGTTTCAACACTGGATAAAAGGTCATACAAATGCTGCCGACCTTTTTAGCCAGGTACATGTCTATGGCAACGAATCCTTTACAACATCTCCACTTACCCTGAATGAAGTGTCTGAGTAATTAGTTGAGGACCAAGTCAGATTCCCTCCCCTTCAAAGACTTATCGCTTTCATTTGATGACTAAAAATATTTAATTGTTGTGAAATAGTTCAACTAAAATGTTTTAAAGCCTCATGCACAGTAACACTTTTGTAAGACATAATAAAATGTATTGACAGGAGTGGGAGGTTTGTCCATTCGTAAGCTCAAGTCAGCATTAACAATCTGTAATGGACTAACTTCTAAAAGCCTCACTTTAGTTTTGATGTTTCAGCATTCGACTAGCCTTGTGGGACGTGTAGTTACAACCTGCAAGAGGCAATAGCCACATCATAGTACTGATGAACCCTGGAATGTGAAGCTGGCTAGGTCGCGGTACTGATGAACCCTGGAATGTGAAGCTGGCTAGGTCGCGGTACTGATGAACCCTGGAATGTGACGCTGGCTAGGTCGCGGTACTGATGAACCCTGGAATGTGAAGCTGGCTGGGTCGCGGTACTGATGAACCCTGGAATGTGACGCTGGCTAGGTCGCGGTACTGATGAACCCTGGAATGTGAAGCTGGCTAGGTCGCGGTACTGATGAACCCTGGAATGTGACGCTGGCTAGGTCGCGGTACTGATGAACCCTGGAATGTGACGCTGGCTAGGTCGCGGTACTGATGAACCCTGGAATGTGACGCTGGCTAGGTCGCGGTACTGATGAACCCTGGAATGTGACGCTGGCTAGGTCGCGGTACTGATGAACCCTGGAATGTGACGCTGGCTAGGTCGCGGTACTGATGAACCCTGGAATGTGAAGCTGGCTAGGTCGCGGTACTGATGAACCCTGGAATGTGACGCTGGCTAGGTCGCGGTACTGATGAACCCTGGAATGTGAAGCTGGCTAGGTCGCGGTACTGATGAACCCTGGAATGTGACGCTGGCTAGGTCGCGGTACTGATGAACCCTGGAATGTGACGCTGGCTAGGTCGCGGTACTGATGAACCCTGGAATGTGACGCTGGCTAGGTCGCGGTACTGATGAACCCTGGAATGTGACGATGAACCCTGGGCTAGGTGGCTAGGCGGTACTGATGAACCCTGGAATGTGACGCTGGCTAGGTCGCGGTACTGATGAACCCTGGAATGTGACGCTGGCTAGGTCGCGGTACTGATGAACCCTGGAATGTGACGCTGGCTAGGTCGCGGTACTGATGAACACTGGAATGTGACGCTGGCTAGGTCGCGGTACTGATGAACCCTGGAATGTGACGCTGGCTAGCTGTAGATCTACTCAGGGTTTAACTTGTACAGGAGGATACCGCTATGTAATGGTAGTTAAACACCACTTGCTCCACATTAGATGTGCTCACAGGTGGCAATTTGGACATTACTGTAAAGGGCATAGACACTTACCCCGTTTCTCAGTGACTGATGCAGTGTGGGTCACGACTAACCACCCCAGTCTAATCCTCTATATCTGGTGTTTTCCCAGGGGGACTTTAAGACTCAGCGGGAGGCGGTGTGGGCCATAACTAACTTCACCAGCGGGGGCACTGTAGAGCAAGTTATCCAACTGGTCCAATCAGGAGGCCTGGAGGCCATCCTCAACCTACTGACTGTCAAAGACTCCAAGACCATCCTTGTCATATTGGACGCCATCAACAACCTCTTCATGGTGAGACACCTAGTCATTGCTGCTACTTTTAAAGTTTAGGGGGTGACCCACTTTCTCTCCCAGGCAGTGGAGAAGCAGTTTGAGGACCTACCTTGTAAAACCTCACTATGTTCTCATGCCCTCTTGTTCCAGGCAGCGGAGAAGATGGGTGAGACTGATAAGCTGTGTCTACTGGTTGAGGAGTTGGGAGGCCTGGATAAGATTGAGATGCTGCAGAACCATGAGAATGACACCGTGTACCGTACTGCCCAGGCACTCATAGAGAAGTTCTTCACTGATGTCAGTAAATATGACCTGGAAGTAGTCTCTGTCTGAAGTGTTGAAGCAGTCAAGTCCTTGATCCATCCTCCCCTCGGTGCAATGCTACTCTTGGAGGCAATTAGCTTTTGCTTGAGAATTCATTGAGTTGACTGCTTTTACACTTCAGACACTAGAACAATCTTATTGCATTTACAATGTGTAGTTTTAAAATCGACTTGATCAGGTGAGTCTAACATCTTGCCATGTCCCAGGAGGAGCCTGAGGGTCTGCAGACTGAAGCCACGGAAGCCACTGACACAACCTTTGCCTTCAAGACCCAGGATGTGCAGAAGACCTTCCGGTTTTAATCATCCCACAGGATGTCCAGTGTCAAAATACAACATGATTTTGGAATATTAATAAATATATTTTTTGCACTTTTGGTCCAGCTGATTAGTTTATCAACTCCACTGTAATGTTTCATTGTTTACTAGGGTGGTATCAGATTCATACCCATCTGGGGGGGGGGATATTACAGGCAGCACACATGGTGCTAATTCATACCAAATGTAGCACATTGTCAGGAGGTATTGACTTCTGTAACTAAACCTTGATCTCAAGCCACTTATCTGGCAAGTTAACATAGTTGGCGCATGTCTACTTACCTTGGTTAACTTAGTTTTAAGAGTTGGGCCGGTAACAACCGTCGTTTGACTTGTGCCCCTACTAGGTGAGAAATCAGATGCTCCCTTCAGCAAATTATATAAATGTAGCATGCACCCCCTGAGCTTCTGGGTGGCACGACCCCCTCCCAAATTATATAAATAGCATGCACCCCCTGAGCTGGGTGGCACAACCCCCTCCAAAATTATATAAATAGCATGCACCCCCTCCCAAATTATATAAATAGCATGCACCCCCTGAGCTTCTGGGTGGCGCAACCCCATCCCAACTTATATAAATAGCTTGCACCCCTTGAGCTTCTGGGTGGCACAACCCCTCCCAAATTATATAAATAGCTTGCACCCCTGAGCTTCTGGGTGGCGCAACCCCCTCCCAAATTATATAAATAGCTTGCACCCACTAAGCTTCTGGGTGGCGCAACCCCTCCCAAATTATATAAATGTAGCATGCACCCCCTGAGCTTCTGGGTGGCACAACCCCCTCCCAAATTATATAAATGTAGCATGCACCCCCTGAGCTTCTGGGTGGCACAACCCCCTCCCAACTTTAATCATACCCTGTTACATGATCTCTTGCACAATCCCATTTGAATACTATTGACGAGCTACTTTGGTTATGGCCATTCCCTACAGGCTGTTTTCAAATTAAAGTTCAATTGAGCTGACTTGCTTTCCCATTTTAATGCAGGAACCCTGAACACCGGTACATTTCACTGGTGCAGATCTCTCTGTTAATGGTAAAAACCTGGTTAGGGGTAAGTGTCACAGTGGTGCTTATTGGAACTATTGGCACAGTTCTTGATATTTGTTGGTCAATTCAGAATGTAATATCTAACAGAAGCATGGTCTTCAAATCTACCAATCATGGAACATATTGAAAGCTTCTGTTCTTCCAACGGAACGATGGGGAATTATTGAACGGAAACATCGGCTGTATTGATGCGTTAGCAACGTTTTCAAACCAACTGTTTCTGGGAGTCCGTTTTCAAACCAACGGTTTCTGGTAGTCCGTTTTCAAACCAACGGTTTCTGGGAGTCCGTTTTCAAACCAACGGTTTCTGGGAGTCCGTTTTCAAACCAACAGTTTCTGGGAGTCCGTTTTCAAACCAACGGTTTCTGGGAGTCCGTTTTCAAACCAATGGTTTCTGGGAGTCTGTTTGGTGCTTAGGGAGTATGACCAAGATGGCATTTATTCAGCCATTTCCCAACCTCTATACATCAGGGGTAGGCAATTTTGGCTCGAGGGCCACATTTGGCGTTACAATTTGTTCAAAAGCAATTCGCAGGCCAGAAAGGCGACGCCATTTACTGTGTAGGTCCATTATAATGGGCATCTAGTTCCACACTCGTGGCCTGGAGTCCAGCGGGCTGAATTGGCTCGCCTGCATTAGATGGAACATCGTTTTATATGGATGAGAACCGAGCCATAGATGGCTAACAGACCGTTGTCCTTAATGTTCAGATGAGGTGGAAGTTGGGTGTTTTTATACAGACACCCTGGCTAGCTCATGGCCTTGGAGAATACTGCAAAGCACGATCAAGGAGTTCTTAAATTATCGTTCATGGGGGTTCATTAAAGCTAAACCTGGATGTGTATTTCTGGGTGAACCAAGTAGACTTTTCTTTCTAAAAACTGAAGTTAGTACCTTCAAAGTATTCAGACCCCTTTCTCCACATTTTGTTACGGCCTTGTTCAAAAATGGATAAAGTAGGTTTTTTTTGTTCCCTCCCTCAGTCTACACAACACCCCATAATGACAGCAAAAACATTACAGTCCCAGTTAAGTATGGACACACCTATTGGACATTGTAGAATAACAGTGAAGACTATGAAATGACACCTATGGAATCCTGTAGTAACCAAAAAAGTGTTAAACAAATAAAAATATATTTTAGATTCTTCAGGCAGAAGTTTGCATCCTGTAGCTCCAACTCCAAAAAGTTCTGGGACACTGTGAAGTCCATGGAGAACAAGAGCACCTCCTCCCAGCTGCCCACTGCACTGAGGCTAGGAAACACGGTCTCCACCGATAAATCCATGATTATCGAAAACTTTAATAAGCACTTCTCAACGGCTGGCCATGCCTTCCGCCTGGCTACTCCAACCTCGGCCAACAGCTCCGCCCCCGTAGCTCCTCACCCAAGCCTCTCCAGGTTCTCCTTTACCCAAATCCAGATAGCAGATGTTCTGAAAGAGCTGCAAAACCTGGACCCGTACAAATCAGCTGGGCTTGACAATCTGGACCCGCTATTTCTGAAACTATCTGCCGCCATTGTCGCAACCCCTATTACCAGCCTGTTCAACCTCTCTTTCATATCGTCTGAGATCCCCAAGGATTGAAAGCTGCCGCAGTCATCTCCCTCTTCAAAGGGGGAGACACCCTGGACCCAAACTGTTACAGACCTATATCCATCCTGCCCTGCCTATCTAAGGTCTTCGAAAGCCAAGTCAACAAACAGGTCACTGACCATCTCGAATCCCACCGTACCTTCTCCGCTGTGCAATCTGGTTTCCGAGCCGGTCACGGGTGCACCTCAGCCACACTCAAGGTACTAAACGATATCATAACCGCCATCGATAAAAGACAGTACTGTGCAGCCGTCTTCATCGACCTCGCCAAGGCTTTCGACTCTGTCAATCACCATATTCTTATCGGCAGACTCAACAGCCTCGGTTTTTCGGATGACTGCCTTGCCTGGTTCACCAATTACTTTGCAGACAGAGTTCAGTGTGTCAAATCGGAGGGCATGCTGTCCGGTCCTCTGGCAGTCTCTATGGGGTGCCACAGGGTTCAATTCTCGGGCCGACTCTTTTCTCTGTGTATATCAATGATGTTGCTCTTGCTGCGGGCGATTCCCTGATCCACCTCTACGCAGACGACACCATTCTATATACTTTCGGCCCGTCATTGGACACTGTGCTATCTAACCTCCAAACGAGCTTCAATGCCATACAGCACTCCTTCCGTGGCCTCCAACTGCTCTTAAACGCGAGTAAAACCAAATGCATGCTTTTCAACCGATCGCTGCCTGCACCCGCATGCCCGACTAGCATCACCACCCTGGATGGTTCCGACCTTGAATATGTGGACATCTATAAGTACCTAGGTGTCTGGCTAGACTGCAAACTCTCCTTCCAGACCCACATCAAACATCTCCAATCGAAAATCAAATCAAGAGTCGGCTTTCTATTCCGCAACAAAGCCTCCTTCACTCACTCTGCCAAGCTTACCCTAGTAAAACTGACTATCCTACCGATCCTCGACTTCGGCGATGTCATCTACAAAATGGCTTCCAACACTCTACTCAGCAAACTGGATGCAGTCTATCACAGTGCCATCCGTTTTGTCACTAAAGCACCTTATACCACCCACCACTGCGACTTGTATGCTCTAGTCGGCTGGCCCTCACTACATATTCGTCGCCAGACCCACTGGCTCCAGGTCATCTACAAGTCCATGCTAGGTAAAGCTCCGCCTTATCTCAGTTCACTGGTCACGATGGCAACACCCATCCGTAGCACGCGCTCCAGCAGGTGTATCTCACTGATCATCCCTAAAGCCAACACATCATTTGGCCGCCTTTCGTTCCAGTACACTGCTGCCTGTGACTGGAACGAATTGCAAAAATCGCTGAAGTTGGAGACTTTTATCTCCCTCACCAACTTCAAACATCAGCTATCCGAGCAGCTAACCGATCGCTGCAGCTGTACATAGTCTATAGGAAAACAGCCCACCCATTTTCACCTACCTCATTCCCATACTGTTTTTATACTGTTTTTATTTATTTATTTTTCTGCTCTTTTGCACACCAATATCTCTACCTGTACATGACCATCTGATCATTTATCACTCCAGTGTTAATCTGCAAAATTGTATTATTCGCCTACCTCCTCATGCCTTTTGCACACATTGTATATAGACTGCCCATTTTTTCTACTGTGTTATTGACTTGTTAATTGTTTATTCCATGTGTAACTCTGTGTTGTCTGTTCACACTGCTATGCTTTATCTTGGCCAGGTCGCATTTGCAAATGAGAACTTGTTCTCAACTAGCCTACCTGGTTAAATAAAGGTGAAATAAAAATAAATAAAATAAAAATCTGTTCAGCTACACTGCGTCTCACGAAGACACTACTGTTGGAACCAAAAATCTATCATTTGGACTCATCAGACCCAAGGACAGATTTCTACCGGTCTAATGTCCATTGCACGTGTTTCTTGGCCCAAGCAAGTCTCGTCTCATTATTGGTGTCCTTTAGGGCTCCCGAGTGGCGCAGCGTTCTAAGTCACTACATCTTAGAGCGAGAGGCATCACTACAGACCCTGGGTCGAATCCAGACAGAATCACACCCGGCCGTGATTGGGAGTCCCATAAGGAGGTGTATAATTGGCCCAGCATCGTCCGGGTTTGGCCGGTGTAGTTCGTAATTGTAAATAAGAATATGTTCTTACCTGACTTGCCTAGTTAAATAAAGGTAACATGTTTTTTTTATAGTAGTGGTTTCTTTGCAGCAATTTGACCATGAAGGCCTGATTCACACAGTCTCCTCTGAACAGTTGATGTTGAGATGTCTCTGTTACTTGAACTCTGTGAAGCATTTATTTGGGCTGAAATTTCTAATGAACTTATCCTCTGCAGCAGAGGTAACTCTGGGTCTTCCTTTCCTGTGGTGGTCTTCATCAGAGCCAGTTTCATCATAGTGCTTGATGGTTTTTGTGACTTGATGGTTTCTGCATTTGAAGAAACTTTCAAAGTTTCCGTATTGATTGAACTTCATGTCTTAAAGTAATGATGGACTGTCGTTTCTCTCTGCGTATTTGAGCTCATCTTGACATAATATGGACTTGGTCGTTGACTGAGTGGCTCGGCAAGACGGAGCTGCTCTTCCTCCCGGGGAAGGACTGCCCGTTCCATGATCTCGCCATCACGGTTGACAACTCCATTGTGTCCTCCTCCCAGAGCGCTAAGAACCTTGGCGTGATCCTGGACAACACCCTGTCGTTCTCAACCAACATCAAGGCGGTGGCCCGTTCCTGTAGGTTCATGCTCTACAACATCCGCAGAGTACGACCCTGCCTCACACAGGAAGCAGCGCAGGTCCTAATCCAGGCACTTGTCATCTCCCGTCTGGATTACTGCAACTCGCTGTTGGCTGGGCTCCCTGCCTGTGCCATTAAACCCTACAACTCATCCAGAACGCCGCAGCCCGTCTGGTGTTCAACCTTCCCAAGTTCTCTCACGTCACCCCGCTCCTCCGCTCTCTCCACTGGCTTCCAGTTGAAGCTCGCATCTGCTACAAGACCATGGTGCTTGCCTATGAAGCTGTGAGGGGAACGGCACCTCAGTACCTCCAGGCTCTGATCAGGCCCTACACCCAAACAAGGGCACTGCGTTCATCCACCTCTGGCCTGCTCGCCTCCCTACCACTGAGGAAGTACAGCTCCCGCTCAGCCCAGTCAAAACTGTTTGCTGCTCTGGCCCCCCCAATGGTGGAACAAACTCCCTCACGACGCCAGGACAGCGGAGTCAATCACCACCTTCCGGAGACACCTGAAACCCCACCTCTTTAAGGAATACCTAGGATAGGATAAGTAATCCCTCTCACCCCCCCCCCCTTTAAGATTTAGATGCACTATTGTAAAGTGACTTTTCCACTCGATGTCATAAGGTGAATGCACCAATTTGTAAGTCGCTCTGGATAAGAGCGTCTGCTAAATGACTTAAATGTAAATGGTTGACTGGCTGGCTGGTTGACTGGCTGGCTGGTTGACTGAGTGGCTGGTTGACTGAGTGGCTGGTTGACTGGCTGGCTTGTTGACTGACTGACTGACAGGCTGGCTGACTCTGGCTGACCTCTCCTATCCAGAGGCGTTGAGAGTAAGGGCTGTCCAGCTTGTCTCCTATCTGACAGCGGTGAGAAGAGTGGAAGAAGGGAGTAATGTTGAACAAACCATGGCAGTTGGATTAGAGACATTTGTAAATGTTCCTCGCCAACAGGATCCTGACATATTAAAAAAAGGTGGACGTTGTATTGTTTATAGCATTGGGAATAAACTGCACAGAGCAGAGAGGAAATAGGAGAAAAGAGGCATTGTGGGTGTGGCTGAACGTTTATTAGGGACTCCTTCATCACAGGCCCCTGAGTCTGTATAGGGATGTGATCTGGACCATGACTGAAGGAGTGGGATGGGTTGAAGGATGTATTTTATTTTATTTTTTCTATTGTGTTTGTTTTTTCCCTTTCCCGCAATGGATTTTTTCCCCCTCCGTTCATTACCCATACAGTAGGTGGCGGCATACACCTTTAACGTTTGTTTGCGGACCGGCATAACACCACAGAAGAAGAAGGTACGTCCTGGGGATACCGAATAGCACTAACCTGAATGTCAAGCTACTCTTTTCTATCATATCAACGTGATCATTTTCGGATTGTATGTTCTCTTCATTGTAACTATTATATGTTTTTACGTATTCATACATGAATTGCACATCGTGTGGAGACGTCTTTTTCAGTTCAATATAAACGTAGAGGCAACGCTAACGCATTGCAAAGCTAGTGAAGCTAACAAGCCGTTTTGGACAGGACGTTACACCATGGAGCCCGAAGCACAAATACGAAACGTAAGTTCATCTCAATGTGACCATGTTTTTTCATCAACGGACATGTTATAGATGATGTGATGACTCCCAAGACGAGGCTTTTTTTTCTCTGTGTGTGTGTTGATCACTATGTTTGGTTGTTTTTAGCTACGGGACTTTCTGATGGTCTACAACCGTATGACAGAGATCTGTTTCCAGAGATGCACCAGTAACTTCAACTACAGAAGTCTCACCATGGACGAGGTGAGGCCTGGCTCGTTGCATGGCTGTGGGTGAGAGATGGTAGATCAACTCCCCAGGGACCTGGCTCTGTCTTTATCCAGTGGTGTAGTGATGGTTGTTTTTAGGTGAGAGGGCAAAATCGTTTCCTCATTCAAAGTTTTTTTTTGTATTGATCGATGTAGCCTGTTGAATGAATACACACACACACACACACACACACACACACACACACACACACACACACACACACACACACACACACACACACACACACACACACACACACACACACACACACACACACACACACACAGCATTCGGAAAGTATTCAGACCCCTTGACATTTTCCACATTTTGTTACGTTACAGCCTTATTCTAAAATAGATTTTCTCTTTGCAATCTACACACAATACCCCATAATGACAAAGGAAAAACAGGTTTAGAAATTTGTGCAAATGTATTAAAAATAAAAAACTGAAATATCACATTTAAATCAGTATTCAGACCTTTTACTCAGTACTTTATTGAATCACCTCTGGCAGAGATTACAGCCTGGAGTCTACTAGATGTTACAAGCTTGGCACACCTGTATTTGGGGAGTTTCTCCCATTCCTCTCTGCAGATCCTCTCAAGCTCTGTCAGGTTGGCTGGGGAGTGTCGCGGAACAGCTATTTTCAGGTCTTTCCAGAGATGTTTGATTGGGTTCAAGTCTGGACATTCAGAGATTGTCCCGAAAGCCACTCCTGCGTTGTCTTGGCTGTGTTTAAGATCATTGTCCTTTTGGAAGGTCCTGAGCACTCTGGAGCAGATTTTCATCAAGGATCTCTCAGTACTTTGCTCTGCTCATCTTTCCCTTGATCCTGACTAGTCTCCCAGTCCCTGCTGCTGAAAAACATCCTCGCAGCATGATGCTGCCACCACCATGCTTCACCATAGGGATGCTGCCAGGTTTCCTCCAGACAAGACACTTGGCATTCAAGCCAAGGTTTCATCAAACCAGAGAATATTGTTTCTCAGGATCTGAGAGTCATTTAGGTGCCTATTGGCAATCTCCATGTGCCTTTTACTGAGTGGCTTCCGTCTGGCCACTCTAACAAAAAGCCCAGATTGGTTGAGTGCTTCAGAGATGGTTGTTGTCCTTCTGGAAGGTTCTCCCAAAGAGGAGCTCTGGAGCTCTGTCAGAGTGACCGTCGGGTTCTTGATCATCTCCCTGACCAAGGCTCTCCTCCCACGATTGCTCAGTTTTGGTGGGCAGCCAGCTCTAGGAAGAGTATTGGTGTTTCCAAACTTCTTCTATTTAAGAGTGATGGAGGCCACTGTGTTCTCGGGGACCTTTAATGCTGCAGAATGATGGAGGCCACTGTGTTCTTGGGGACCTTCAATGCTGCAGAATGATGGAGGTCACTGTGTTCTTGGGGACCTTCAATGCTGCAGAATGATGGAGGTCACTGTGTTCTTGGGGACCTTCAACACTGCAGAATGATGGAGGCCACTGTGTTCTTGGGGACCTTCAATGCTGCAGAATGATGGATGTCACTGTGTTCTTGGGACCTTTAATGCTGCAGAATGATGGAGGCCACTGTGTTCTTGGGACCTTCAATGCTACAGAATGATGGAGGCCACTGTGTTCTTGGGGACCTTCAATGCTACAGAATGATGGAGGCCACTGTGTTCTTGGGGACCTTTAATGCTGCAGAATGATGGAGGCCACTGTGTTCTTGGGGACCTTCAATGCTGCAGAATGATGGAGGCCACTGTGTTCTTGGGGCCCTTCAATGCTGCAGAATGATGGAGGCCACTGTGTTCTTGGGGACCTTTAATGCTGCAGAATGATGGAGGCCACTGTGTTCTTGGGGACCTTCAATGCTGCAGAATGATGGAGGCCACTGTGTTCTTGGGGACCTTCAATGCTGCAGAATGATGGAGGCCACTGTGTTCTTGGGGACCTTCAATGCTGCAGAATGATGGAGGCCACTGTGTTCTTGGGGACCTTCAATGCTGCAGACAGTTTTTTGGTAACCTTCCCCAGATCTGTGCCTCAACAATCCTGTCTCGGAGCTCTACGGACAATTCCTTCGACCTCATGGCTTGGTTTTTGCTCTGACATGCCCTGTCAACTGTGGGACCTTATATAGACAGGTGTGTGCCTTTACAAATCATGTCCAATCAATTGAATTTACCACAGGAGGACTCCATTCAAGTTGTAGAAACATCTTAACAACAAGTATAGCTTTAATTTGTTGTATTGCATGTGTGATTTCATGAAAGTTTAATTTTTATAGTAATTTATTAGAATTTCTGCATTTTCACTGGATGTTGGCCGTCCCACATGTCCCAGAGTTAAGGATGATCAATGGAAACAGCATGCACCGGAGCTCAATTTCGTGTCTCATAGCAAAGGGTCTGAATCCTTATGTAAATAATAAATAAGGTGTTTCTGTTTTTTATTTTTTTAAGCATTTGCAAACATTTCTAAAAACCTCTTTGCGTTGTCATTTTAGGGTATTGTGATGTCATTGTGGGGTATTGTGATGTCATTATGGGGTATTGTGATGTCATTATAGGGTATTGTGATGGTATTATAGGGTATTGTGTGTAGATTTATGAGGAGAAAAAAAATCAATTTTAGAATAAGGCTGTAACGTAACAAAATGTGGAAAAAGTGAAGGGGTCTGAATACTTTCAAATGCACTTTATATAACAGTGGGGCAAAAGAAGTATTTAGTCAGCCACCAATTGTGCAAGTTCTCCCACTTAAAAAGATGAGAGGCCTGTACTTTTCATCATAGCTACACTTCAACTATGACAGCAAAAATCCAGAAAATCACATTGTAGGATTTTTTATGAATTTATTGGCAAATTATGGTGGAAAATAAGTATTTGGTCAATAACAAAAGTTTATCTCAATACTTTGTTATATACCCTTTGTTGGCAATGACAGAGGTCAAACGTTTTCTGTAAGTCTTCACAAGGTTTTCACACACTGTTGCTGGTATTTTGGCCCATTCCTCCATGCAGATCTCCTCTAGAGCAGTGATGTTTCGGGGCTGTTGCTGGGCAACACGGACTTTCAACTCTCTCCAAAGATTTTCTATGGGGTTGAGATCTGGAGACTGGCTAGGCCACTCCAGGACCTTGAAATGCTTCTTACGAAGCCACTCCTTCGTTGCCCGGGGGGTGTTTGGGATCATTGTCATGCTGAAAGACCCAGCCACGTTTCATCTCCAATGCCCTTGCTGATGGAAGGTTTTCACTCAAAATCTCACGATTCATGGCCCCATTCATTCTTTCCTTTACATGGATCAGTCATCCTGGTCCCTTTGCAGAAAAACAGCCCCAAAGCATGATGTTTCCACCCCCATGCTTCACAGTAGGTATGATAAGTATTTGTCCTCAGGCCTGGAGGGATGTCTTTGTCCTCAGGCCTGGAGGGATGTCTTTGTCCTCAGGCCTGGAGGGAAGTCTTTGTCCTCAAGCCTGGAGGGAAGTCTTTGTCCTCAGGCCTGGAGGGAAGTCTTTGTCCTCAGGCCTGGAGGGCCTTAGTCTTAGCCTCAGTCTTAAAGTCTGCTGTTTTAGATTTCTCTGCAGACCTGGGTCCAGCTGCCTCACCCTCCACCCTCTCCCGAACCCCCCCCCCCCCCCATGTACTGCACTGACACGTCATTCCATTACCCAAGAGCGGTTAATTATCCTTTACTGGTTCGAACAGCAGACCTATCAGCTTGCTGCCAGCTCTTAACAAACTGTTGGAACAAATGGTGTTTGACCAGATACAATGCTATTTCTCTGCTCTGTAAACAAATGAACAACAGATGTTCAGCACGCTTATGGAGAAGGGAACTCAACATGTACAGCACTGACACAAATGACTGATGACTGCTTGAAAGAAATTGATAATAATAAGATAGTGGGAGCTGTACTGTTAGATTTCAGTGATACTGAAGGACTCGGTATTTAGAATGAGATGTGTTTAACACCCAGCCTGTGTTTATCCTCCCGTCCTCTAGGAGCGCTGTGCAGACAGCTGTGCCGGGAAGCTGATCCGCTCCAACCACCGTCTGATGGGAACCTATGTCAACCTGATGCCGGGGGATGGTGCAGCGCCGCATGGCTGAGATGGAGAAGAAGAACGCTGAGCTGGTCACAGCAGAGGCTGAGGCTGCAGGTGCACTGGAGGGGACACCTGACTTGGCTGATCAAGGCCTACCTATAGCCTCAACCGGGGGTAAAGCCTCGGCTCCTGCCCCGGGGACAAGTGAGGCTATGACGGCTTCAGAGGTATCAGTGATGGCTGCCTCAGTCTTAAAGCCTGCTGTTTTAGATTTCTCTGCAGACGTGGGTCCAGCTGCCTCACCCTCCACCCCAGCCTCAGAACCACTGGTGCCTTCCTCCCTCTCCCAGGCTGTGAATGGAGTAGGGCTCACCAGGCTGACTTCAGGCCCAATTTTAGAGTTGTCCCCTGTTAGACATGATCAATCCACTGTCACTGTTGCTCCCAGTGCAGCACCAAGTGGTCCCCACCTTAGTAGATAACCAGGCACCAGTAATGTTAGTTCCGCCCACATTTACATATGGTGCCTGTAGAGGAGACACCAGCGCCTACAATAGTGACTCTTATGGTTACACAGAGATAAGCCCTAACCCCAGGCCCAACCCCAGGCCCAACCCCAGGCCCAACCCCAGGCCCTAGCCCTAACCCCAGGCCCTAGCCCTAACCCCAGGCCCTAGCCCTAACCCCAGGCCCTAGCCCTAACCCCAGGCCCTAGCCCTAACCCCAGGCCCTAGCCCTAACCCCAGGCTCAGCCCTAACCCCGGCCCTAACCCCAGGCCCAGCCCTAACCCCAGGCCCAGCCCTAACTCCAGGCCCTAACCCCAGGCCCTGCCCTAACCCCAGGCCCAACCCCAGGCCCTGCCCTAACCCCAGGCCCTAGCCCTAACCCCAGGCTCTGCCCTAACCCCAGGCTCTGCCCTAACCCCAGGCTCTGCCCTAACCCCAGGCTCTGCCCTAACCCCAGGCTCTGCCCTAACCCCACCCTAACCCCAGGCTCTGCCCTAACCCCAGGCTCTGCCCTAACCCCAGGCTCTGCCCTAACCCCAGGCTCTGCCCTAACCCCAGGCTCTGCCCTAACCCCAGGCTCTGCCCTAACCCCAGGCTCTGCCCTAACCCCAGGCTCTGCCCTAACCCCAGGCCCTAACCCCGGCCCTAACCCCAGGCTCAGCCCTAACCCCAGGCCCAGCCCTAACCCCAGGCCCAGCCCTAACCCAAGCTCCATCCCTAAACCCAGGCCCAGCCCTAACCCCAGGCTCAGCCCTACCCCGGCCCTAACCCCAGGCCCAGCCCTAACCCCAGGCCCAGCCCTAACCCCAGGCTCAGCCCTAACCCCAGGCTCAGCCCTAACCCCGGCCCTAACCCCAGGCTCAGCCCTAACCCCAGGCTCAGCCCTAACCCCAGCCCTAACCCCAGGCCCAGCCCTAACCCCAGGCCCAGCCCTAACCCCAGGCCCAGCCCTAACCCCAGGCCCAGCCCTAACCCCAGGCCCAGCCCTAACCCCAGGCCCAGCCCTAACCCCAGGCTCAGCCCTAACCCCAGGCTCAGCCCTAACCCCAGGCTCAGCCCTAACCCCGGCCCTAACCCCAGGCTCGGCCCTAACCCCAGGCTCAGCCCTAACCCCAGGCTCAGCCCTAACCCCAGGCTCAGCCCTAACCCCAGGCTCAGCCCTAACCCCAGGCCCAGCCCTAACCCCAGGCCCAGCCCTAACCCCAGGCCCAGCCCTAACCCCAGGCCCAGCCCTAACCCCAGGCCCAGCCCTAACCCCATCTCCAGCCCTAACCCCATCTCCATCCCTAACCCAGGCCCAGCCCTAACCCCGGCCCTAACCCCAGGCCCGGCCCTAACCCCAGGCCCGGCCCTAACCCCAGGCCCGGCCCTAACCCCAGGCTCAGCCCTAACCCCATCTCCATCCCTAACCCCAGGCCCAGCCCTAACCCCGGCCCTAACCCCAGGCTCAGCCCTAACCCCAGGCCCAGCCCTAACCCCAGCTCCATCCCTAGCTCCAGTACAGCTTTGGTCACAGTCCCAGCTCCTACCAGTGATGTCCCTCTCTCCCCCAACCATCCACCCTGACCACACAGGACTCTCAGCTGCCATCTGGAGTGTATGTGATCTATAGAATTGAACCAAGGATCCTGGAGAACTACTGGAAGTGAAATATTGTAATAATCAAGGTCTTCAGTCAGCTCTAATTGTCTGAATCAAGGGTGTCACCTTACTGCCCTACAGGGTAAGTGCTTGGTCATCAGCAATATAGAGTAGATATGATGATGATTTTACCTTGGTGTTACAACACTGTATAGGCACCGTGATGGAAAAATACCTTTCTGTCAAATATTAAACGATTCTGGAGAGGACGTCGTCGTTGTGATTTTTAGATTTCTTGTCAAACTTCTTTTCTATGATCTGTTTGTCTGTGTGATTTTGAGGAGGAGGGAAATTGTTCGTCCCCTGAAGGAGTTAAAAGCAGAAAAGAAGACAATATTGTTTCTCCTGGTCTGAGTGTCTTTAGGTGCCTTTTGGCAAACTTCAAGCAGGCCTTTAACTGAGGAGTGGCTTCCGTCTGACCACTCTAAGAATAAGGGGCGGCAGGGTAGCCTAGTGGTTAGAGCGTTGGACTAGTAACCGGAAGGCTGCGAGTTGAAACCCCTGAGCTGACAAGGTACAAATCTGTCGTTCTGCCCCTGAACAGGCAGTTAACCCACTGTTCCTAGGCCGTCATTGAAAATAAGAATTTGTTCTTAACTGACTTTCCTGGTTAAATAAAGGTAAAATAAATAGTGTTTAACATGATTTTTAATTAACTACCTCATCTCTGTACCACACAAATACAATTGTCTGTAAGGTTCTTCAGTCTAGCAGTGAATTTAAAACGGATTGAACCACAAAGACCAGGTTTTTTTCTAATGCCTCACAAAGAAGGGCACCTATTGGTAGGTGAGTAAATATGAAAAAAAGCCGTTTGAGCATTAATTACACTTTGGATGGTGTATCAATACACCCAGTCACTACAGAGATACAAAGATTCCTAACTCAGTTGCCAGAGAGGAAGGAAACCACTCAGGGATTTCACCATGAGGACAATGGTGACTTTAAAACAGTAACAGAGTTTAATGTCTGTGATAGGAGACAACGGAGGATGGATCAATAACATCGTAGTTACTCCACAATATTAACCTAAATGACAAGAGGGAAAAGAAGGAAAAACTCGCTAAATCAACATTGTTTCCATGTCAATTTAAACAAAAATAATCTATGGGATGACGTTGAATCAAAGTGGAAATATAATTGGATTTTCAAAAAAGTAATCAATGTAAAGGCATTTAATCTTTTTTTCACCCAACTTTGACAACTCAACCAAGTGTAAATCAAAACTAGACGTTGATCTGTGCCCAGTCGAGGGACTGTTCGAGAAGTTATTGGTTTTCAGTCTGCTCCTCTCCGCCCTGTTCCTCTTGTAGGTCTCACCTAGTAGTCCCCCTGCACCTCAAATGGGCACCATTTCACATGGAAGAAACGTAGACTCCCTTTAATACAGTGAATATGCCAATAAAAATGTGATGCATCTTTTCATGTAACAAAAACAGTCTTTTTTTTCCTCAGTTGCAGCTGGTAAGGATTCTGAGAAAACATCTGGAATCAATAACTGGAATGACTGGTTCTGTTGATGGAAAAAAAACACAGAACACTACCTGATACGGAAACTAAAAGAACACTTCCATTTCAAATGTAGGATGATGCCTCATGTTTTTCCAGGACCAGACAGAGTGGTAGGATGATGCCTCATGTTGTTTCCAGGACCAGACAGAGGAGAGTGGTAGGATGATACATCATGTTGTTTCCAGGACCAGACTGAGTGGTAGGATGATACATCATGTTGTTTCCAGGACCAGACAGAGGAGAGTGGTAGGATGATGCCTCATGTTTTTTCCAGGACCAGACTGAGTGGTAGGATGATGCATCATGTTGTTTCCAGGACCAGACAGAGGAGAGTGGTAGGATGATGCCTCATGTTGATTTCAGGACCAGACAGAGGAGAGTGGTAGGATGATGCCTCATGTTGTTTCCAGGACCAGACTGAGGAGAGTGGTAGGATGATGCATCATGTTGTTTCCAGGACCAGACTGAGGAGAGTGGTAGGATGATGCATCATGTTGTTTCCAGGACCAGACTGAGGAGAGTGGTAGGATGATACATCATGTTGTTTCCAGGACCAGACTGAGGAGAGTGGTATGTGAAAAATGTTGTTTCATGCACCGGAGTGTCCAAAATGGAACTCTATTCCCTACTTAGTGCACTCCGTTTGATCAAAGCGCTATGGGCCCTGGTCAAACGTACTACACCACATAAAAAATTGGGACAATCCTCAAATCTTCCCCACAGAGGAGCAGCCAGCCTCGACACAGGTGGTCGGTGGGGTCACTGATCTGAGATCAGCGTATCCACACCAACTCCCTACCTTGACCACCAGAGGGAGAAGGCAAACTGATCTTCCATCAGATTTCTTGGTTAACACCATTCTTCTCTTTCTCTTAACGTGAACCATGCGGAACCAAGCAGACCGCGTCTGGGCTGATAAATCACCGATATAACGGGCACAGTATCTGAACACACTGCACCTAGACGACAGACCTTCTTTCACTCACCAACGGAAGAAACGCTGAAGAAGTTAAGGTAGGCTCTCGATATCCAAGTTTCTGTTTTTATAAACTTTATGTTAAATGAGAAATATTAAACTATTTCATATATTCCAATCTATGTAATGTAGCCTAATATCAGTGTTACTTTTTAGCCTAGATACAGAGCATTCGGAAAGTATACAGACCCCTTGGCTTTGTCCACAGTTTGTTACCTCACAGCCTCATTTTAAAATGGATTAACATTTTTTTTGTTCATTCTACACTCAATACCCCATAATGACAAAGTAAATATCCCATTTACGTAAATATTCAGACCCTTTACTCAGTACTTTGTTGAAGCACCTTTGGCAGTGATTACAGCATGGATTCTTCTTGGGTATGACGTTACAAGCTTGGCGCACCTGTATTTGGGGAGTTTCTCCCATTCTTCTGTCAGGCTGGAAGGGGAGCGTCGTTGCACAGCTGTTTTCAGGTCTCCCCAGAGATGTTCCATCGGTTTCAAGTCCAGACTCTGGCCGGGCCCCTCAAGAACATTCAGAGACTTGTCCCGAAGCCAGTCCT
The DNA here is from genome assembly GCF_021184085.1 of Oncorhynchus gorbuscha. Classification (NCBI taxonomy): domain Eukaryota; kingdom Metazoa; phylum Chordata; class Actinopteri; order Salmoniformes; family Salmonidae; genus Oncorhynchus; species Oncorhynchus gorbuscha. Next base: position 110,198,880 of record NC_060174.1, on the reverse strand, counting down.
GCGTTGTCTTGGCTGTGTGCTTAGGGCCATTGTCCTGTTGGAAGGTGAACCTTCGCCCCAGTCTTAGGTCCTGAGCACTCTGGGGCAGGTTTTCATCAAGGATCTCTCTGTACTTTGCTCCGTTCATCTTTCCCTCAATTCTGACAAGTCTCCCAGACCCTGCCGCTGAAAAACATCCCCACAGCATGATGCTGCCACCACCATGCTTCACCGTAGGGATGGTGCCAGGTTTCCTCCAGACGTGACACTTAGAATTCAGGCCAAAGACTTCAGTCATGGTTTCATGAGACCAGATAATCTTGTATCTCTTGGTATTAGTCTTTAGGTTCCTTTTGGCAAACTCCAAGCGGGCTGTCATGTGCCTTTTACTAAGGAGTGGCTTTCGTCTGGGCACTTTACCATAAAGGCCTGATTGGTGTTTTTCCTTCTGGAAGGTTCTCCCATCTCGACAGAGGAACTCTAGAGCTCTGTTAGAGTGACCACCGGGTTCTTGGTCATCTCCCTGACTGCTCAGTTTGGCCAGGCAGCCAGCTTTAGGAAGTCTTGGTGGTTCCAAACTTCTTTCATTTAAGAATTATGGAGGCCACTGTGTTCTTGAGGACCTTCAATGCTGCCGAAATGTGTTTTGGTATCCTTCCCCAGATCTGTGCCTCGACACAATCCTGTCTCGTAGCTCCACGGACAATTACTTCGACCTCATGGCCTGGTTTTTGCTCTGACATGCACTGTCAACTGTAAGACCTTATATGGACAGGTGCCTTTCCAAAAAATGTCCAATCAATTGAATTTACCACAGGTGGAAAAAACATCTCTATGATGATCAATGGAAACAGGATGCACCTGAGCTCAATGTAGAGTCTAATAGCAAAGGGTCAGAATACTTATGTAAGAAAGGTATTTCTGTTGTTTACTTTTTATACATTTGTAAAAATGTCTAAAAACCTGTTTTCGCTTATTCATTATGGGGTATTGTGTGATGAGGTAAACACATTTATTTAATCCATTTTAGAATAAGGCGGAGAAAGTGAAGGGGTCTGAATACTTCCTGAATGCCCTGTACCTGCTACGTAGCCCTGTTGATAGATGAAATATACTTGGATTAGTTATTGGACGTGTCAATGTCCTTTGCCTGCATATATTGATTGAGTTTAGCCTTTCATATTCGTTATTATTTTATCTTGTTATAGACTTCTAACTGAAGATCATGTCTCTGATGCTACTGCTGGTGTTGGTGTGCCAAACCATGGCGTCACCTCGACTCTCAGTATGTACCAATCACTGTGGGGAGCATTCTACGCATACCATTCGCTGACTCTGTAGTCTTCCTTAGGGCCAGCTTCCTTTCAACAAGATGCTTTTGGGAAGCTTCTGTTTACTGCATACAAAGCCAATTTCTCTTTGGGGACACCATGAATTGATTTATTGATTGATTGAGTGAGTGAGTGATTTAAATGTCCTCTATCTCCCACGAGGCATCTGACCCCTGTGTTCTAGAACTAGAGGAGTTGAGACGTGATGTCCGTATTCTGGAGAACAAACTGTTGATCGGAGTGTGGCAGCTCAACCATGTCAAGACACACAGCTACATCATCACCCCCCTACTACCCAGGTGTAGCATGACACACTACTTCTCTGTAGCTTGTATTCTGTTGAATCTCCATGAACATAACATTATGGAGTCTCCCCATCTAATCAACCCTGGCCCCAACCCTGCCTCTGACCCTGGCCCCAACCCTGACCTCAACCCTGCCTCTGACCCCAACCCTGCCTCTGACCCCAACCCTGCCTCTGACCTCAACCCTGCCTCTGACCCTGACCCCAACCCTGCCTCCAACCCCAACCCCAATCCTGCCCTGACCCTGACCCCAACCCTGACCCCAACCCTGACCCCAATCCTGCCTCTGACCCCAACCCTGACCCCAACCCTGCCTCTGACCCCAACCCTGCCTCTGACCCTGACCCCAACCCTGACCTCAACCCTGCCTCTGACCCCAACCCTGCCTCTGACCCCAACCCTGCCTCTGACCTCAACCCTGCCTCTGACCCTGACCCCAACCCTGCCTCCAACCCCAACCCCAATCCTGCCTCTGACCCTGACCCCAACCCTGACCCCAACCCTGACCCCAACCCTGATCCCAATCCTGCCTCTGACCCCCATCCTGCCTCTGCCTCTGACACCGACCCAAACCCCAATCCTGCCTCTGACCCTGACCCCAACCCTAACTCTAACCAGTATTTCAATCTTTCGGGGAGAATTTGATATGGAAAAAAGCTAAATTCCTTTGCTTTGGACAATAAAGTCAAATTCTTCTTCTTCCTGACCAGTAACTTCAACCTAACAGAGGAATACAGGACAGGCGCCTCTCTGCCTCCAGCAGGAAGCCTCATCGTACATGACAAAGGTGAGAGATTCATAGCCTTGTTCTGCCAACTCCTACAGTATAGTCATCATTGTCAATGACCAAGACGACACTTAAACTGATTTGGGATCAGGCTAAGAGGCTACATCCTCCGTTAGCCAACAGATCCACTGGCTTACAGCTGCGCTAGGGTCGGACGATGAGAAATGTGTTGTTCTCCGAATTCTCTAGCAGTCATTCAATATTCTCGGTGTAACAGTTGGGATAATGGGACAATTCGGAGTACAACGCATTTCTCATCCCTCTATTGAGGTACGTTTTCCCGAGCCGTATGTTGTGCTGGCTCCGTGGTGTCCTAATCTACACAGGAAGCCTGTCTGACCCTAGTGCAGCTGTAAGCAAGCGGATCTGCTAGCTACATCCTCCGGGAACCTTTCAACATTGTCTACTGTATGGCTGTGTCACCAGTATCTTCTGAGAACACCATATGGACACAAGGAGACGCTACCAGGTGTAGAAAGAGTTGAACTCTACATCAGCTCTGTTCTGTTCCAGGCCACACTATTCTATAACACCTCATGACAACAGGAGGTGTAGAATCACCAAATCTATTCTTGCGTTTCTCATTCAAAACATTTCAGTCTATTTGTGTCTATTTCTATTTCAACTATTTCAGTTGACTTTATACAGTGGGGCAAAAAAGTATTTAGTCAGCCACCAATTGTGCAAGTTCTCCCACTTTAAAAGATGAGAGAGGCCTGTAATTTTCATCATAGGTACACTTCAACTATGACAGACAAAAGGAGAAAAAAAATCCAGAAAATCACATTGTAGGATTTTTAATGAATTTATTTGCAAATTATGGTGGAAAATAAGTATTTGGTCACCTCAAACAAGCAAGATTTCTGGCTCTCATAGACCTTCTTTAAGAGGCTCCTCTGTCCTCCACTCGTTACCTGTATTAATGGCACCTGTTTGAACTTGTTATCCGTATAAAAGACACCTGTCCACAACCTCCAACAGTCCAAATCTCAGACCGGCCAATAAAAATAAAAGATTAAGATGGATAAAAGAACACAGACACTGGACAGAGGACAGAAGGCCAGCATCCCGGAGTCACCTCTTCACTGTTGACGTTGAGACTGGACAGAGGAACTCTGCCTAGAAGGGCAGCATCCCGGAGACGTCTCTTCACTGTTGACGTTGAGACTGGACAGAGGAACTCTGCCTAGAAGGCCAGCATCCCAGAGTCGCAGAGTCGCCTCTTCACTGTTGACGTTGAGACTGGACAGAGGAACTCTACCTAGAAGGCCAGCATCCTGGAGACGCCTCTTCACTGTTGACGTTGAGACTGGACAGAGGAACTCTGCCTAGAAGGCCAGCATCCCAGAGTCGCAGAGTCGCCTCTTCACTGTTGACGTTGAGACTGGACAGAGGAACTCTGCCTAGAAGGCCAGCATCCCGGAGACGCCTCTTCACTGTTGACGTTGAGACTGGACAGAGGAACTCTGCCTAGAAGGCCAGCATCCCGGAGACGCCTCTTCACTGTTGACGTTGAGACTGGACAGAGGAACTCTGCCTAGAAGGCCAGCATCCCGGAGACGCCTCTTCACTATTGATGTTTAGACTGGACAGAGGAACTCTGCCTAGAAGGGCAGCATCCCAGAGTCACCTCTTCACTGTTGATGTTGAGACTGGTGTTTTGTGGGTACTATTTAATGAAGCTGCCAGGTGAGGACTTGTGAGGCGTCTGTTTCTAAAACTAGACACTCTAATGTACTTGTCCTCTTGCTCAGTTGTGCACTGGGGCCTCCCACCCCTCTTTCTATTCTGGTTAGAGACAGTTTGCGCTGTTCTGTGAAGGGAGTAGTACACAGCGTTGTATGAGATCTTCAGTTTCTTGTGATTTTCTTGCATGGAAAAGCCTTCATTTCTCAGAACAAGAAAAGACTGACGAGTTTCAGAAGAAAGTTCTTTGTTTCTGGCCATTTTGAGCCTGTAATCGAACCCACAAATGCTGATGCTCCAGATACTCAACTAATCTAAAAAAGGCCTGTTTTATTGCTTCTTTAATCAAGACAGCAGATTTCAGCTGTGCTAACATAATTGCAAAAGGGTTTTCTAATGATCAATGAGCCTTTTAATGATAAACTTGGATTAGCTAACACAATGTGCCATTGGAACACAGGAGTGATAACAGGCCTCTGTACATCTATGTAGATATTCCATAAAAATAAAATCTGCCGTTTCCAGCTACAATAGTCATTTACAACACTAACAATGTCTACACTGTATTTCTGATCAATTCGATGTGATTTTAATGGACAAAAAATTGCTTTTCTTTCTAAAACAAGGACATTTCTAAGTGACCCCAAACTTTTGAACGGTAGTGTACAGATACAATACAGGAACATGAACACAAGCATACTTGCATGTACACACCAGAGGAGGCTGGTGGAGGAGCTATAGGAGGATTTGCTCATTGTAAAAACTGGAATGGAATGAATGGAACGGCATCAAACACATCATTTATTTATTCCATTCCAGCCAATGAGCCTGTCCTCCTATAACTCCTCCCACCAGTCTCCTCTGCTCCTCTTGGAAACTTCTCTGTTTCTAGTAAAAGAGAATTTGAGAGCCACATCCTGTTTTTGTCAATTTTGCTTGCCAAATTTCTACAATTTCTGCCAAATCTCAACATAGTTTGTTCTAAAAAAATATCTAATCAAATACGCTACCGGTCAAAAGTTTTAGAACACCTACTCATTCAAGGGTTTTAGAACACCTACTCAGTCAAGGGTTTTAGAACAACTACTCATTCAAGGGGTTTAGAACACCTATTCATTCAAGGGTTTTAGAACACCTACTCATTCCAGGGTTTTAGAACACCTACTCAGTCAAGGGTTTTAGAACACCTACTCAGTCAAGGGTTTTAGAACACCTACTCAGTCAAGGGTTTTAGAACACCTACTCAGTCAAGGGTTTTAGAACACCTACTCAGTCAAGGGTTTTAGAACACCTACTCAGTCAAGGGTTTTAGAACACCTACTCAGTCAAGGGTTTTAGAACACCTACTCAGTCAAGGGTTTTAGAACACCTACTCAGTCAAGGGTTTTAGAACACCTACTCAGTCAAGGGTTTTAGAACACCTACTCAGTCAAGGGTTTTAGAACACATACTCAGTCAAGGGTTTTTCTTTATTTGTACTATCTTTTTCATTGTAGAATAATAGTGAAATCATCAAAACTATGAAATAACACATATGGAATCATGTAGTAACCAATAAAGTGTTAAACAAATCAAATTTATATTTCATTTGATGTCGCTCTGGCCTCTGATCCACCTCTACGCAGACACCACCATTCTGTATACTTCTGGCCCTTCTTTGGACACTGTGTTAACAAACCTCCAGACGAGCTTCAATGCGACACCATTCTGTATACTTCTGGCCCTTCTTTGGACACTGTGTTAACAAACCTCCAGACGAGCTTCAATGCCATACAATACTCCTTACATGGCCTCCAACTGCTCTTAAATGCAAGTAAAACTAAATGCATTCCATTCAACCGATCACTGCCGCACCTGCTCGCCCGTCCAGCATCACTACTCTGGACAGTTCTGACTTAGAATATGTGGACAACTACAAATACCTAGGTGTCTGGTTAGACTGTAAACTCTCCTTCCAGACTCACATCAAACATCTCCAATCCAAAGTTAAATCTAGAATTGGCTTCCGATTTCGCAACAAAGCATCCTTCACTCATGCTGCCAAACATACCATCGTAAAACTGACCATCCTACCGATCCTCGACTTCGGCAATGTCATTTACAAAATAGCCTCCAATACCCTACTCAACAAATTGGATGCAGTCTATCACAGTGCCATCCGTTTTGTCACCAAAGCCCCATATACTACCCACTACTGCGACCTGTACGCTCTCGTTGGCTGGCCCTCGCTTCGTACTCATCGCCAAACCCACTGGCTCCAGGTCATCTACAAGACCCTGCTAGGTAAAGTCCCCCTTATCTCAGCTCGCTGGTCACCATAGCAGCACCCAACTGTAGCACGCGCTCCAGCAGGTATATCTCTCTGGTCACCCCCAAAACCATTTCTTCCTTTGGCCGCCTCTCCTTCCAGTTCTCTGCTGCCAATGACTGGAACGAACTGCAAAAATCTCTGAAACTGGAAACACTTATCTCCCTCACTAGCTTTAAGCACCAACTGTCAGAGCAGCTCACAGATTACTGCACCTGTACATAGCCCATCTATAATTTAGCCCAAACAACTACCCCTTCCCCTACTGTATTTATTTATTTATTTTGCTCCTTTGCACCCCATTATTTTTATCTCTACTTTGCACATTCTTCCACTGCAAATCTACCATTCCAGTGTTTTACTTGCCATATTGTATTTACTTCGTCACCATGTCCTTTTTTTGCCTTTACCTCCCTTATCTCACCTCATTTGCTCACATCGTATATAGACTTATTTTTCTACTGTATTATTGACTGTATGTTTGTTTTACTCCATGTGTAATTCTATGTCGTTGTTTGTGTCGAACTGCTTTGCTTTATCTTGGCCAGGTCGCAATTGTAAATGAGAACTTGTTCTCAACTTGCCTACCTGGTTAAATAAAGGTGAAATAAAAAATAAATACAAAAGTTCGTGATGAACTCAACTGGTGAGCCTCTTTAACAGCTGGTTCCATGGACACACTGATTTCAATGTCCTTCGTCAAGGTCAGATTACTTTCAGTTAACAGTCTCTTTGGTGCAGCTTCACTCCGTAGCCCACATTCTAGTCTGTCTCTAATGATGTCATTTAGAACACCATTAAACTCACAGTGTTCTGATAGTTTCTTTAATGCAGCATCAAACATTGGCCCTGATTGTCCCTCTTCCTGATGTGTCCTGTGGAGCCTGAACCTTTCAGCATTAACTAGTGGTTCTGGTGAAAAATATCCTTTATGTCACACCCTGACCATAGTTTGCTTTGTATGTTTCTATGTTTTGGTTGGTCAGGGTGTGAGCTGAGTGGGCATTCTATGTTACATGTCTAGTTTGTCTAGTTCTATGTTTTGGCCTGATATGGTTCTCAATCAGAGGCAGGTGTTTGTCATTGTCTCTGATTGGGAACCATATTTAGGTAGCCTGTTTGGTGTTGGGTTTTGTGGGTGATTGTCCTTGTTACTGTCTCTGTGTTACTTTGCACCAGTATTAGGCTGTTTCGGTTTTCGTTTATTGTTTTTGTATTTGATTCGTGTTTACTTTGTTTCATTAAACATGGATCACAATAGCCACGCCACATTTTGGTCTGACTCTCCTTCACATACAGAAAACCGTTACACTTTAAGTATCTCCACAATATCCCCGTACGTCGGGTTAGGGAGCGTTTGGCCGGGCCGGGCGCAGTGCGCGCTAACCAAGGTTGCCAGGTGCACGGTGTTTCCTCCGACACATTGGTGCGGCTGGCTTCCGGGTTGGATGGCACCTGTTCTTTCTGGCTGTGGCAGGCTTGCCTAGTAAATTACATTTATTTGGCCCCAACACACAAAAACAAATGCAGGCACAATGTTGTCCTCATCAATGTCATTTACAAGAACAAAATATTTAAACCGTTCTGGATATGAGCTCCACTGCTCAAGAGTTTCACCAATCTGTCAGATGTTTCCAACAATTACAGCTCCTGATCCTCACTCGCTTCAATAGTTTCCTCATTCACTTCACTCAGTGACGTTTCCCCCTCAAGTTCACTCATTTAGCAGTTTTTAATTCCAGAGTTCGTCCTCACAGTTGAATAAATGTCCTTTCCGTTAATCGCTGTTTTTATTGGTTCCTTTTTAATCACGTTATTTTCCCGCTCCGACGTTTGTCTGGAGTCTTTCTCTGCCGTCCATGACGATGTTAACTCTCTCTGTCTTAGCGCTCGGCTATGTACGCTTCTGCTAGCAATACACTGTGCTAACATTAGCCTAGACTGAACCACAGAAAATAACCGTTTTAAACAGTTGAAAAAAATGACTTATTCCAGACAGAATAGTTCCTGTAGATTCAGACTTACTCATCTTCTAGACAGAATAGTTCCTGTAGATTCTGATTCAGACCTACTCATCTTCCAGACAGAATAGTTCCTGTAGATTCTGATTCAGACCTACTCATCTTCCAGACAGAATAGTTCCTGTAGATTCAGACTTACTCATCACCAATCTTTTGTCTCGTGGGTTTCATAACCACGTCTGTATAACAATTCAATAACGATGAGACGGGAGACAGGAATCAGTTCAACCATTTATCTGGAATGTGATCACCTCAACACATATACAAACCCCCATGATGCTCTGCAGCACAAGCCCAATATACAACAAATACTTAAATAAATATGTAAATGGACACTAAACAAAACTCATAGAGGAATTTAAATGGTCGGTTCTTGAAAGTAGGGTCATGGGACAGGGTCAGAAAGGTCAGTTACATCTGGTCCATTATAACACAGTGAAGTAGGGTCATGGGACAGGGTCAGAAAGGTCAGTATGTTTGATACCTGGTTACAGAGGTGACATAACAAGCATAAGGTCCATTATAACACAGTGAAGTAGGGTCATGGGACAGGGTCAGAAAGGTCAGTATGTTTGATACCTGGTTACAGAGGTGACATAACAAGCATAAGGTCCATTATAACACAGTGAATTAGAGGTGGGAGCTAAAAGCAGACATGGATAGTGAGACGGTGTGAGGAGGTCAGGGGTCAAACACTAGATCAGGACAGGTAGAAATGTCAGGGCTGGAAATAGACAGAGACTCATTCTGATCATGGCTCAGACCTGACCTGAGACACCCAAACAGAAGATATTATAGAAAAGTCATGTCCAATAGGCTATATGCCATTGTAGCGACCCGCACAGACAGCTGTGTGTTATGTGTTAGGCTATTAGTTGGTTGTGTTGTACTTACCAGTACCCAGTGTTCACGGGGTCCGACATGACAATCAACCTGCTATCTGCCAATCACGGGAATGCCTGGAATGTTCTGATGCCGGGCATCCTGGCGGTTGGTGGAGTGGCGTGGAGGGGGTTGGGCAGGGGGTGGGGCATTGGAAGTTAAGACCAGGTTTAGCCTTTGTTCTCTCTCTTACGTCTGGCCTTCACAAGAGAAGGTCACGCTTGGCTTGTGGGGTATCTTTCATTTATTTGGCGTGGGCAACGGCCAAACAGTAGCCTGTGTAAAGTTGGGGTAATTAACTGTCAATTCGTAACTCAATCCTCTGTCTGGACAATTGTTCCTTTATGATCTAGTCAGGTCATTACACTATATTCTATTCTACTGTATTTTAGTCCACTCCGACATTGCTCATTCTAATATTTATGTATTTCTTAATTCCATTCTTTAATTTTTAGATTCATGTTTATTGTTGTATGTTGTTAGGTATTACTACACTGTTGGAGATTTCGCTACACCTGCAATAACATCTGCTAAATACGTGTATGTGACCAATAAAATGTGATTTTATTTGTTTAAATAATATAATATTTTTTTTAATGGTAATTGAGTGTTACACCTTTTCAGTAAAATATGCCTTCATAGTTAGTTGTGATAATATCTCTGCGTGTGTCACCTCTCACCTCCAGACTGCTCTGAGCTGTATGACAGACAGAGGCCAGACTCCGGGTTTTACCGGATCAGACCTAGAGTGGATCAGGAGCCGGTCCTAGTCTTCTGTGACATGGAAGATGGAGGGGGATGGACTGTTATACAGCGACGAAGACATGGCAGGGTTGACTTCAACAGGTGTGTGTGTGTGTGTGTGTGTGTGTGTGTGTGTGTGTGTGTGTGCGATCTTTGGAAAGCTGGCCTGTTTAACCTGTGCAATCAGCTAGTAGTTTATCACATCAGCACTGTGGCATCCTGCTGCTGTGTTTCAAATCAAATTGTTTTAGTCCTCCTCCTTTCCCTGTCGTCCACAATCATCTCCTTTGTCTTGATCACGTCAGCATAGTGATGCAAGGGGAAGCAGCAAGTGTGAGACTTTAACCAGTGAATGTTCTCTCCTCCATAGAGACTGAACCAGTGAATGTTCTCTCCTCCATAGAGACTGAACCAGTGAATGTTCTAGACTGACCCTGTGAATGTTCTCTCCTCCATAGAGACTGAACCAGTGAATGTTCTCTCCTCCATAGAGACTGAACCAGTGAATGTTCTCTCCTCCATAGAGACTGAACCAGTGCATGTTCTCTCCTCCACAGAGACTGAACCAGTGCATGTTCTCTCCTCCACGGAGACTGAACCAGTGCATGTTCTCTCCTCCACGGAGACTGAACCAGTGCATGTTCTCTCCTCCACGGAGACTGAACCAGTGCATGTTCTCTCCTCCATAGAGACTGAACCAGTGCATGTTCTATCCTCCATAGAGACTGAACCAGTGCATGTTCTCTCCTCCATAGAGACTGAACCAGTGCATGTTCTCTCCTCCATAGAGACTGAATCAGTGAATGTTCTATCCTCCATAGAGACTGAACCAGTGAATGTTCTAGACTGACCCTGTGAATGTTCTATCCTCCATAGAGACTGAACCAGTGAATGTTCTCTCCTCCATAGAGACTGAACCAGTGCATGTTCTCTCCTCCATATAGACTGAACCAGTGCATGTTCTCTCCTCCATAGAGACTGAACCAGTGAATGTTCTAGACTGACCCTGTGAATGTTCTCTCCTCCATAGAGACTGAACCAGTGCATGTTCTCTCCTCCATATAGACTGAACCAGTCCATGTTCTCTCCTCCATAGAGACTGAACCAGTGAATGTTCTAGACTGACCCTGTGAATGTTCTCTCCTCCATAGAGACTGAACCAGTGAATGTTCTCTCCTCCATAAAGACTGAACCAGTGAATGGTCTCTCCTCCATAGAGACTGAACCAGTGCATGTTCTAGACTGAACCAGTGAATGTTCTCTCCTCCATAGAGACTGAACCAGTGAATGTTCTCTCCTCCATAGAGACTGAACCAGTGAATGTTCTCTCCTCCATAGAGACTGAACCAGTGAATGTTCTCTCCTCCATAGAGACTGAACCAGTGAATGTTCTCTCCTCCATAGAGACTGACCGGGTGAATGTTCTAGACTCAACCTGTGAATGTTCTTTCCTCCATAGAGACTGACCCAGTGAATGTTCTAGACTGAACCAGTGAATGTTCTATCCTCCATAGAGACTGAACCAGTGAATGTTTTAGACTGACCCAGTGAATGTTCTAGACTGACCCAGTGAATGCTCTCTCCTCCATAGAGACTGGGTGGACTACAGAGACGGGTTTGGAGACTTTAAGCTGTGGAACGATGAATTCTGGCTGGGCAACGAACACATCCATTCTCTGGTGAAGGAAGGTAGGCTGTCAACCCTAACACAATGAGAGGCTTGATACATACAGCCCCAGAACACATTCACTCTCTGGTTTTAGGGCGGCAGATAGCCTAACGGTTAAGGGCCAGTAAGAGCCGGTAAGGGCCATTAAAAGCCAGTAAGGACCAGTAAGAGCCGGTAAGGGACAGTAAGAGACAGTAAGGACCAGAAAGGACCGGTAAGGACCAGTAAGGGACAGTAAGGGACAGTAAGAGCCAGTAAGGGACAGTAAGAGCCAGTAAGGGACGGTAAGAGTCAGTAAGGGACAGTAAGGGACGGTAAGGGCCAGTAAGGGCCAGTAAGGGACAGTAAGGGACAGTAAGAGCCAGTAAGGGACAGTAAGAGCCAGTAAGGATCAGTAAGAGCCAGATAGAGCCAGTAAGGGACAGTAAGGGACAGTAAGGGAATCTAAGAGCCAGTAAGAGCCAGTTAGAGCCAGTAAGGGAATGTAAAAGCCAGTTAGAGCCAGTAAGGGACAGTAAGAGCCAGTTAGAGCCAGTAAGGGAATGTAAAAGCCAGTTAGAGCCAGTAAGGGAATGTAAGAGCCAGTTAGAGCCAGTAAGGAAATGTAAGAGCCAGTTAGAGCCAGTAAGGAAATGTAAGAGCCAGTTAGAGCCAGTAAGGGACAGTAAGAGCCAGTAAGAGAATGTAAGAGCCAGTAAGAGAATGTAAGAGCCAGGTAGAGCCAGTAAGGGACAGTAAGAGCCAGTTAGAGCCAGTAAGAGAATGTAAGAGCCAGTTAGAGCCAGTAAGAGAATGTAAGAGCCAGTAAGAGAATGTAAGAGCCAGTTAGAGCCAGTAAGAGAATGTAAGAGCCAGTAAGGGAATGTAAGAGCCAGTTAGTCAGTAAGGGAATGTAAGAGCCAGTTAGAGCCAGTTAGAGCCAGTTAGAGCCAGTGAGAGCCAGTAAGAGCCAGTAAGGGACAGTAAGAGCCAGTTAGAGCCAGTAAGAGAATGTAAGAGCCAGTTAGAGCCAGTAAGGGAATGTAAGAGCCAGTTAGTCAGTAAGGGAATGTAAGAGCCAGTTAGAGCCAGTTAGAGCCAGTTAGAGCCAGTTAGAGCCAGTTAGAGCCAGTAAGAGCCAGTTAGAGCCAGTAAGGGAATGTAAGAGCCAGTTAGAGCCAGTAAGAGAATGTAAGAGCCAGTAAGAGAATGTAAGAGCCAGTAAGGGAATGTAAGAGCCAGTTAGAGCCAGTTAGAGCCAGTAAGGGACAGTAAGAGCCAGTTAGAGCCAGTGAGATAATGTAAGAGCCAGTAAGAGAATGTAAGAGCCAGTTAGAGCCAGTAAGAGAATGTAAGAGCCAGTAAGGGAATGTAAGAGCCAGTTAGAGCCAGTAAGGGAATGTAAGGGACAGTAAGGGAATGTAAGAGCCAGTTAGAGCCAGTTAGAGCCAGTAAGAGCCAGTTAGAGCCAGTAAGGGACAGTAAGGGAATGTAAGAGCCAGTAAGAGAATGTAAGAGCCAGTAAGCGAATGTAAGAGCCAGTTAGAGCCAGTAAGAGAATGTTAGAGCCAGTTAGAGCCAGTAAGAGCCAGTAAGAGCCAGTAAGAGCCAGTTAGAGCCAGTTAGAGCCAGTAAGGGACAGTAAGAGCCAGTTAGAGCCAGTAAGGTAATGTAAGAGCCAGTTAGAGCCAGTAAGGGAATGTAAGAGCCAGTTAGAGCCAGTTGGAGCCAGTAAGGGAATGTAAGAGCCAGTTAGAGCCAGTTAGAGAATGTAAGAGCCGGTAAGAGCCGGTAAGAGCCGGTTCACTGCTTTGAACCCCTGAGCCATCAAGGTGGAAAAATCTGCCATTCTGCCCTTATAAGCAAGGCAATTAACTCCCAAGCTGATGGCAATGATTAAGGCAGCCACCCCATACTGCTCTGATTCAGAGGGGTTAAATGCAGACGCATTTCGGTTGAATGCATTCAGATGTGCAACTGAATTAGGTGTCCCCCTTCCCTTTCCCTCTAGAAGGGGAGACACGTTCACTCAACAAGAGATTACATACAGTAACAGCCATGACACAGACCTCCATCAACAGCAAAGTCCCCAGACAGTGATCACATGTGAGAGTGCTGATCTGGATCACATCTCTCTAACCCTAATAAACACTGGATCACATCTCTCTAACCCTAATAAACGCTGGATCACATCTCTCTAACCCTAATAAACACTGGATCACATCTCTCTAACCCTAATAAACACTGGATCACATCTCTCTAACCCTAATAAACACTGGATCACATCTCTCTAACCCTAATAAACACTGGATCACATCTCTCTAACCCTAATAAACACTGGATCACATCTCTCTAACCCTAATAAACACTGGATCACATCTCTCTAACCCTAATAAACACCGGATCACATCTCTCTAACCCTAATAAACACCGGATCACATCTCTCTAACCCTAATAAACACTGGATCACATCTCTCTAACCCTAATAAACACTGGATCACATCTCTCTAACCCTAATAAACACTGGATCACATCTCTCTAACCCTAATAAACACTGGATCACATCTCTCTAACCCTAATAAACACTGGATCACATCTCTCTAACCCTAATAAACACTGGATCACATCTCTCTAACCCTAATAAACACTGGATCACATCTCTCTAACCCTAATAAACACTGGGTCACATCTCTCTAACCCTAATAAACACTGGGTCACATCTCTCTAACCCTAATAAACACGATCACATCTCCCAACCCTAATAAACACTGGATCACATCTCTCTAACCCTAATAAACACTGGATCACATCTCTCTAACCCTAATAAACACTGGATCACATCTCTCTAACCCTAATAAACACTGGATCACATCTCTCTAACCCTAATAAACACTGGATCACATCTCTCTAACCCTAATAAACACTGGATCACATCTCTCTAACCCTAATAAACACTGGATCACATCTCTCTAACCCTGATAAACACTGGATCACATCTCTCTAACCCTGATAAACACTGGATCACATCTCTCTAACCCTGAAACACCGGATCACATCTCTCTAACCCTGATAAACACTGGATCACATCTCTCTAACCCTGATAAACACTGGATCACATCTCTCTAACCCTGATAGACACTGGATCACATCTCTCTAACCCTAATAAACACTGGATCACATCTCTCTAACCCTAATAAGCACTGGATCACATCTCTCTAACCCTAATAAACACTGGATCACATCTCTCTAACCCTGATAAACACTGGATCACATCTCTCTAACCCTGATAAACACTGGATCACATCTCCCAACCCTAATAAACACTGGATCACATCTCTCTAACCCTAATAAACACTGGATCACATCTCTCTAACCCTAATAAACACTGGATCACATCTCTCTAACCCTAATAAACACTGGATCACATCTCTCTAACCCTAATAAACACTGGATCACATCTCTCTAACCCTAATAAACACCGGATCACATCTCTCCAACCCTAATAAACACTGGATCACATCTCTCTAACCCTAATAAACACTGGATCACATCTCTAACCCTAATAAACACTGGATCACATCTCTCTAACCCTAATAAACACTGGATCACATCTCTCTAACCCTAATAAACACTGGATCACATTTCCCAACCCTAATAAACACTGGATCACATCTCTCTAACCCTAATAAACACTGGATCACAAGATAATTGAACAGGCGTTGAACACAGATTGTTGTGTGTTTTTTGTGTGTGTGAGTAATAATGTGTGTATGTGTGTACAGTGGATCCTACTTTAAAAGTTGCGAGGTTGTACAGCGGGACTTAGAGGTAACTACAAACCTCAGATTTCCCACTTCCTGGTTGGATTTTTTCTCCGGTTTATGCCTGCCATATGAGTTCTGTTATACTCACAGACATCATTCAAACAGTTTTAGAAACTTCAGAGTGTTTTCCATCCAATACTACTAATAATATGCATGTATTAGCAACTGGGCATGAGTAGCAGGCAGTTTACTCTGGGCACCTTATTCATCCAAGCTACTCAATACTGCCCCCATCCATAAGAAGTTAGAGGTACCCAGCATCATGGCTTCATTGCTCCAGACCACCACAAGAGGGAGGTAGAGCACTCATTATGCATTTGGGTCCCAAGGTTTTTATATGACTAATCATATATACACATATATATACATATAATCATATAGAGTGAATCTAATGACACATGTGACGTCGTCGCTGGTGATTTTCGTCAGAAAAGATGTCTGACAAAAACATTACGGTGGAAGCAAATGTAAGTAATTCTAACGTTTTATATTTATATTATTTTACTCGGCAAGTCAGTTAAGACGAAATTTTTATTTTCAATGAACGGCCTAGGAACGGTGGGTTAACTGCCTGTTCAGGGGCAGAACGACAGATTTGTACCTTGTCAGCTCGGGGATTTGAGCTTGCAACCTTTCGGTTACTAGTCCATCACTCTAACCACTAGGCTACCCTGCCACCCCATGATAATGCATGTCTGCATGTATGTATAATGCATGTCTGCATGTATGTATAATGCATGTCTGCATGTATGCATGTATGTATTACAGATATACACTTCAACAGTGTTTACCACTCCTGCTCCTGGGACATGAATGACTTCACATTGTAACTATGCAATAGACTAGAAACATGATTTAAGTAAAGGCTGATTTGTCATTCATATATACAGAATAAAAAACAGTAAGCTACACTTCCTATGCATATCTAACTCCCTTCATCTGCATTAATCTGAGGAGGTTCTCTCAGCCATGTAGACGATTGAATACAGGGTAGCTAAGTATATTTGTCACCAGAGCAGTTTAGAGCATATTACTATTTGCCTGTGAAAAACTAGACCTTCATACAAACTTGCTATACTGAATTCTTGACTCACAAGCGAAGGTGCTGCCATATCCCACAAGCGAGCCACTCCGTTGGAGAATGACATGTGGAAGAGGAATGAGATGGGAGTAACAATCCAGGCTATTTGCTCTGAGACATAATACTGTAATGAAACAAGCAGGTTTAGAACCCTCAACATTCGAGTCCATCCAGCTGTGCCAAATGTATTCATTGGGGTTGGGACTGAACGTGGCAGAAAACACTATGAGCTAAACAATAGACTATTCAACCTTTACTAAAGAATTGTCTAATAGCTGAGCTAGGTGTGACCCCCCCCCCAACTTGAGCTAGGTTTCTTAAAAATCATACAATGTGATTTTTTGGATTTTAGATTCCGTCTCTCACAGTTGAAGTGTACCTATGATCAAAATGACAGACCTCTACATGCTTTGTAAGTAGGAAAACCTGCAAAATCGGCAGTGTGTCAAATACTTGTCCTTCCCACCGTACGTATTTGATCACCTACCAACCAGTAAGAATTCCGACTCTCACAGACCTGTTTTTTTTAAAGAAGCTCCTCCTGTTCTCCACTCATTACCTGTATTAACTGCACCTGTTTGAACTCGCCATCATGGCTATTAGCAGAGCTATATTTTGTCCATTATAAATATTATTTTGGCCTTTATTCATATTACAATCGCTCACTGTCGTTTCTTTAAAAATTAAATATTCTCCAAAACATCGTTTTATATATAGCCTTCCCGGTGTGGACGTCTATTTCAGCACTGTTCCACGCTGCTCTGAGACAAGCATGGAGAACAACAATTGCTTTTTCGCTCATTCTAGATTAAATGAAAACAAAATCTCAAAAATATTGTTCGTTTAAAAAAATGATTATTATTATTCTCAGATATTGTCACAGATCCTAAAAGAAAATGTCCCTTAGATATTCATTATAGACATATATTATAAACATTCAGAGATATTAGTTTAGAATCCTCCAACCCTCTAAATAGATATTCACTTAGAATCCTCCAACCCTCTAAATAGATATTCATTTAGAATCCTCCAACCCTCTAAATAGATATTCATTTAGAATCCTCCAACCCTCTAAATAGATATTCATTTACATTTACATTTAAGTCATTTAGCAGACGCTCTTATCCAAATCCTCCAACCCTCTAAATAGATATTCATTTAGAATCCTCCAACCCTCTAAATGTAGTTATTGGCGGCTTTATTTACACATTTGTGAGAATGTCTCACCCCATGTTCAAGAATGGCCTTTTTCTCAATCACTCCAGTTTAAATGAAAATGAAAACTCCAAAATATTTTTACTTTTTTAAACAAAGCGCTTATTATTATGAATTAATTTAGAATGATATAAAATGCCCCTTAGATATTAATTTAGACAGAATCCTCCAATACTCTAAATGAAATGATTGGCGGAGAGTCACGTCATTGAATTTATTTTTTTCGATATACTGTAGGCCTCTACCGTAGGCAACATGAGTCTCACTAGTGTTGAGTAATGTGCTGTTAAAAGTGGGGTAGGTCTTATTTATTTAAAGAGCATATTGATGTTCGAAACAATAGGATTTGAAGCAAAAGCCTACAACTATTTTAGTTCCGTTTCACTCTGCTCTGAGACAAGCATGGGGACTGGTCTTGATAAATCAATGGGGACTGGTCTTAATAAATCAATAGGGACTGGTCTTAATAAATCAATGGGGACTGGTCTTGATAAATCAATGGGGACTGGTCTTAATAAATCAATGGGGACTGGTCTTAATAAATCAATGGGGACTGGTCTTAATAAATCAATGGGGACTGGTCTTAATAAATCAATGGGGACTGGTCTTAATAAATCAATGGGGACTGGTCTTAATAAATCAATGGGGACTGGTCTTAATAAATCAATGGGGACTGGTAGTGATAAATCAATGGGGACTGGTAGTGATAAATCAATGGGGACTGGTAGTGATAAATCAATGGGGACTGGTCTTAATAAATCAATGGGGACTGGTCTTAATAAATCAATGGGGACTGGTAGTGATAAATCAATGGGGACTGGTAGTGATAAATCAATGGGGACTGGTCTTAATAAATCAATGGGGACTGGTCTTAATAAATCAATGGGGACTGGTCTTAATAAATCAATGGGGACTGGTCTTAATAAATCAATGGAGACTGGTCTTAATAAATCAATGGGGACTGGTCTTAAAAAATCAATGGGGACTGGTCTTAATAAATCAATGGGGACTGGTCTTGATAAATCAATGGGGACTGGTAGTGCTATATCAATGGGGACTGGTAGTGATAAATCAATGGGGACTGGTCTTGATAAATCAATGGGGACTGGTAGTGATAAATCAATGGGGATTGGTAGTGATAAATCAATGGGGACTGGTAGTGATAAATCAATGGGGACTGGTAGTGATAAATCAATGGGGACTGGTAGTGATAAATCAATGGGGACTGGTAGTGATATATCAATGGGGACTGGTAGTGATATATCAATGGGGACTGGTAGTGATATATCAATGGGGACTGGTAGTGATATATCAATGGGGACTGGTAGTGATATATCAATGGGGACTGGTAGTGATATATCAATGGGGACTGGTAGTGATATATCAATGGGGACTGGTAGTGATAAATCAATGGTGACTGGTAGTGATATATCAATGGGGACTGGTAGTGATAAATCAATGGGGACTGGTCTTGATAAATCAATGGGGACTGGTAGTGATATATCAATGGGGACTGGTAGTGATATATCAATGGGGACTGGTAGTGATATATCAATGGGGACTGGTAGTGATATATCAATGGGGACTGGTAGTGATAAATCAATGGGGACTGGTAGTGATAAATTATTTATTTATTTAAAGAGCATATTGAAGTTCGAAACAATAGGATTTGAAGCAAAAGCCTACAACTATTTTAGCTCCGTTTCACTCTGCTCTGAGACAAGCATGGGGACTGTTCTTGATAAATCAATGGGGACTGGTCTTAATAAATCAATGGGGACTGGTCTTAATAAATCAATGGGGACTGGTCTTAATAAATCAATGGGGACTGGTCTTAATAAATCAATGGGGACTGGTCTTAAAAAATCAATGGGGACTGGTCTTAATAAATCAATGGGGACTGGTCTTGATAAATCAATGGGGACTGGTAGTGCTATATCAATGGGGACTGGTAGTGATAAATCAATGGGGACTGGTAGTGATAAATCAATGGGGACTGGTAGTGATAAATCAATGGTGACTGGTCTTAATAAATCAATGGGGACTGGTCTTAATAAATCAATGGGGACTGGTCTTAATAAATCAATGGGGACTGGTCTTAATAAATCAATGGGGACTGGTCTTAAAAAATCAATGGGGACTGGTCTTAATAAATCAATGGGGACTGGTCTTGATAAATCAATGGGGACTGGTAGTGCTATATCAATGGGGACTGGTAGTGATAAATCAAAGGGGACTGGTCTTGATAAATCAATGGGGACTGGTAGTGATAAATCAATGGGGATTGGTAGTGATAAATCAATGGGGACTGGTAGTGATAAATCAATGGGGACTGGTAGTGATAAATCAATGGGGACTGGTAGTGATAAATCAATGGGGACTGGTAGTGATAAATCAATGGGGACTGGTAGTGATAAATCAATGGGGACTGGTAGTGATAAATCAATGGGGACTGGTAGTGATATATCAATGGGGACTGGTAGTGATATATCAATGGGGACTGGTAGTGATATATCAATGGGGACTGGTAGTGATATATCAATGGGGACTGGTAGTGATATATCAATGGGGACTGGTAGTGATAAATCAATGGGGACTGGTAGTGATATATCAATGGGGACTGGTAGTGATATATCAATGGGGACTGGTAGTGATAAATCAATGGGGACTGGTAGTGATAAATCAATGGGGACTGGTAGTGATAGATCAATGGGGACTGGTAGTGATAGATCAATGGGGACTGGTAGTGATAAATCAATGGGGACTGGTAGTGATAGATTAATGGGGACTGGTAGTGATAAATCAATGGGGACTGGTAGTGATAAATCAATGGGGACTGGTAGTGATAAATCAATGGGGACTGGTAGTGATAAATCAATGGGGACTGGTAGTGATAAATCAATGGGGACTGGTAGTGATAAATCAATGGGGACTGGTAGTGATAAATCAATGGGGACTGGTAGTGATAAATCAATGGGGACTGGTGTTGATAAATCAATGGGGACTGGTAGTGATATATCAATGGAGACTGGTCTTGATAAATCAATGGGGACTGGTAGTGATAAATCAATGGGGACTGGTAGTGATATATCAATGGAGACTGGTCTTGATAAATCAATGGGGACTGGTAGTGATAAATCAATGGGGACTGGAAGTGATAAATCAATGGGGACTGGTAGTGATATATCAATGGGGACTGGTAGTGATAAATCAATGGGGACTGGTCTTAATAAATCAATGGGGACTGGTAGTGATATATCAATGGGGACTGGTAGTGATAAATCAATGGGGACTGGAAGTGATAAATCAATGGAGACTGGTAGTGATAAATCAATGGGGACTGGAAGTGATAAATCAATGGGGACTGGAAGTGATAAATCAATGGAGACTGGTAGTGATAAATCAATGGGGACTGGAAGTGATAAATCAATGGAGACTGGTGTTGATAAATCAATGGGGACTGGTAGTGATATATCAATGGGGACTGGTAGTGATAAATCAATGGGGACTGGTCTTGATAAATCAATGGGGACTGGTAGTGATAAATCAATGGGGAGTGGAAGTGATAAATCAATGGGGACTGGTAGTGATAAATCAATGGGGACTGGTAGTGATACATCAATGGGGACTGGTAGTGATAAATCAATGGGGACTGGTCTTAATAAATCAATGGGGACTGGTAGTGATATATCAATGGGGACTGGTAGTGATAAATCAATGGGGACTGGTAGTGATAAATCAATGGGGACTGGTAGTGATAAATCAATGGGGACTGGTAGTGATAAATCAATGGGGACTGGTAGTGATAAATCAATGGGGACTGGTAGTGATAAATCAATGGGGACTGGTAGTGATAAATCAATGGGGACTGGTCTTAATAAATCAATGGGGACTGGTAGTGATATATCAATGGGGACTGGTAGTGATATATCAATGGGGACTGGTAGTGATAAATCAATGGGGACTGGTAGTGATAAATCAATGGGGACTGGTAGTGATAAATCAATGGGGACTGGTAGTGATAAATCAATGGGGACTGGTAGTGATAAATCAATGGGGACTGGTCTTGATAAATCAATGGGGACTGGTAGTGATATATCAATGGGGACTGGTAGTGATATATCAATGGGGACTGGTAGTGATAAATCAATGGGGACTGGTAGTGATAAATCAATGGGGACTGGTAGTGATAGATCAATGGGGACTGGTAGTGATAGATCAATGGGGACTGGTAGTGATAGATCAATGGGGACTGGTAGTGATAAATCAATGGGGACTGGTAGTGATAGATTAATGGGGACTGGTAGTGATAGATCAATGGGGACTGGTAGTGATAAATCAATGGGGACTGGTAGTGATAAATCAATGGAGACTGGAAGTGATAAATCAATGGGGACTGGTAGTGATAAATCAATGGGGACTGGTAGTGATAAATCAATGGGGACTGGTAGTGATAAATCAATGGGGACTGGTAGTGATAAATCAATGGGGACTGGTAGTGATAAATCAATGGGGACTGGTAGTGATAAATCAATGGGGACTGGAAGTGATAATTCAATGGGGACTGGTAGTGATATATCAATGGAGACTGGTCTTGATAAATCAATGGGGACTGGAAGTGATAAATCAATGGGGACTGGTAGTGATAAATCAATGGGGACTGGTAGTGATACATCAATGGGGACTGGTAGTGATAAATCAATGGGGACTGGTATTAATAAATCAATGGGGACTGGTAGTGATATATCAATGGGGACTGGTAGTGATAAATCAATGGGGACTGGTAGTGATAAATCAATGGGGACTGGTAGTGATAAATCAATGCGGACTGGTAGTGATAAATCAATGGGGACTGGTAGTGATAAATCAATTGGGACTGGTAGTGATAAATCAATGGGGACTGGAAGTGATAAATCAATGGAGACTGGTGTTGATAAATCAATGGGGACTGGTAGTGATATATCAATGGAGACTGGTCTTGATAAATCAATCGGGACTGGTAGTGATAAATCAATGGGGACTGGAAGTGATAAATCAATGGGGACTGGTAGTGATAACTCAATGGGGACTGGTAGTGATAAATCAATGGGGACTGGTCTTAATAAATCAATGGGGACTGGTAGTGATATATCAATGGGGACTGGTAGTGATAAATCAATGGGGACTGGTAGTGATAAATCAATGGGGACTGGTAGTGATAAATCAATGGGGACTGGTAGTGATAAATCAATGGGGACTGGTAGTGATATATCAATGGGGACTGGTAGTGATATATCAATGGGGACTGGTAGTGATAAATCAATGGGGACTGGTAGTGATAGATCAATGGGGACTGGTAGTGATAGATCAATGGGGACTGGTAGTGATAGATCAATGGGGACTGGTAGTGATAAATCAATGGGGACTGGTAGTGATAGATTAATGGGGACTGGTAGTGATAGATCAATGGGGACTGGTAGTGATAAATCAATGGGGACTGGTAGTGATAAATCAATGGGGACTGGTAGTGATAAATCAATGGGGACTGGTAGTGATAAATCAATGGGGACTGGTAGTGATAGATTAATGGGGACTGGTAGTGATAGATCAATGGGGACTGGTAGTGATAAATCAATGGGGACTGGTAGTGATAAATCAATGGGGACTGGTAGTGATAAATCAATGGGGACTGGTAGTGATAAATCAATGGGGACTGGTAGTGATATATCAATGGAGACTGGTCTTGATAAATCAATCGGGACTGGTAGTGATAAATCAATGGGGACTGGAAGTGATAAATCAATGGGGACTGGTAGTGATAACTCAATGGGGACTGGTAGTGATAAATCAATGGGGACTGGTCTTAATAAATCAATGGGGACTGGTAGTGATATATCAATGGGGACTGGTAGTGATAAATCAATGGGGACTGGTAGTGATAAATCAATGGGGACTGGTAGTGATAAATCAATGGGGACTGGTAGTGATAAATCAATGGGGACTGGTAGTGATATATCAATGGGGACTGGTAGTGATATATCAATGGGGACTGGTAGTGATAAATCAATGGGGACTGGTAGTGATAGATCAATGGGGACTGGTAGTGATAGATCAATGGGGACTGGTAGTGATAGATCAATGGGGACTGGTAGTGATAAATCAATGGGGACTGGTAGTGATAGATTAATGGGGACTGGTAGTGATAGATCAATGGGGACTGGTAGTGATAAATCAATGGGGACTGGTAGTGATAAATCAATGGGGACTGGTAGTGATAAATCAATGGGGACTGGTAGTGATAAATCAATGGGGACTGGTAGTGATATATCAATGGGGACTGGTAGTGATATATCAATGGGGACTGGTAGTGATAAATCAATGGGGACTGGTAGTGATAAATCAATGGGGACTGGTAGTGATAGATCAATGGGGACTGGTAGTGATAGATCAATGGGGACTGGTAGTGATAGATCAATGGGGACTGGTAGTGATAAATCAATGGGGACTGGTAGTGATAGATTAATGGGGACTGGTAGTGATAGATCAATGGGGACTGGTAGTGATAAATCAATGGGGACTGGTAGTGATAAATCAATGGAGACTGGAAGTGATAAATCAATGGGGACTGGTAGTGATAAATCAATGGGGACTGGTAGTGATAAATCAATGGGGACTGGTAGTGATAAATCAATGGGGACTGGTAGTGATAAATCAATGGGGACTGGTAGTGATAAATCAATGGGGACTGGTAGTGATAAATCAATGGGGACTGGAAGTGATAAATCAATGGGGACTGGTAGTGATATATCAATGGAGACTGGTCTTGATAAATCAATGGGGACTGGTAGTGATAAATCAATGGGGACTGGAAGTGATAAATCAATGGGGACTGGTAGTGATAAATCAATGGGGACTGGTAGTGATACATCAATGGGGACTGGTAGTGATAAATCAATGGGGACTGGTATTAATAAATCAATGGGGACTGGTAGTGATATATCAATGGGGACTGGTAGTGATAAATCAATGGGGACTGGTAGTGATAAATCAATGGGGACTGGTAGTGATAAATCAATGCGGACTGGTAGTGATAAATCAATGGGGACTGGTAGTGATAAATCAATTGGGACTGGTAGTGATAAATCAATGGGGACTGGAAGTGATAAATCAATGGAGACTGGTGTTGATAAATCAATGGGGACTGGTGTTGATAAATCAATGGGGACTGGTAGTGATATATCAATGGAGACTGGTCTTGATAAATCAATCGGGACTGGTAGTGATAAATCAATGGGGACTGGACGTGATAAATCAATGGGGACTGGTAGTGATAACTCAATGGGGACTGGTAGTGATAAATCAATGGGGACTGGTCTTAATAAATCAATGGGGACTGGTAGTGATATATCAATGGGGACTGGTAGTGATAAATCAATGGGGACTGGTCTTAATAAATCAATGGGGACTGGTAGTGATATATCAATGGGGACTGGTAGTGATAAATCAATGGGGACTGGAAGTGATAAATCAATGGAGACTGGTGTTGATAAATCAATGGGGACTGGTAGTGATATATCAATGGAGACTGGTAGTGATAAATCAATGGGGACTGGTAGTGATATATCAATGGGGACTGGTAGTGATATATCAATGGGGACTGGTAGTGATAAATCAATGGGGACTGGTAGTGATAAATCAATGGGGACTGGTAGTGATAGATCAATGGGGACTGGTAGTGATAGATCAATGGGGACTGGTAGTGATAGATCAATGGGGACTGGTAGTGATAAATCAATGGGGACTGGTAGTGATAGATTAATGGGGACTGGTAGTGATAAATCAATGGGGACTGGTAGTGATAAATCAATGGGGACTGGTAGTGATAAATCAATGGGGACTGGTAGTGATAAATCAATGGGGACTGGTAGTGATAAATCAATGGGGACTGGTAGTGATAAATCAATGCGGACTGGTAGTGATAAATCAATGGGGACTGGTAGTGATAAATCAATGCGGACTGGTAGTGATAAATCAATGGGGACTGGTAGTGATAAATCAATTGGGACTGGTAGTGATAAATCAATGGGGACTGGAAGTGATAAATCAATGGAGACTGGTGTTGATAAATCAATGGGGACTGGTAGTGATATATCAATGGAGACTGGTCTTGATAAATCAATCGGGACTGGTAGTGATAAATCAATGGGGACTGGAAGTGATAAATCAATGGGGACTGGTAGTGATAACTCAATGGGGACTGGTAGTGATAAATCAATGGGGACTGGTCTTAATAAATCAATGGGGACTGGTAGTGATATATCAATGGGGACTGGTAGTGATAAATCAATGGGGACTGGTAGTGATAAATCAATGGGGACTGGTAGTGATAAATCAATGGGGACTGGTAGTGATAAATCAATGGGGACTGGTAGTGATAAATCAATGGGGACTGGTAGTGATAAATCAATGGGGACTGGTAGTGATAAATCAATGGGGACTGGTCTTAATAAATCAATGGGGACTGGTAGTGATATATCAATGGGGACTGGTAGTGATATATCAATGGGGACTGGTAGTGATAAATCAATGGGGACTGGTAGTGATAAATCAATGGGGACTGGTAGTGATAAATCAATGGGGACTGGTAGTGATAAATCAATGGGGACTGGTAGTGATAAATCAATGGGGACTGGTAGTGATATATCAATGGGGACTGGTAGTGATATATCAATGGGGACTGGTAGTGATAAATCAATGGGGACTGGTAGTGATAAATCAATGGGGACTGGTAGTGATAGATCAATGGGGACTGGTAGTGATAAATCAATGGGGACTGGTAGTGATAGATCAATGGGGACTGGTAGTGATAGATCAATGGGGACTGGTAGTGATAGATCAATGGGGACTGGTAGTGATAAATCAATGGGGACTGGTAGTGATAGATTAATGGGGACTGGTAGTGATAGATCAATGGGGACTGGTAGTGATAAATCAATGGGGACTGGTAGTGATAAATCAATGGAGACTGGAAGTGATAAATCAATGGGGACTGGTAGTGATAAATCAATGGGGACTGGTAGTGATAAATCAATGGGGACTGGTAGTGATAAATCAATGGGGACTGGTAGTGATAAATCAATGGGGACTGGTAGTGATAAATCAATGGGGACTGGTAGTGATAAATCAATGGGGACTGGAAGTGATAAATCAATGGGGACTGGTAGTGATATATCAATGGAGACTGGTCTTGATAAATCAATGGGGACTGGTAGTGATAAATCAATGGGGACTGGAAGTGATAAATCAATGGGGACTGGTAGTGATAAATCAATGGGGACTGGTAGTGATACATCAATGGGGACTGGTAGTGATACATCAATGGGGACTGGTAGTGATAAATCAATGGGGACTGGTATTAATAAATCAATGGGGACTGGTAGTGATATATCAATGGGGACTGGTAGTGATAAATCAATGGGGACTGGTAGTGATAAATCAATGGGGACTGGTAGTGATAAATCAATGCGGACTGGTAGTGATAAATCAATGGGGACTGGTAGTGATAAATCAATTGGGACTGGTAGTGATAAATCAATGGGGACTGGAAGTGATAAATCAATGGAGACTGGTGTTGATAAATCAATGGGGACTGGTAGTGATATATCAATGGAGACTGGTCTTGATAAATCAATCGGGACTGGTAGTGATAAATCAATGGGGACTGGAAGTGATAAATCAATGGGGACTGGTAGTGATAACTCAATGGGGACTGGTAGTGATAAATCAATGGGGACTGGTCTTAATAAATCAATGGGGACTGGTAGTGATATATCAATGGGGACTGGTAGTGATAAATCAATGGGGACTGGTCTTAATAAATCAATGGGGACTGGTAGTGATATATCAATGGGGACTGGTAGTGATAAATCAATGGGGACTGGTCTTAATAAATCAATGGGGACTGGTAGTGATATATCAATGGGGACTGGTAGTGATAAATCAATGGGGACTGGAAGTGATAAATCAATGGAGACTGGTGTTGATAAATCAATGGGGACTGGTAGTGATATATCAATGGAGACTGGTAGTGATAAATCAATGGGGACTGGTCTTGATAAATCAATGGGGACTGGTAGTGATAAATCAATGGGGACTGGTAGTGATAAATCAATGGGGACTGGAAGTGATAAATCAATGGAGACTGGTGTTGATAAATCAATGGGGACTGGTAGTGATATATCAATGGGGACTGGTAGTGATAAATCAATGGGGACTGGTAGTGATAAATCAATGGGGACTGGTCTTAATAAATCAATGGGGACTGGTAGTGATATATCAATGGGGACTGGTAGTGATAAATCAATGGGGACTGGTAGTGATAAATCAATGGGGACTGGTAGTGATAAATCAATGGGGACTGGTAGTGATAAATCAATGGGGACTGGTAGTGATAAATCAATGGGGACTGGTAGTGATAAATCAATGGGGACTGGTAGTGATAAATCAATGGGGACTGGTCTTAATAAATCAATGGGGACTGGTAGTGATATATCAATGGGGACTGGTAGTGATAAATCAATGGGGACTGGTAGTGATAAATCAATGGGGACTGGTCTTAATAAATCAATGGGGACTGGTAGTGATATATCAATGGGGACTGGTAGTGATAAATCAATGGGGACTGGTAGTGATAAATCAATGGGGACTGGTAGTGATAAATCAATGGGGACTGGTAGTGATAAATCAATGGGGACTGGTAGTGATAAATCAATGGGGACTGGTAGTGATAAATCAATGGGGACTGGTAGTGATAAATCAATGGGGACTGGTCTTAATAAATCAATGGGGACTGGTAGTGATATATCAATGGGGACTGGTAGTGATAAATCAATGGGGACTGGTAGTGATAAATCAATGGGGACTGGTAGTGATAAATCAATGGGGACTGGTAGTGATAAATCAATGGGGACTGGTAGTGATAAATCAATGGGGACTGGTAGTGATAAATCAATGGGGACTGGTAGTGATAAATCAATGGGGACTGGTAGTGATAAATCAATGGGGACTGGTAGTGATATATCAATGGGGACTGGTAGTGATATATCAATGGGGACTGGTAGTGATAAATCAATGGGGACTGGTAGTGATAAATCAATGGGGACTGGTAGTGATAGATTAATGGGGACTGGTAGTGATAGATCAATGGGGACTGGTAGTGATAAATCAATGGAGACTGGTAGTGATAAATCAATGGAGACTGGAAGTGATAAATCAATGGGGACTGGTAGTGATAAATCAATGGGGACTGGTAGTGATAAATCAATTGGGACTGGTAGTGATAAATCAATTGGGACTGGTAGTGATAAATCAATGGGGACTGGTAGTGATAAATCAATGGGGACTGGTAGTGATAAATCAATTGGGACTGGTAGTGATAAATCAATGGGGACTGGAAGTGATAAATCAATGGAGACTGGTGTTGATAAATCAATGGGGACTGGTAGTGATATATCAATGGAGACTGGTCTTGATAAATCAATCGGGACTGGTAGTGATAAATCAATGGGGACTGGAAGTGATAAATCAATGGGGACTGGTAGTGATAAATCAATGGGGACTGGTCTTGATAAATCAATGGGGACTGGTAGTGATAAATCAATGGGGACTGGTCTTAATAAATCAATGGGGACTGGTAGTGATATA
Source organism: Oncorhynchus gorbuscha (assembly GCF_021184085.1). Lineage (NCBI taxonomy): Eukaryota > Metazoa > Chordata > Actinopteri > Salmoniformes > Salmonidae > Oncorhynchus > Oncorhynchus gorbuscha. Next base: position 110,169,387 of record NC_060174.1, on the reverse strand, counting down.
TCAATGGGGACTGGTAGTGATAAATCAATGGGGACTGGTCTTAATAAATCAATGGGGACTGGTAGTGATATATCAATGGGGACTGGTAGTGATAAATCAATGGGGACTGGAAGTGATAAATCAATGGAGACTGGTGTTGATAAATCAATGGGGACTGGTAGTGATATATCAATGGAGACTGGTAGTGATAAATCAATGGGGACTGGTCTTGATAAATCAATGGGGACTGGTAGTGATAAATCAATGGGGACTGGTAGTGATAAATCAATGGGGACTGGAAGTGATAAATCAATGGAGACTGGTGTTGATAAATCAATGGGGACTGGTAGTGATATATCAATGGGGACTGGTAGTGATAAATCAATGGGGACTGGTAGTGATAAATCAATGGGGACTGGTAGTGATAAATCAATGGGGACTGGTAGTGATAAATCAATGGGGACTGAAAGTGATAAATCAATGGGGACTGGTAGTGATAAATCAATGGGGACTGGTAGTGATACATCAATGGGGACTGGTAGTGATACATCAATGGGGACTGGTAGTGATAAATCAATGGGGACTGGTAGTGATAAATCAATGGGGACTGGAAGTGATAAATCAATGGAGACTGGTAGTGATATATCAATGGGGACTGGTAGTGATAAATCAATGGGGACTGGAAGTGATAAATCAATGGAGACTGGTGTTGATAAATCAATGGGGACTGGTAGTGATATATCAATGGGGACTGGTAGTGATAAATCAATGGGGACTGGTAGTGATAAATCAATGGGGACTGGTAGTGATAAATCAATGGGGACTGGTAGTGATAAATCAATGGGGACTGGTAGTGATAAATCAATGGGGACTGGTAGTGATAAATCAATGGGGACTGGTAGTGATAAATCAATGGGGACTGGAAGTGATAAATCAATGGGGACTGGAAGTGATAAATCAATGGAGACTGGTGTTGATATATCAATGGGGACTGGTAGTGATAAATCAATGGGGACTGGTAGTGATAAATCAATGGGGACTGGTAGTGATAAATCAATGTGGACTGGTAGTGATAAATCAATGGGGACTGGTAGTGATAAATCAATGGGGACTGGTAGTGATAAATCAATGGGGACTGGTAGTGATATATCAATGGGGACTGGTAGTGATAAATCAATGGGGACTGGTAGTGATATATCAATGGGGACTGGTAGTGATAAATCAATGGGGACTGGTAGTGATAAATCAATGGGGACTGGTCTTGATAAATCAATGGGGACTGGTAGTGATAAATCAATGGGGACTGGTCTTAATAAATCAATGGGGACTGGTAGTGATATATCAATGGGGACTGGTAGTGATAAATCAATGGGGACTGGTAGTGATAAATCAATGGGGACTGGTAGTGATAAATCAATGGGGACTGGTCTTGATAAATCAATGGGGACTGGTAGTGATAAATCAATGGGGACTGGTAGTGATAAATCAATGGGGACTGGTAGTGATAAATCAATGGGGACTGGTAGTGATAAATCAATGGGGACTGGTAGTGATAAATCAATGGGGACTGGTAGTGATAAATCAATGGGGACTGGTAGTGATAAATCAATGGGGACTGGTCTTGATAAATCAATGGGGACTGGTAGTGATAAATCAATGGGTACTGGTCTTAATAAATCAATGGGGACTGGTAGTGATATATCAATGGGGACTGGTAGTGATAAATCAATGGGGACTGGTAGTGATAAATCGATGGGGACTGGTAGTGATAAATCAATGGGGACTGGTAGTGATAAATCAATGGGGACAGGTAGTGATAAATCAATGGGGACAGGTAGTGATAAATCAATGGGGACTGGTAGTGATATATCAATGGGGACTGGTAGTGATAAATCAATGGGGACTGGTAGTGATAAATCAATGGGGACTGGTAGTGATAAATCAATGGGGACTTGTAGTGATAAATCAATGGGGACTTGTAGTGATAAATCAATGGGGACTTGTAGTGATAAATCAATGGGGACTGGTAGTGATAAATCAATGGGGACTGGTAGTGATATATCAATGGGGACTGGTAGTGATAAATCAATGGGGACTGGTAGTGATAAATCAATGGGGACTGGTAGTGATAAATCAATGGGGACTGGTAGTGATAAATCAATGGGGACTGGTAGTGATAAATCAATGGGGACTGGTCTTGATAAATCAATGGGGACTGGTAGTGATATATCAATGGGGACTGGTAGTGATAAATCAATGGGGACTGGTCTTAATAAATCAATGGGGACTGGTAGTGATATATCAATGGGGACTGGTAGTGATAAATCAATGGGGACTGGAAGTGATAAATCAATGGAGACTGGTGTTGATAAATCAATGGGGACTGGTAGTGATATATCAATGGAGACTGGTAGTGATAAATCAATGGGGACTGGTCTTGATAAATCAATGGGGACTGGTAGTGATAAATCAATGGGGCCTGGTAGTGATAAATCAATGGGGACTGGAAGTGATAAATCAATGGAGACTGGTGTTGATAAATCAATGGGGACTGGTCTTGATAAATCAATGGGGACTGGTAGTGATATATCAATGGGGACAGGTAGTGATAAATCAATGGGGACTGGTAGTGATAAATCAATGGGGACTGGAAGTGATAAATCAATGGAGACTGGTAGTGATATATCAATGGGGACTGGTAGTGATAAATCAATGGGGACTGGAAGTGATAAATCAATGGAGACTGGTGTTGATAAATCAATGGGGACTGGTAGTGATATATCAATGGGGACTGGTAGTGATAAATCAATGGGGACTGGTAGTGATAAATCAATGGGGACTGGAAGTGATAAATCAATGGAGACTGGTGTTGATAAATCAATGGGGACTGGTAGTGATATATCAATGGGGACTGGTAGTGATAAATCAATGGGGACTGGTCTTGATTAATCAATGGGGACTGGTAGTGATAAATCAATGGGGACTGGTAGTGATAAATCAATGGGGACTGGTAGTGATAAATCAATGGGGACTGGTAGTGATAAATCAATGGGGACTGGTAGTGATAAATCAATGGGGACTGGTAGTGATATATCAATGGGGACTGGTAGTGATAAATCAATGGGGACTGGAAGTGATAAATCAATGGAGACTGGTGTTGATAAATCAATGGGGACTGGTAGTGATATATCAATGGGGACTGGTAGTGATAAATCAATGGGGACTGGTAGTGATAAATCAATGGGGACTGGTAGTGATAAATCAATGGGGACTGGTAGTGATAAATCAATGGGGACTGGTAGTGATAAATCAATGGGGACTGGTAGTGATATATCAATGGGGACTGGTAGTGATAAATCAATGGGGACTGGTAGTGATAAATCAATGGGGACTGGTCTTGATAAATCAATGGGGACTGGTAGTGATAAATCAATGGGGACTGGTCTTAATAAATCAATGGGGACTGGTAGTGATATATCAATGGGGACTGGTAGTGATAAATCAATGGGGACTGGTAGTGATAAATCAATGGGGACTGGTAGTGATAAATCAATGGGGACTGGTAGTGATAAATCAATGGGGACTGGTAGTGATAAATTAATGGGGACTGGTAGTGATAAATTAATGGGGACTGGTAGTGATAAATCAATGGGGACTGGTCTTGATAAATCAATGGGGACTGGTCTTGATAAATCAATGGGGACTGGTAGTGATATATCAATGGGGACTGGTCTTGATATATCAATGGGGACTGGTAGTGATATCAATGGGGACTGGTAGTGATAAATCAATGGGGACTGGTCTTGATATATCAATGGGGACTGGTAGTGATAAATCAATGGGGACTGGTAGTGATAAATCAATGGGGACTGGTGTTGATAAATCAATGGGGACTGGTAGTGATAAATCAATGGGGACTGGTAGTGATATATCAATGGGGACTGGTCTTGATATATCAATGGGGACTGGTAGTGATATATCAATGGGGACTGGTAGTGATAAATCAATGGGGACTGGTCTTGATATATCAATGGGGACTGGTAGTGATATATCAATGGGGACTGGTAGTGATAAATCAATGGGGACTGGTAGTGATAAATCAATGGGGACTGGTAGTGATAAATCAATGGGGACTGGTAGTGATAAATCAATGGGGACTGGTAGTGATATATCAATGGGGACTGGTAGTGATAAATCAATGGGGACTGGTAGTGATAAATCAATGGGGA